>NC_045594.1:11091623-11446893 GCF_009819795.1 Aythya fuligula
GACTCCATTCACCACGACTCTTTGGGCCCGGTTACCCAGCCGGTTTTTAACCCAACAAAGCATACGCCAGACCAAGCCTTGAGCAGACAGTTTCTTGAGGCGAATGCTGTGGGAAACAGTGTCAAAAGCCTTGCTGAAGTCAAGGTAGACCACATCCACAGCCTTTCCCTCATCCAACAAGCGCGTCACTTTGTCATGGAAGGAGATCAGGTTCGTCAAGCAGGACCTGCTTTTCATAAACCTATGCTGACTGGGCCTGATCACCTGGTTGCCCTGTAAGTGCCACGTGATGACACTCAAGATAATCTGCTCCATGAGTTTCCCTGGCACTGAGGTCAAACTGACAGGCCTATAGTTCCCCAGGTCTGCCCTCCGGCCCTTCTTGTAGATGGGCATGATGCTTGCTAGCCGCCAGTCAACTGGGACCTCCCCTGATAGGACTGCTGATAAATGACGGAAAGTGGCTTGGCCAGCTCTCACTCCTCTCTCTCCCAGATGAGAAACAGCCTTGCAGACACCAAGGTAAGGGAAGAAGGAAGTGGAGGAGGTGCTCTAGGCACCATAACTGAAGCATGTGGGGAGGACCGTAGTGGAGCAGGCTGTCCCCCTGAAGCCCATGGTGTACCACAGCGGAGCAGATTTCCATGCTGCAGCCCGTGGATGAGCCCACAGTGGAGCATGTGGATCTGACCTGAGGGAGCCTTCAGCCTGAGCAAAACCCCCCACCGGAGGAGACTCCAGGCCAGACCTGTGGCTCCCCTCGATGGAGTGGAGCCCATGCAGGTGATCTGGTGGGAGCTGCCGCCCATAGGGGACACATTTTGGAGCAGTTTGCTCCTGAAGGACGGACCCTATGGTACAGAACCATATTGGAGCCGTTCTTGAAGAACTCCATATTGTGGTGTTGTGGTTTAACCCAGCTGGCAGTTAAGCACCACTCAGCCATTCGCTCACCCTCCCCCCTCCCTCTCTGGGATGGGGGAGAAAATTAGATAGAAATGAAAGCCTGTGGGTTGAGATAAAGACAGTTTATTAAGACAGAAATGAAATAATAATAATAATAATAATAATAATAATAATAATAATAATAATAATAATAATAATAGTAATAATAATAATAATAATAATAATAATAATAATAATAATATAACGTGTACGAAACAAGAGATGCACAATGCAATTGCTCACCACCCACTGAACAATGCCCAGCCTATCCCCGAGCAGCTTGTCCCCCCACCCCGGCCAGCCCCCCTGTATGAATTGTTCAGCATGACATCAGATGGTATGGAATACCCCTTTGGCCAGTTTGGGTCAGCTGTCCTGGGTCTGTCCCCTCCCAGTGTAGTGGGCCTCAGATCCTCCATATCTCCAACTCCAAAACCCCAAGGGGCGACCTCAAGTTTCCCGGCGCTCTTTCTGCCAGAGGCTTAAGGTGGGGCCATTTTCCCCAGCTGCAGTGTAGAGCACATTCTTTACATCTGGTCCTGTTCGGACTGACTCAAAGGCTACTGCATGAACTATCTCTCATTTAATTTAGAATCATAGAATCATAGAATATCCTGAGTTGGAAGGGACCCTTAAGGATCATCAAGTCCAACTCTCGACACCGCACAGGTCTACCCAAAAGTTCAGACCATGTGCCTAAGTTCACAGTCCAATCTCTTCTTAAATTCAGACAGGCTCGGTGCAGTGACCACTTCCCTGGGGAGCCTGTTCCAGTGTGCAACCACCCTCTCTGTGAAGAACCCCCTCCTGACGTCCAGCCTAAATTTCCCCTGCCTCAGCTTAACCCCGTTCCCGCGGGTCCTGTCACTAGTGTTAATGGAGAAAAGGTCTCCTGCCTCTTGACAACCCCTTACGAGGAAGTTGTAGACTGCGATGAGGTCTCCCCTCAGCCTCCTCTTCTCCAGGCTGAACAGGCCCAGTGACCTCAGCCGTTCCTCGTACGTCTTCCCCTCAAGGCCTTTCACCATCTTCGTAGCCCTCCTCTGGACACTTTCCAACAGTTTCATGTCCTTTTTATACTGTGGTGCCCAGAACTGCACACAGTACTCGAGGTGAGGCCGCACCAGCGCAGAGTAGAGCGGGACAATCACCTCCCTTGACCTACTAGCGATGCCGTGCTTGATGCACCCCAGGATACGATTGGCCCTCCTGGCTGCCAGGGCACACTGCTGGCTCATATTCAACTTGCTGTCTATCACGACCCCCAGATCCCTCTCTTCTAGGCTGCTCTCCAGCGTCTCATCGCCCAGTCTGTACATGCAGCCAGGGTTTCCCCGTCCCAGGTGCAGGACCCGGCACTTGCTCTTATTGAACTTCATGCGGTTGGTGATCGCCCAGCTCTCCAACCTGTCCAGATCCCTCTGCAAGGCCTTTACGCCCTCATTTGAGTCCACAACTCCTCCAAGTTTGGTGTCATCAGCAAACTTGCTCAAAATACCCTCTATTCCTACATCCAGATCATTTATAAAAATATTGAAAAGTACCGGCCCTAAAATGGAGCCTTGAGGGACCCCACTGGTGACCGCCCGCCAGCCTGACGCAGCTCCATTTACCATAACCCTTTGGGCCCTGCCCGTTAGCCAATTGCTCACCCATCGTATGATGTTTTTATTTAGCTGTATGGTGGACATTTTGTCCAGTAGGATCCTATGGGAAACCGTGTCAAAAGCCTTGCTGAAGTCCAAAAAAATCACATCAGCTGGTTTCCCTTGGTCCACCATACGGGTGATCTTATCATAAAAGGAAATCAGGTTAGTTAGGCAGGACCTACCCTTCACAAACCCATGCTGGCTGGGACCAATGACTGCTTTGTCCCCCAGGTGCGCCTCAATGAGTCCGAGAACCAACTTCTCCATGATTTTACCAGGCACTGACGTGAGACTGACAGGCCTGTAATTGCTAGGGTCTTCTTTCTGACCCTTCTTGAAAATTGGCACAACATTTGCCAGCTTCCAGTCTACTGGGACCTCTCCAAATTCCCAGGATCGTTGAAAAATAATTGATAGAGGTTCCGCGATGACATCCGCCAGCTCTTTCAGCACCCGGGGATGAATCCCATCCGGACCCAATTTGTTCAAAAGCTTGTCATTGCTCAGGGCCCCATTTGAAAATCATTCTTCCCCATTTGAAATCATTGCCCCATTTGAAATCATTCTTCTTACTGGTTACTTGCTGTCATAAAAATCTCAGTAATTTTCTTCAGACAGGTTAGTGGAATTTTCCACTGCAAAAACACCTTCTATTGCAAAAACACAGCTTTGTTTCTCACAAACTGGCCTTACAATCAAACTATAATTTGGAGTGTGCATTTTCCAAAACCCCATGTCACCTAGGAAAGTTTGTGTTTCTTTTTTGTTAGTTGGTGGAGACATAGCTGTTATGTTGTTGATCATATCCATTTGGATTTGATAACGTCCATCTTGCCATTTTATTGTTGATATGATAGAAGGAAGGGACACCATCCAAAGGGACCTGGACAGGCTTGAGAAGTGGGCCCAAGTGAACCTCATGAGGTTCAACAAGTCCAAGTGCAAGGTGCTGAACCTGGGTCAGGGCAATCCCAGACATGAGTACAGACTGGGAGAACTCACTGAGAGCAGCCCTATGGAGAAGGACTTGGGGTTTCTGGTGGATGGAAGGCTCAACATGAGCCAGGAGTGTGTGCTTGCAGCCCAGAGTGCCAACTGCATCCTTTGTTACATCAAAAGAGGCGTGACCAGCAGGTTGAGGTAGGTGATTATCCCACTCTACTCTAACCCTGTGAGGCCCCACCTGGAGTACTGCGTCCAGGTCTGAAGCCCCCAGCAAAAGAAAAGCCAGGCTGGATGGGGCCTTGGCCAACCTGATCTAGCGGGTGTCATCCCTGCCTATGGCAGGGGGGGTGGAGTTTGATAATCTTAAATGTCCCTTCCAACCTGAGCCATTCTATGGTTCTGTGACTGCCTCCTAAGGGATTCCTTCAACCAGTCTCCTTAACAGGCCAAAGTCTGCCCTCTGGAAGTCCAGGGTGGCAGTTCTGCTAACCCCCCTCCTTACTTTTCCAAGAATTGAAAATTCTATTAATTTGTGATCGCTGTGCCCGAGACGGCCTCCAACTTTCACATCATCCACAAGTCCGTCTCTATTTATGAGCAGAAGGTCCATTGGGGCACCGTTCCTAGTTGGCTCACTCACCAGCTGAGTCAGGAAGTTATCTTCCACACACTCTAGAAACCTCATGGAATCATACATATCTAAGATACCAAAACTAGTAAATCACAATCTTTTTATATAATTCCCCTTAAAAAGGGGAATTGCAGTATTTGCCAAGTAGGAAAAAAGAAAAAAATAAAAAGCTGGCAAACAAATGCATGTTAATTTAAATTTTTCTGGTATTAAAGTCAACAAGGAATTTAAACAAATAATTAAATAATTAGATTTGTGCTGCAATAATAAAAAGAAGAAAGGAACTTTCTAACTTTTCTAACAAAAAACAAATGTAAATGTAGTAAGCATGTCAAAGATGAGCCCCTTGTCATCTTCGTTTTTTAGTGTCATCTTGTGACATATTCTGCCTGATGTACTTCAGGCATCAGGCAACCCCCCCCCCCCCCCCCATTAGACACTGTTGCAATAACATGCCCAGAAATTATAGCTGTAAGAAAACTGCATGTCTAAAGTCTATGTAGTTTGGACCCTTAGGCATCATATAACACTAGTCACAGTTACACAGTTAACACATGCTCCCACCACATGCACACATGCTGCATTGTTTAAATGTTAAGGCCATGACAACTTTTGCTTTTTGCTGTGTTTGTGGGTATGTTCAGGGCAATGGCACAAAACAGTCTGAGCTATTAAAAATTCTACTGCACACTTCCTTCTAATTGTGTGAGCGTGACTAACCATGAAATGGGACAGAAAACACACACAGGCTCACAACTCAGTACTGTAAGACAGAAAAAAAGGAAAAAAAAAAAGAAAAAAAAAAAAAGATTATTTAGACTACTTAAATCCTATGAGCTCTTTTAATAAGAGTGTTTGTGGTTTTTGATTCTTTGTTTAAGCTTTTAAGTATTAAGCCTGATCCTGCTCCTTACACCTGCTTGGAGTTAAATCCTGTTCATCCTTTATTTGTGGATTTCCACACATTCCACCATTTTCAGTAGCATTACATTTTCATAAATCTGCAGCATGGAAGATCAGAATCAAAACATATAATATCAGAATAAGTGAAATACCTTCATGTTGAAATCTGTAAGAACAAAGTGTTGTCCTGGTACATTAACAAAATGCCCTAGTTGCAATAGTTTTCATAGTTGTTCAGAACCTTAAGTAGTCACAAAATCCTATGCTATTGGACTATACAGAAGCCATGGCTAAGAATAATGGCAGCAAGTAGAGGTGGGAAAGGTGTTTGTGCTGAAGGGAATAGCAAGAAAAATACCTTTTTAAAGTAATTTTCTTCACTTTATGGAACAACACATACCTACAAATTGCAGACAAAGATTAAAAAAATTATAACCAACTCTAGTGTGTTTACGTGCAAGGCTTTGGTAGCAGGGGGCTGCAGGGTTGGCTTCTGCGAGAAGAATCCAGAAGCTGCCCCACGTTAGATAAGGGGCCCGCTGCTGGCCAGAGCTGAGCCAATAAGCGACATTGTTTGCATCTCTGTGACAGCATATTTAAGAAAGGGGAAAAAAAATGCTGCACAAAAGCAGCTGGGAGAGAGAGGAGTGAGGAACAGCCCCGCAGACACCAAGGTCATGGAAGAAGGAGGGAGAGGAGGTGCTCCAGGCACTGGAGCTGAAGTTCCCCTGCAGACTGTGGAGAGGAACATTGTGGATCAGGTTGTCCCCCTGCGGCCCGTGCTGTACCACAATGGAGCAGGTTTCCATGCTGCAGTCCATGAAGGAGACCACGGGAGAGCAGGTGGATCTGACCTGAAGGAGGCTGCAGCATGTGGAGAACCCATTCTGGAGCAGACTCTGGGCCAGACCTGTAGCCCATGGAGAAGAGCCCATGCAGGAGCAGGTGACCTGGCAGCAGCTGCCACCTGTGGGAATCCCAGGTTCGAGCACTTTGCTCCTGATTGATGGACCCCATGGTACGGACCAATAATTGGAGCAGTTCTTGAAGAGCTGCTGCCTGTGGGAAGCCCACACAGGATCAGATCGGGAAGGACTGTGTCCTGTGGGAGAGACCCCATGTTGGAGCAGGGGAAGAGAGTGACCATCAAGGAGTGGTGGAGACAAAGTGTTGTAGACTGACCGCAATCCCCATTGCCCCGTTCCTCTGCGCTGCTCGGGGGGAGGAGGTGGAATAGGGTGAATGGGGGGGGGGAAGTTATTTTTAGTTTCTTTCCTTTGTTACTCACTTCTCTAGCTTGTTAGCAATAGGTAATACATTTCTCAAAACTCCCTATGCTGAGTCTGTTTTGCCTTTCACATTAATTGTTGAGTGATCTTCCTGTCCCTATCTCAACCCTTGAGCTTTTTTCACCATATTTTTCTCCCCCTTTCCATTTTAGGAGGGGAAGTGAGAGAGCAGTTGTGGTGGAGCTTGGCTGCCCACCCGAGTAAAACCACTACAAATGGTTCTCCTGCAAAGACACATATAATTCCTGTTAAAGACACATCCTAATGAGCAAATTTCCCTCTTCAACAGTATCTTTCTGTTGCACTGTTAATTACTATGGATAGAGTTCATCCTGAATCATAACATATATTCTTGTCTTCAGTAATTTATAGTCCAGGTGAGAGAAAGTGAAGAGGCAGTGCAGATTTAGAAGCCCAGAAAGTAAAATACACTCACAATGTTTTCTTATTTTAAATGTCAAGACATCACTCTCTTGCAACTTCCTATGATAATTATAACTTTGTTTTTCTGTGATGTCCAGAAAGATTTTTTGCAGAAGTGTTTCTGGTCTTGCCCATATGTTTCTAGTGTAAAATGTCATGTTGTCTATGTATAAGCCTGTGTACCATAGGCTTAATCTTGTTCAGGAATTCTCTTTTTCTTTTTCAGAAAGGGGGAAAAATTGGCCATCCTCACCATCAAAACCAAAGTCAATATCTTTCTGTTCCCTGAACCATCCTAGAATGGAAAGCACGCCTTCAGGACAGGGCCAATGGGTGATTACCAAAGCAAAGGACTTACAGACTCCCCATTGTACATCACACTTTCTGCTTATCTTAAGTAAAAGTCCTCTGGTTGAAGTACATGGAATAAGCAGTTCTACTCCTGCAATGAGATCAGCAAGGAACCTGAGGTACACTTCAAGGGCACTGCAATAGTCACAAAGCCCTTTTGAAATTTAAGAACTGATCATCTGTTTCCAATAGAATCTCATTACATACAGAAAGGTCTTAGTCTAATCTCCACTCTTTCTAGTCCAAAATCTTCACACCTTCAAAATATGAGGCATGGTATGATGAACAAAAAAGTCTTGGGGCACTCCTTGTCAAATTCAGGCCTACATTCAATGGTCGGTCTGCTTTTTTCCAAGCTTGTCACAGATATACAAGCCAACAGCAAATGTTTTGAGAATGCCCATTTGCCTTCCCTTCTCTGCATATGACTTCTCTCTCCTGGATCCTTTCTTAATTGCCCTGGCCCTCTCGGTGTGTTCCTGTTCAAGATCTGCTGCAGAGAGGCTGTGAGCAACAAGGACTTAGGAACGCTGCACAGCCTGTGGAGCATTTCTAGTAACTATGTAAGACCACTAGTCTTCCTGCCCCCTTCATTGCCAGCACAGATCATCAGCAACCAAAAGTGTCATTTCAATCAGCCAAGAATAACACAGCCAAAACATGGTGGCACCCTAGAATAGCCATTCTACAATATCATGTGCCTAAATGTGTACGTGCCCGCACATCTTCAGAAACTTGTAATTTGTAAAATTGTAACAGTACAATCTTCAGAAACTTGTAATGATCTATTTTCCCAAAATCCTAAAAATATTTTAAGCATCTTGGAATAGCAGGGTATATAAAAATAATCGAAACTGGTGAATAATAATAAAAAAATTATTTCATTAAATCTTTGTAAGCATGAAATAATGACATAAAAGAAGTTATGTCTGCAAAAAATTAGTCCAAGAATTCACATATAATTTATTACTCATTTAAATGTAGGAGCATGCAGTTAATCACAAGGATTTATTTCTTTGTTTGCTAATTTGTTTAGATTTTTTGTTGTTGTTGTTGGCATTATAGAACCTTAGAATCACGGAACGGTTTAGGTTGGCGAGGACCATAAGGATCATCTAGTTCCAACCACCCTACCATGGTCCGGAACACCTACTGCAAGACTAGATTGCTCAAAGCCCCATTCAATCTAGCCCTGAACACCTCCAGAGATGTGGTATTGTTATGATTTAACCCGGTTTGCAGCTAAGCACCGCACAGCCATTTGCTCACTCTCCCCCCCACTGGGATGGGGGAGAGATTTGGAAAAAAAGTAAAAGCTTGTGGGTTGAGATAAAGACAGTTTATTAGGACAGAAAATAAATAATAATGATAATAGTACTACTAATAATAATAATGAGCGCTCCCCCTACACACAAACAACACCTCCTTAACAACAGCCGTAGCTAGGTAATAATGGTCTCCACCAGGCACGGCGCGCTCTCCAGAAAGTCGGTACACACCCAGACCGACTACACGTTAAAAAATGCCGCAGTTCAGGTCACCGGATGCAAGGAGTGTCTGAGCCTGTTGCTGCCATCGGCGGGAGGCAGAGAAACTGCGTGCGTGAGGTGCGAGCAGGGTGGATGACCTGGTCCGCATGGTGGCGGAGCTCAAGGAGGAGGTGGAGAGGTTGAGGGCCATCAGGGAGTGTGAGCGAGAGATAGACTTCTGGAGTAACTCCCTGCAGGGCCTCAAGGGGAGGTACCAAGGTGAGACTCCTCAAATGGGGGTGGACCCCCTGCCCTGTCCCCGTCGGGCAGAGGGAGGGGATCTGGGAGCTGAGGAGGAATGGAAACAGGTCCCTGCTCGACATCGCAGGCGATGCCCTCCCCTTCCGGCCCCGCATTCCCAGGTGCCCTTACACAACAGGTTTGAGGCCCTGGAGCTCGACAGACCAGTAGCTGAGGAAGAGGTAGCAAGTGTTCCCAGGAGGATGCCTAGGGCGAGGAGGTCAACTCCACGCCTCAGGACTGACTCCACCAGGAAAGACAGGAGGGTTATTGTTGTTGGAGACTCGATTCTTAGGGGAACAGAGGGCCCTATTTGTCGGCCTGACCCTACCCATAGGGAAGTCTGCTGTCTCCCTGGGGCCAGGGTCAGGGACGTTGCCAGGAAGCTTCCCAACCTGGTACGCCCCTCTGACTATTACCCTCTTTTGATAGTCCAGGCGGGCAGTGACAACATCGAAGAGAGAAGCCTGAAGGCTATCAAAAGGGACTTTAGGGGACTGGGTCGGTTAGTGGATGGAGCGGGAGTGCAGGTGTTGTTTTCATCCATCCCTACGGTGGCAGGGAGGGGTTCAGAGAGGACACGGAAAGCCCACCTGTTAAACACGTGGCTCAGGGGCTGGTGCCAACGCAGAAATCTTGTTTTTTTTGATCATGGGGCACTTTACTCAGCACCTGGCCTGATGGCCGCAGACGGGTCCCTGTCTTTTAGGGGAAAAAGGATCCTGGGCCAGGAGCTGGCAGGGCTCATTGAGAGGGCTTTAAACTAGGTAGGAAGGGGGATGGGGCTGAAGCTAGGATTGTTGGGGCTGTGCCAGGGGGGACAATGGCAAGGCCGAAGGATAAGGCAATGGCCCAGCTGAAGTGCATCTACACCAATGCACGCAGCATGGGTAACAAACAGGAGGAGCTGGAAGCCATCGTGCGGCAGGCAGGCTACGACTTGGTTGCCATCACGGAGACGTGGTGGGACCAGTCTCATGACTGGAGTGCTGCAATGCCTGGCTATAAGCTCTTTAGAAGGGACAGGCAGCACAGAAGGGGTGGTGGTGTGGCTCTCTATATTAGAGAGTCTTTCGAGGTTGTAGAACTCGAGGCTGGGAATGACAAGGTCGAGTCCCTTTGGGTTAGGATCGGCAGGGACAACAAGGCTAGTGTCCTGGTCGGGGTCTACTATAGACCGCCGAACCAGGATGAGGAGATGGATGAGGAACTCTACAGGCAGCTGACAGAAGTTGCAAAATCGTCAGCTCTTGTACTCGTGGGGGACTTCAACTTCCCTGACATATCCTGGAAGCACAACACAGCCCTGAGAAAGCAGTCTAGGAGGTTTCTGGAGAGCGTGGAAGATAGCTTCCTGACGCAGCTGGTTAGTGAACCTACCAGGGGTGGTGCCCCGCTAGACCTTCTCTTCACAAACAGAGAAGGACGGGTGGAGGATGTGATTGTCGGGAGCTGTCTTGGGCAGAGTGACCACGCAATGGTGGAGTTCACTATTCTTGGTGAGGCCAGGAAGGGGACCAGTAAAACCGCTGTATTGGACTTTCGGAGGGCTGACTTTGAGCTGCTCAGGACACTAGTTGGTGGAGTCCCTTGGGAGGCGGTTCTGAAGGGCAGAGGGGTCCAGGAAGGCTGGGCGCTCTTCAAGAGGGAAATCTTAATGGCGCAGGAATGGTCTGTCCCCAAGTGCCCAAAGATGAGCTGGCGGGGAAGAAGACCGGCCTGGCTCAACAGAGAATTGTGGCTTGATCTTAGAAGAAAAAAGAGGGTTTATAATCTTTGGAAAAGTGGGCAGGCCACTAGGGAGAACTTTAAGGATGTAGCGAGGCTGTGCAGGGACAAAATTTGGAAGGCCAAAGCTCATCTGGAGCTCAATCTGGCTACTGCCGTTAAAGATAACAAAAAACGTTTCTATAAATACATCAACACAAAAAGGAGGACTAAGGAGAATCTCCATCCTTTACTGGATGCGGGGGGAAACTTAGTTACAAGAGATGAGGAAAAGGCGGAGGTGCTCAATGCCTTCTTTGCCTCAGTCTTTAGCGGCAATACCGGTTGTTCTCTGGATACTCAGTACCCTGAGCTGGTGGAAGGGGATGAGGAGCAGGATGTGGCCCTCACTATCCATGAAGAACTGGTTGGTGACCTGCTACGGCACTTAGATGTGCACAAGTCGATGGGGCCGGATGGGATCCACCCAAGGGTACTGAGAGAACTGGCAGAGGAGCTGGCCAAGCCACTATCCATCATTTATCAGCAGTCCTGGCTATTGGGGGAGGTCCCAGTTGACTGGCGGCTAGCAAATGTGACGCCCATCTACAAGAAGGGCCGGAGGGCAGACCCGGGAAACTACAGGCCTGTCAGTTTGACCTCAGTGCCAGGGAAGCTCATGGAGCAGATCCTCCCGAGAGTCATCACGCAGCACTTGCAGGGCAAGCAGGCGATCAGGCCCAGTCAGCATGGGTTTATGAAAGGCAGATCCTGCTTGACGAACTTGATCTCCTTCTATGACAAAGTGACGCGCTGGGTGGATGAGGGAAAGGCTGTGGATGTGATCTACCTTGACTTCAGCAAGGCTTTTGACACCGTCTCCCACAGCATTCTCCTCAAGAAACTGGCTGCTCTTGGCTTGGACTGGCGCACGCTTCGTTGGGTTAGAAACTGGCTGGATAGCCGGGCCCAAAGAGTCGTGGTGAATGGAGCCAAGTCCAGTTGGAGGCCAGTCACTAGTGGCGTCCCCCAGGGCTCGGTGCTGGGGCCAGTCCTCTTTAATATCTTCATCGATGATCTGGACGAGGGCATTGAGTGCACCCTCAGTAAGTTTGCAGATGACACCAAGCTATGCGCACGTGTCGATCTGCTCGAGGGTAGGAAAGCTCTGCAGGAGGATCTGGATAGGCTGCACCGATGGGCTGAGGTCAACTGTATGAAGTTTAACAAGGCCAAGTGCCGGGTCCTGCACCTGGGGCGCAATAACCCCAAGCAGAGCTACAGGCTGGGAGAGGAATGGTTGGAGAGCTGCCAGGCAGAGAAGGACCTGGGAGTGATGGTGGATAGTCAGCTGAATATGAGCCAGCAGTGTGCTCAGGTGGCCAAGAAGGCCAACGGCATCCTGGCTTGTATCAGAAACAGTGTGGCCAGCAGGGCTAGGGAGGTGATCGTCCCCCTGTACTCAGCTCTGGTGAGGCTGCACCTCGAGTACTGTGTTCAGTTTTGGGCCCCTCGCTACAAGAAGGACATCGAGGTGCTTGAGCGGGTGCAGAGAAGGGCAACGAAGCTGGTGAGGGGTCTGGAGAACAAGTCCTACGAGGAGCGGCTGAGGGAGCTGGGCTTGTTCAGCCTGGAGAAGAGGAGGCTCAGGGGCGACCTTATCGCTCTCTATAGGTACCTCAAGGGAGGCTGTAGGGAGGTGGGGGTTGGTCTGTTCTCCCACGTGCCTGGTGACAGGACGAGGGGGAATGGGCTTAAGTTGAGCCAGGGGAGTTTTAGTTTAGATGTTAGGAAGAACTTCTTTACTGAAAGGGTTGTGAGGCATTGGAACAGGCTGCCCAGGGAAGTGGTGGAGTCACCATCCCTGGAAGTCTTCAAAAGACGTTTAGATGTAGAGCTTAGGGATATGGTTTAGTGGGGACTGCTAGCGTTAGGTCAGAGGTTGGACTCGATGATCTTGAGGTCTCTTCCAACCTAGAAATTCTGTGATTCGGTAATGTGTACAAAACAGGTGATGCACAATGCAGTTGCTCACCACCTGCTGACTGATACCCAGCCTATCCCTGAGCAGTGGTTCCCCCACCCTGGCCAGCCACCCCATATTAATTGCTGAGCATGATGTCATATACTATGGAATATCCCTTTGGCCAGTTTGGGTCAGCTGTCATGCTGTTTATCCTTTCCGGGGGCTGGTTTAAGATTATTATTTTACTGTACGGTGCAACACTGGCTTATGATATGATAAAATTGCTAATCATGAAACTAACCTGGTATTTGTACTCAGCACTGCCATCAACTCCATACTTTGGAAACCATGTCTCAGAAACTATTAACAATTACACCTTTTACCCTTTTTCTTCAGGGAGCCCTATGGAAGGGAAGGGACAGGGGGAGATGTTTTTTCCTACCTGTTCACTCTCCCTTTCTCCTTCACCTCCCCTCTTCTCCTCCAGGCTAGTTATGATAGATCTTTAAGACTTTGAATATCCTTGGGATGTTCAGACCAGCATGTTCTTATTGTTATGTCTCCTGGATGTGCTTCAGGCTTTGTTTAAGGTTAAAGAACTACTGAGGAATGCCATCCAGAGATCTGTCCTGAGGCAGGATAGTTATGACTGGCACCTCCAGTGCTTTGGAAATTCACCCCTGAACAACTGCAAAATCCTAGGAAACTGGCAGAATGCTTGAAAATGGTGTGTCATCGCCCTGCCAGTTCCAGGGATACAGAAATCACTGCAACGTGGTGGGGCTTGGCCTTTGCTTACCAAGCTGCAATCGACACCAGTATAACCCCAGTGACAGACCCAGTGGCCACTCCAATCCCAGCAGCCACTCCAAGCCCTATGACAGGCTCTGTGGCTGTTCCAATACCTGTAAAGGGACCTGCGGCTGTTCCAACCCCTATGATGGGCCCTGCAAGGCTAGACCAGGGAAATGGACTGGTGTCAGTTACCCCTGTATCCAAGATGAAACAATGGATAAGAAAGTCAGGTCATTTAGAAAGCAGAGGAACTCCTACTCAGACTGGGGAGGAAGCAGATGACGAGATGGGCTACTCCAAAGTGGCTGGACCATCATATGAACAGGAAGACGAAGAGGAAGATATCATAAGAGCATTAATAACTACCCGAGGCCTATCCCAATGTGAGCGATGAGATAATATGAAAGGATTTCGGTCATTGTCCAGGTGAGCACCTTGTCACTTGGTTGCTCCAGTGCTGGGACACTGGTGACAATAGTCTGGAATTAGGGGGCCGGGAAGCCAGGCAGCTGGGATTCCTTGCTAGGGACGCAGGCATTGACAAAGCAATTGGGAAAGGAGCACAAATCTTCACCCTCTGGAGGTATCTCCTGTCAGGTGTGAAGGAAAGGTATCCTTTCAAGGAAGATGCTGCATGTCAACCAGGCAAATGGACCACCATGGAGAGGGGAATCCAATACCTGAGGTAATTACTTGTACGGGAGGTGATTTATGAGGACCTAGACAATGACCAGCTATCCAAAGATCCAGATGAAGTCAAATGTACACCACCTGTGTGGTGGAAGTTTGTACAGAGTGTACCATCATCATATGCCAGCTCATTGGCAGTAATGACCTGGAAAGACCATGAGGAACACACGATGGATGAATTGGCTAAACAACTCAGGCAGTATGAAGAAAGTCCCGCCTCTTTCCAACAGGTCTACGTCTCGGCTGTCAAAAATCTTTCTCAAGAGTTCCACCAATTCAAAGTGAATACTCTGGATAAACTTTCTGAAGAGGTCCACCAACATAGAGAGAATTTATCTTCCTTCCCACCTGTACAAATCAGTGTCTCAGCGTCCACCTGTGCAAGGAAGACGATATAGTGGGTACACACCCCGTGCCCCCCTGTGGTTTTACCTACGAGACCATGGAGAAGACATTAGGAAATGGGATGGAAAAAATCTATCTTGACCCTAGAGGCATGGGTACATGAGTTGCAAGGAAAAACAGTAACAAAAAGGGGGTTCTCTGAGAAACGTGCTGCTCCAATTTCCAGTGGGCAGTCCTCCAGATACAGACATTACGATTCTGACCAGGATTAGAGGGGCCCTGCCTCCAGCCAGGGGGAGGAAAGGGACAGTCGAGTTTATTGGACTGTGGATTCGGTGGCCTGGCACGTCAGACCCACAGATGTATAAGGCTTTAGTAGACACTGGTGCAGTGTACTGTAATGCCATCAATCTATAAAGGGCCAGAACCCATGTGCATTTATGGTGTGATGGAGGGATCCCAGCAGTTAATTGTATTGGAGGCTGAAGTGAGCCTTACTGGGAATGAGTGGCAAAAGTTACCTATTGTGGCTGGTCCTGATGCTCTGTGCATTCTTGGCATAGATTACCTCAGAAGAGGGTACTTCAAGGATCCAGAAGTGTACCAGTGAGGTTTTGGCACAGGTGCTTTAGAGGCAGAGCACATTAAACAGTTATCTACCTTGCCTGCTCCCTTGGAGGACCCTTCTGTTGTGGCATTGCTGAGGGTCGAAGAACAGCAAGTGCCTATCGCTACCACAGCTGTGCACCTTCTCTAGGTGCACTCTTCTCTAGGCTGAACAAACCAAGTGATTTCAGCCACTCCTCATATGTCTTCTCCTCCAGACCCTTCACCATCTTCATAGCCCTCCTTTGGACACTCTAGTAGTTTTATGTCCTTCTTTTATTCTGGTGCCCAAAGCTGCACACAGTACTCAACGTGAGACCGCACCAGCGCAGAGTAGAGCGGGACAATCACTTTCCTTGACCAGCTAGCAATGCTGTGCTTAATGCACCCCAAGATGTGGTTGGCCCTTTTGGATGCCAGGGCACACTGCTGAGTCATATTCATCTTGCCATCGACCAGAACCGCCATGACCCTTTTCCACAGGGCTGCTCTCCAGCCTCACATCCCCCAGTCTGTACATATATCAAAGCTTGCCCTGTCCAGGTGTAGAATATTGAGGCCTTGCTCTTATCAAACTTCATTCAGTTGGTGAAATTCAGCTTTTACTGAAATGAGGGTGAGGGGGAAAATAAAATGAGCAGGGTTTGCACCAGAATAAAAGAAGCCTTCTCACCTTCTTGGCTGCTTCCAGCTGGTACTATTAAGTAGTAGTGCCTGTTACAACTTCAGTCATTTTAGTTACAGGTTCAGTTATAATTTGTTTGAACAACTCAAAATATTGAACTCCCTCACCTAGCTCAGACAGAAAACAAATATGTTTGGCAAAATTTGCAGTATACATGTGCAACTTTTTTTTTCTTTTGAAGCAGTTAACATACTTTGAATGAAGTAAGGATGAAATTAAACTGTTCTGCATGCTCCTTTTAAAAAATCCTCAGAATGGCGGTGATACTTATTAGATTTGCTTCTTCATTTTACTAATGCTTAGGTTCTAGAATAGCTCCAGAACTCACTCTGCAAGTGCTTTAGGCAGGTGAACAGTTGTTTGGTTGGTTGTATAGTACTGAATGTACCAGGAGGCGTGATGGGCAAGCATTGGTGCTGAGGATACACGTGTAACAGATGACTGGAAAAGAGCAATGTTGTTTCCATCTTAATCATATGGGCTGTGACATCTAGCCTGTCCTTGCCTTTTCTGGGAGGCCATGTGAATTCACACTACCCTGAGCATCTGTGCTCATGCTCTTCTTCCCTGGTGTGCTTGTTTCTCCTTGGTGCCCACCCTAATGCAGGACCAGCGCAAGTTACTTGGCACTCAGCACAGTTTCCTCTATGCTGCATTTAGCCTTTTCATACTTGCTGGGAAAAGCCCTTGACTGGTGCTTGGGATCTCTCCACTACTCTCAGCTAAAACTGAACAGACTCCTTAAACACTGATGCTGTGCTTTGGATTTTCAAAGTTCTAAAAAGGATGCTAAGATGATGTTAAACTCACATTGCTGCTTTTTCTAAACATACTGCTGTGTCCCATCTCTGTCCAGCTTGAATACTGATTGACTGGTTTCACTTGCAGTTTCTCATGGACGAATACATTGTTATTCTTCTCTCCAAAACAACATTTTTAAAAAATCATTACAGTTGTTAGATTCTCATTTTCCTCCTTTCACCCTTTCTAACGTTAAAAATAACAATAAACCTGAAATGTTTCAATGAATCACAGAGTGCTTCATAAGTACGTTGTCTTATCAGAGAACTGTGACACTAAGCCATAATACTCAAAGTAAGGAATTACAATTTGATCCTTTAAAAAAATCTCCTTTTTTTAATTAAATGTTTTTCTTCATTCCTTTCTGCAAACCAATTTTGAGATTTTTCCTAAGTTGAAAGTATTTTAACATATTTTTCCACAATTTTACATATTTACTGGGTCTTAACAGTATCATTTTATTAATATGACAGATACTGATGAAACAGAAATGTGGAACTGTGGTGGTTTTACCGTGCTGGGCAGCTAAACCCCACAACCGCTCTCTCACTCCCCCTCCTTTAGATGAGGAGGGGGAGAAGTAAAGCAAAGAACAACTCACGGGTTGAGATAAGGATAATTTAATTAAAGGGAAATAATTATAATAATTAAATAAAGACTACCATGAACTAAACAATTTAACTAAGGGGAAGTAAAAGGGAAAAGGGGAAAAAGGGAGGAAAACAAACAAACAAAATAAATGAAAGCTATATGGAAGTGCAGAGGAAAGAAATTACTCTCTACTTCCCACAAATGAGCGATGATTGACCACGTCCTTGAAGCAAGGCCTCAACGCACGCAGCCGGTGTTCGAGAGGAGGACCGACGTCTTCTCAACGAGAGCCCACCCCTCCCCTCTTCTTCCTGTTTCCACCTTTTATTGCTGAGTGTGACACCACATGGTATGGAATATCCCTTTGATTGGTTTAGGTCAGCTGCCCTAGTGATGTTTCTCTCCTCACTTTTTGCCCACTCCCTAGGAGGATTAGAGAAAGGCCCAATGCTGTGCCACTGCTGCTCAGCAGTAGACACAACACTGGTGTGATAACACTGCTGTTCCAGCTACAAGTACAGAGTACGGCACTGAATGGGACTGAATGGGCTGCTGCCGGGAAAGTTAACATTCCAGCCAGACCCAGTACAGGAACTTGTGCACGGTATAGAATCAGAAGTTGTACACAAAATTGGCATAGAGATATTGTACATTTATTTAATTATTTTTTGTTTTGATTCTGATAACATCTTGTAAAAATCAGGGCTAATGCAGTTCTCATAAAATTTTCCACAAATTATCTCGAGGCAAATATGCAGCTATTGTGTGTTGAAAAAATGTACTGTAGAAACAGCCCTAGACAAGTACAATCTGTATTACTCAGTGTTATAAATGAAGTCTCAACTCAATCTGAATTTTGTAATATTTATACTTATAAAAAGTATAAAAGCTATAAAAGGTATAAAAGCTATAAAAGGTATAAAAGCCAAGTAAACAGCGCTGGGTGTGCAGGGAGTCTTCGCTCCACCAACACACACGAACATCAAACATTCTAAATATACAGAACATGGCTTTTACATACTAAACCCAAGTATGCCTATACATACATACAATCAGGAAAGAACAATCCTTTAAGTTCCATGACTTACTAAACTTGAGTACGCCTATACATATGTACAATCAGAAAAGGTAACAAGCAATCCTCTAAGTTCCATGACTTAACAGTCTCCATTTTCCATTCCTTTTCTTGACTACAAACAAGTCTCCATTTTCCATTCCTTTTGAACAATATGTCTCGCTTTAAGTTGTCAAGAAACTCAGTCTTCAGGCCTTATGTATCCCGTTCTTCCCGGATCGAAGAAAAGCATATCCATCTCCTTTTCAAGGCCAATAGGCCTGGGTCAAAAGGCACATTCAGGTGACCAGGGGGCGTAACAGCAAAAGCCTTCGATGGCTGTAGCAGCAGAGGGGCCCATGGCTAGCAGTCGGATCAGTAAAGGAGCCTGCAGCTCCCTCACTGTCTGGCAAACCACATGTTTCTGACTGTGGTCCCACATGGCTCTTTAAGGCCTCAGAGACTGCTCGCCAGGTGCCGAGCAATTCCACTGCAACCTTGTCGTTTTTAGTTGCAGAGTCCCACACCTTGACCTCAGTTTGGTCCCATATTTCAGGATCATAAACTGTCCAATTGTTAATAAGGAGAATGGGCTGTAAGGTTACCAGGACAGTCTTTGTTTCTAAGAACGTATGATTCCCCATAATGCGCAGCTGCTTACCAGCGAGGGGCAGTTGTGTGCGCAGGTCCACTTCTCTCAGCTTGAGCTTCTCTCCAGCTCCAGTGTGCCTATTTCCAGAGACTTTCTGTACAAGCTTCTCTGAGCGGTTTGCTGAGTTTGTCCGAACCTATCTTCATGAGGCAATCAATGTGCCTTTTCCCGTCCTGGTCTCCACTCCTCTAGCCTGCTCCTTTTCATTCCTTCTTTCCGCTCCCCCACTGATGACATAACTTCATCACATCCTGTTGCCTTCTTTTTTTTCTTGAGGGAAGGCTCCCCTCTTATACCCTTCTCCCCACAGCAGTCCTTTTCAAAACAACTTTTCATTGGTCAAACAACTTTGCAAATAACAGCAACAGCAAACACTGGGGCAGCTAGGTCATTACTGGCCTGTAAAATATCAGGGATTAAATTAACTAATGAAACCCTAGAAAATGATGGGGGTAGAAGGGGCTGGGATAACGGTGCCACTTTTGGGGGATACCAAGCTGAGACTAAGGGATAAAATGATCACTGGGCAAATATTAACTGTTTTACATCAAGAGAGTCATTGGGAGGTGCAAGCAATGTGTGATGTTGTGCTAAGAAAGTATGTCTGTGTAGGAATATACACTTGAGTGAAGCAAATACGCAGAGGATGTACCATATGTCAAAAGGTAAATAAAAAGGTCATCCATAACCCACCTAGAGGGGGACGGGAGCCAGGGATTCGACCTTTCCAAAGTATTCAGGTAGACTTTACTGAGTTACCTAAAGCAAGGAGACTTAAGTACTTGTTTTTCCTAATTGACCATGTGACTGGATGGGTGTAAGCTTTCCCCTCAGTATCTGCCACTGCGAAAACGGCGGCTAAGGTATCACTGGAGCAAATACTCCCTAGATATGGGATAGTCGAAAACTGATTCAGATCAAGGAAGTCATTTCACTTCACAAGTACTGCAAGGGTTAATGCAGGCATCAGAGACTGAATGGGATTTTCGCACCCCCTGGCACCCCTCCTCTTCTGGGAAGATGGAGCAAATGAACCAGACATTAAAGAAGCAGTTAACTAGATTAGTGTTAGAAACTCAACTTCCTTGGGTAAAATGATTACCTTTAGCACTCCTCCAGGTTCAAACAGCACCAATAAAGGATATAGGAATTTCACCATATGAGATGCTGTTCGGATTACACTATCTGGGCAGAAGGGATGAGATACCACAATTCAAAACAAGAAAGAGTTTTCTTAAGAACTATATTCTGGAGTTGTCCTCTTCTTTGTCATCTCTCAGGACCCATGAGATGTTGGCTCCAACCCCACCTTTGGAATTCCCCATTCACCACCATCACCCAGGAAATGGGGTCCTGATTCAGACCTGGAAAGAATCAAAACCTCGGTCTGAATGGGAAGGACCATTCCAAGTACTACTAACCACTGACACAGTCGTAGGAACTGCAGAAAAAGGTTGGACTCACTATACTCAAGTAAAAGCACCCGTCAACCCTAGTACCTGGGAAGTTGTTCCTACAGAAGACTTGTTGAAAGTTAAAGTCAAAAAGAAAAACCTCATAATGGACTCAGAGCAGGATAAAAGCTTACAATTGTAAACTAACCTTTTATTCTCACAGGTTACTAACGAGTGTGACTTGTGATTGAGAGAAAGGACAGACCTATAGGGAATCAAAGTGCTCCCAAGGGGTTTTTGTTCTAGCAGTACTGTGCATCTTATTCTTTGTATTGATAATTATTTGGAAACCTAAGGGTTAAAAATTATGACAGGGAAAAATCAACTATTAATTTTGTTTCTAGTGATTGTAGGCCTCAGAGAAGGCCTCGGTCAATTGGTAACTTGGAAAAGGCATGACCAGATAATAGCAAAAACAGGATACCCCATCAAAATATGGGTGACTGTGACAGAGGGTTATGTACCACAATCCGTCACGTTTGATGTTTGTGAGGTGTTAGCTTGTGGAGATTTAAATGCCCAACGACAACTGAGCAGAGAGAACAAATAACTGGGAGAGACCCAACAGCCAGATTGAGAATAGCTGTATGGAAATGATCCTCTATTGCCATCAGAGAAAGGGAGAAACTCAAGGAGAAAACAGGAGAGAAAACAGGAGGCCTTCTTTGAAATGTGGCAGTTCAAACATTTGAGATTGAAACAGGGTATGGGGATGCAAATGCATGGATAGAATGGGTCAAATATACATATATATAATAGCAATTGCTATGCTTGTGCCTCGGGATGACCGATTGCCCAGATAGGGCCCTTCCCATGGGGGTGGACTAAGGATTCCCAGGGGATGCAATGTATGATTGTATTGTACCAAGAAAAGACTGCCTGGGGAATTGAGGCCTATAAGTCTCTCTCTTTTCTGTTCCCCTCCTTGCGTGATAGCAGTATCAGGGTTCCCCCTGTATTCTCTACAGCTGTAGGTAACCATACAGCTTGCCTCTCACAGCAGGGTGTGAGTGCTACCCGGAATCTGGGAGACTTTGCCTTGTGCATGAGAACATTGAATGCTAATGAGGACTTGATGGGAAACTGCTCAAGACTTGAGATCCCCAGGGCGGATCTCTGGTGGTACTGTGGAGGGAAGCTGTTACGGTTCACCCTACCATCTAATTGGGGAAGCACTTGTGCACTTGTTCAATTAGCTATACCCTTCACCCTGGCATTTGAAAGAGAAACATCACAAATACCCAGAAGAAGTAAAAGAGGCTTAGGAGTATCATTCGATGATAGAGTACGCATAGATTCTACTGGGGTACCTAGAGGAGTTCCTGATGAACATAAAGACAGGAATCAAATTGCTGCAGGGTTTGAGTCACTGTTCTGGTGGGTAACGATCAATAAAAATGTGGATTGGATTAATTATATTTATTATAATCAGCAGAGAGTCATAAATTATACAAGGGATGCGATGAGAGGAATCGCTGAACAACTGGATGCCACCAGCAAAATGGCTTAGGAAAACAGGATAGCATTAGATATGATGCTCGCGGAGAAAGGAGGCGTGTGTGTGTGATACTGAGCAACCATTGTTGCACTTTTATCCCTAACAATACTGCCCCAGATGGCACAGTAACTAGAGCATTGCAAGGGCTTACCACCCTTGCCAGTGAATTGGCAGAAAACTTAGGAACAGACATTTCCACCACTGAACGGTTGGAATCTTGGTTTGGTAAATGGAGAGGGATGGTAGTGTCCATACCTACATCCCTTGATCGTAGTACCAGAAGTTTTGACAGCCATTGGTAGTTGCATTATCCCCTGTGTAAGGGGACTAGTCCAGGGGTTAATTGAAACTGCACTATTGAAACAAATGACCATGGAGCCACCATCTTACTCAGATAAGATGATGATATTAGAGGAGATGGAAAGCAAAGAAAGCGAAGAAGAGGAAGATATCTACCAAATTACACCTCAGAGAAACGTTTTGTAAAAATCAACAATTTATAAAGAAGAAAAGGGGGGAATTGTGGGAATAAAAATGTTGTTTTTGCAGAGTTACATTGTTTAAAGGTAAGGAATGTGGTATTGAAATATGCTTGCAGTGATAAGAAAACTTAGCAGGCGACCTTGTAAAATGCACACAACCAGACTCCTTAAAGCAATTAGGTGAAAATCACGGTGTCAAGTCAAGTCAGATAAGTAAACAAACATTACCACTTCAAACAGTAAAAAAGTCAAAAGAAATCTGAAATTTAACAGGCCGGCAACTGAAGGCCATGTATTGTCTGTGAAGCATCGGATAGGTTGTGAACCTGGTTTACCCAGTCAATGAGTAAACAGGGGAGGGTCCCGGTCGTTGAGGAAGAAAATATATAAACTGTACTATGTGACTAGTTGGCGCGCTCCTGCTTGTGGGATGCCCGCCATTACAATCACGAATAAATTGCTACTTCACTGAGATCCTCGCCTCAGCCTATGTTATTGGCTACAGAGTGTTTCTTACAATCTCAACTGACAGGTTTTCATTTCTAATTCTCTCCCCCTATCCCAGAGAAGGAGGGGGGAGGGTGAGCAAAGGGCTGTGTGGTGTTTAGCTGCCAACTGGGTTAAACCGCAACAGTCCTTTTGGCGCACAACGTGGGGCACGAAGGGTTGAGATAACAACAGATCTGACCAGAGTGTGTTAAACCAAAATTGGTATAAGTATTAGATCTGCTTAATAGTTTCTAGTCACAGTGGTGATTGCTTTGATCTCAGGTCTGCTGTGCCTGTTTTCCAAATTGAGTTATATAGCACATTACTTACTGTATGTGTTCCCTGTCGTGCTGTTTATCCTCTCCAGGGCTTGGTTTAAGATTATTATTTTACTGTACAGTGCAACACTGGCTTATGATATGATAAAATTGCTGGTCGTGAGACTAATCTCATGTTTGTACTCAGCACTGTCATTGACTCTGTACTTTGGAAGTCATATCTCAGAAACTGTTGCAGGAAGAACAGCCAAAAACACGACAGACACTAGTATGGTCAGATCATGCTCTCCCTTTATTACCCAAATAGCCTGACTTTTATAGCAAACTTAACAGGGGCGGATAGTGTCTCACACAAGATTATTGATCAAAAGCACTCAGACAAACAACCCCACCTGCAAGAAAACAACCCCCTTGTGATTAGCAGTCACATAGACCTTGTCCTTGAAGCCCGCTACTGGTAACAATATTTTTCTGAATTCCTCAATTGGGCGATGTGGGAACACTGTCATGGGAACTTCTCATAGTCATCCTGGTAGCTTGGTTTGCTCAGCTGCAGCAAGTCATGGCCTCCTTGCTGTTTCAAAAATCCCTCAACAAGAAACTATTAGCAATTACACATTTTACCTTTTTCTTCAGAGAGCAAGTCTATGGAGGGGACGGGGAGATTTTTTTTCCTACTTCTTCACTCTCCCTTTCTCCTTCACCACCCTCTTCTCCTCTGAGCTAGTTATGATAGCTCTTCAAGACTCTGAATATCCTTGGGATGTTCAGACCAGCATGTTCTTATTGTTATGTCTCCTGAATGTTCTTCAGATTTTGTTTAAGGTTAAACAACTACTGAGGAATGCCATCCAGAGATCTGTCCTGAGGCAGGACAGTTATGAGTGGCAGGGAGTGTGGGAGGATATGGGCAGGCATCTAGAGCAGTGGGCACCTCCAGTGCTTTGGAAATTCACCCCTGAACAACTGCAAAATCCTAAAAAACTGGTAGAATGCTTGAAAAAGGTGTGTCATCACCCTGGCAATTCCAAAGAGACACAGATCACTGCAATGTGCTGGGGTCTGGCCTATGCCTATTGAGCTGCAATTGATGCTACTGTCAACCTAGTGACAGACCTGCAGCCACTCCAAGTCCTGTGACAGGCCCAATGGCCACTCCAACCCCTACGAGGGACCCTGCGGCCACTGCAGCTCCTGCAGCCACTGCAGACCCTAGAGCCAATGCAGCTCCTGCAGCCACTCCAACCTCTGCGTCCGTTTCAGCCTCTGTGGCCACTCCAACCCCTGTGACAGTCCCAGAGGTCGTTCTAACCCCTGTGATGGGCCCAGAGGTTGTTCTAACCACTGTGGCGGGCGCTGCTTTCGTTCCAAACCCGGTGGAAGGAACTGTAGCAGTGCAAGTTGCTGCTGTAACCAAGATGAAACAATGGATGACAAAGTCAGGTCATTTAGAACACAGAGGAATTCCTACTCAGACTGGGGAAGAAGATGACGATGACATGGGCTACTCCACAGTGGCTGGGACATCATACGAATCGGAAGATGAAGAGGAAGATATCATAAGAGCATTAATAACTACCCAAGGCCTATCCCAATGTGAGCGATAAGATAATGTGAAAGGATTTCGGTCATTGTCCAGGTGAGCACCTTGTCACTTGGTTGCTCCAGTGCTGGGACACTGGTGACAATAGTCTGGAATTAGGGGGCAGGGAAGCCAGGCAGCTGGGATTCCTTGCTAGGGACGCAGGCATTGACAAAGCAATTGGGAAAGGAGCACAAATCTTCACCCTCTGGAGGTATCTCCTGTCAGGTGTGAAGGAAAGGTATCCTTTCAAGGAAGATGCTGCATGTCAACCAGGCAAATAGACCACCATGGAGAGGGGAATCCAATACCTGAGGGAATTACCTGTACGGGAGGTGATTTATGAGGACATAGACAATGACCAGCTATCCAAAGATCCAGATGAAGTCAAATGTACAACACCCATGTGGCAGAAGTTTGTACAGAGTGTACCATCATCATATGCCAGCTCATTGGCAGTACTGACCTGGAAAGACCATGAGGAACCCACGGTGGAAAAATTGGCTAAACAACTCCAGCAGTACAAAGAAAGTCTCTCCTCTTTCCTACAGGCCTGTGAGTCAGCTGTGGAAAAACTTTCTCAAGAGTTCCACCAACTAAAAGAGAATATTTCGGAGAAACTTTCTGAAGTTTCCAACCAACTTAGAGAGAATTCACCTTCTTCCCCACCTGTACAAATCAGTGTCTCAGCTGTCAGGAGCAAGTGTCCTTCAGTTCAAGGAAGAAGTTATAGTGGGTACACTCTCTGTGCCACCCTGTGGTTTTAGTTACGTGACCATGGATGGGACATGATAAAATACAATGGAAAATCGACCTTGACCCTAGAGGCATGGGTACATGAGTTGCAAGGAAAAACAGTAACAAAAAGGGGGTTGTCTGGGAAACCTGCTGCTCCTATTTCCAGCAAGCAGTCCCTCAGACACAGCAATGAATATTATGACCAGGATTAGAGGGGCCCTGCCTCCAGCCAGAGGGAGGAAAGGGACAATAAGGTTTATTGGGCTGTGTGGATTTGATGGCCTGGCACATCAGAACCACAGAAATATAAGGCTTTAGTAGACACTGGTGCACAGTGTACTGCAATGCCATCAATCTAAAAAGGGGCAGAAGCCATCTGTATTTCCAGAGTGACAGGGGGATCCCAGCAGTTAACTGTATTGGAGACTGAGTCTGAAGGGAGTCTAACTGGGAATGAGTGGCAAAAGTACCATACTGTGACTGGCCTGGATGCTCCGTGTATCCTTGGCATAGACTGTCTAGGAAGAGTATATTTCAAGGACCCAAAAGGGCTCCAGTGGGCTCTTGACACAGGTGGTTTAGAGACAGAGGACATTAAACAGTTGTCTACCTTGCCAGATCTCTCGGAGGACCGTTCTGTTGTGGGATTGCTGAGGGTCGAAGAACAGCAGGTGCCAATTGCTACGACAGCTGTGCACTGGTGGCAATATCGCACCAATAGAGACTCCCTGATTCCCATCCATAAGCTAATTCATCAACTGGAGAGCCAAGGAGTGATCAGCAAGACTCGTTCACCTTTTAATAGTCCCATATGGCCAGTGCGAAAGTCTAATGGTGAGTGGAGACTAACAGTGGACTATCATGGCCTGAACGAAGTCACGCCATCACTGAGTGCTGCAGTGCCAGACATGCTAGAACTCCAGTACGAACTGGAATCAAAGGCAGCCAAGTGGTACGCCACAATTGGTATTGCTAATGCATTTTTCTCCATCCCTTTGGCAGCAGAGTGAAGGCCACAGTTTTCTTTCACTTGGAGGGGAGTCCAATACACCTGGAATCGGTTGCCCCAGGGGTGGAAACACAGCCCTACCATTTGCCATGGACTGATCCAGTCTGCGCTGGAGCAGGGGGAAGCTCCTGATCGCCTGTAGTACATCGATGACATCATTCTGTGGGGTGACACAGCAGAGGAAGTTTTTGAGAAAGGGAAGAAAATAGGTCAAATCCTTCTGAAGGCCAGTTTTGCCATAAAACAAAATAAAGTCAAAGGACCTGCACGAGAGATCCAGTTTTTAGGAATAAAATGGAAAGATGGACGTTGTCAAATCCCAATGGATGTGATCAACAAAATAACAGAAACAGCGCTGGGAAACTCGAGGTCGACCCCTAGGGTTTTTGAAGGGATGAAAGACACAGACTCCTGATGGCTTTTGAACAGAAGGCCTTTACTGCCATTTTTGACCACTACATGTACTTTCCCCATAGCTCCATGCGCTGTCCACGCGCCCAAATCGGTCATACAATTGGTTAGAGACCCCCAGACACAGGCCTCAAGCCAGCCAGCAATTGGCCACTGCACATAGCTCATCTTTAACGTTGTAGCCAAGTTAATTTACCTTGACCTTACTCAAGTTTTTGTTTCTAACGCTTATTTCTTCATTTTCTCTAATTCAGGGATGTGTGAAACAGTGCAAAGCCACCTGCAATTTCCTTTCCCACAGGTTTTGGAGTCAGGGATAGAGAGGATCCAAGGCCTACTACACTCCAACCAAAAAGGATCACCTGCATCATCCTGATCACCTGCAGTACATTGATGACATCATTGTGTGGGGTGACACAGCAGAGGAAGTTTTCGAGAAAGGGAAGAAAACAGTCCAAATCCTTCTGAAGGCTGGATTTTTGATAAAACAAAATAAAGTCAAAGGACCTGCACGAGAGATCCAGTTTTTAGGAATAAAATGGCAAGATGGACGTCGTCAAATCCCAATGGATATGATCAACAACATAACAGCTATGTGTGGTGCAATTGTCCAAAGTAACTAGGAAAATAAAACTAACATTCACATTTTAAATAAAATGTACAGCATTGAAGAGGCTTTCAGGGTAGGGCGTAACTGCATTACCTAAGCGTTCCCTAGGCTTCCAACAATATAGATGCTATTGCGCTGGGGGAACCTGGTGTGCTAGCTCTAAGGAACAGTACAGAGCGTAGAGTGAAGTGGAGACACCACGGCTAGGCTCTGTGACCAGGTGGGGACTCGATTGTTCTTGTGCACACCGAGACCAATAAGCTGCACTTTTTGCTACCCTGAGCCAAGGACCTGTCATGTTTCAACAAATGGTGTACCCTAGTGTACTTTTTCTCATTATAATATCATTATAATACCAAAACACACCTCCATCCCAAAAGCTACCCGCCTCCAAGGTGCGACCACACCTCACTGAGCATGCGCTCTGAATTTCTCGGAGCCTATTACTTTAAACGGAGGCGAGAAAACTTTTCACCAATCATAACTTAGATATGCTTGACTAGAGTCACTCAAGCTCTACCTAAAAGATAGAAAATAATATTGGCCTAAGACAATATTATTTTATAATTGGCCTAAGACAGAGGGGATGTTGGGGAAGATACCACCATCAGGGGAGATACCATCTCAAGGGAATACACCATCCTGAGGACCTGACCACTGGGATCAGTCGACTGGCTGAGCCTCTCTTCCCCCCCATTGGGATGCCTTTGGGTGAGATTTGAACACTTGGTTATACTGTGTGTACTGTGTGCGGAAACTTAGAAATCCCTATAGAGTCTTTGTGCGTTTTAACGTGTTAATTTCCAGGCTGCGCACCTGTGTATTTCATGCATGCTAGCTTGCTTTTGCAGGCAGTAACTATCGCTGGCAATCCAAAGAACCTGTGTACCTGTTGCTGTAATAAATTGTACATTGTTCCTAGCCGTGATAGTTCTCATTAAATGCAATTAGAGTAAGGGTGGTTATATGTTATTGGTGAATTCGTGACCATGGTAGTTCAGTGCTTTGAATCCTTCCGGACCCATACCAGTTAATTGGCTACACCCCTTAACGAGACACTATGTCTCCACCAACTAGCAAAAAGGAAACACGAACTTTCCTAGGGAGTGCGGAGAATGCACATCCCAAATTACAGTCTGATTGTAAACCCGCTCTACCAAGTAACCCATAAGAAGAATGAGTTTGAATGGGGCCCTGAGAAATGACAAGCCTTTGAACAAAATAAGCAGGAAATAGTTCATGCACTAGCCCTTGGGCCAGTTCGAACAGGACCAGATGTAAAGAATGTGCTCTACACCTCAGGTGGGGAGAATGGCCTCACCTGGAGCCTGTGGCAGAAAGAGCCCGGGAAACTCGAGGTTGACCCCTGGGGTTTTGGAGTCAGGGATACAAAGGATCCGAGGCCCACTACACTCCAACTGAAAAAGAGATATTGACAGCGTATGAGGGAGTTTGATCAGCTTCAGAAGTGGTCGGTACTGAAGCGTAGCTCCTCCTGGCACCCCGACTGCTGGTACTGGGCTGGATGTTCAAAGGAAGGGTCCCCTCTACACATCATGCAACTGATGGTACATGGAGTAAGTGGGTTGCACTGATTACTCAGCGGGCTCGAATAGGAATCCCCAGTCGCCCAGGAATCCTGGAAGTGATTGTGGACTGGCCAGAAGGCAAATATTTGGGATATCACCAGAAGATGAGGTGGCCCGTGCTGAAGAATCCCCACTGTACAACAAGCTACCAGAAAATGAGAAGAAATACACCCTGTTCACCTCTTTAGTATGGAGGATGATGGCTGAAGTATAAATATGGAGAGGCCTGGCAGATTCCTTTTCTCCAGAGTATTCTTTTTGAGTTGGTGGAACTCTTGAGAAAGTTTTTTCAAAGCCAAGATGCATGCCTGTAGGGAAGAGGAGAGACTTTCTTCATACTACCGGAGTTTTTTAGTCAATTCATCCACTGTGGGTTCGTCATGGTCTTCCAAGTCATTACTGCCAATGAGCTGGCATAAGATGATGGTGCACTCCGTACAAATTTCTGCCAAATGGGTTGTGTACACTTGACTTCATCTGGATCTGTGGATGTTTGTCCGTTGTCTAGATCCTCATAAATCACCTCCCGTACGGCTAATTCCCTCAGGTACCGAATTCCCTTCTCCATAGTGGTCCACTTGCCTGGTAGACATAAAGTTCTTCCTTGAAGGGATACCTTTCCCTCACAGCTGAGAGGAGACTCCTCCAGAGGCTTTGAGATCATGCTCCATCTGCAATTGCTTTGTCAATGCCTCCGTCTCTAGCAAGGGATCCCAGCAGCCTGGCTTCCCTACCCTCTAATTCCACACAATTGGCTCCGGTTTCCCAGCAGCGGAGCAGGCAGGTGACAAGCTGCTCATGGTGAGCAGCTCATGGCTATGCTATGCTCATGGCTGCATAGGTGACAAACTGCACCTATGCAGCTAACAAATTCTTTTCGCACATCTCGTAGCTCACGCTGGTATAGGTTTCAGGTGATTACTGTTGCTTTTTCAACATCCTCAGATTCATCCTCCTGCACCTCTGATAGCCCAGCCTCGTCTTCTCTATACCTAGACCTAGCAGAAGACTCACTGCGTTCTAAACGACATGAACCTCCATACCATTTTTTTACCTTGTCTACAAGGGTAACTTGAACTGCTACAGCTTGTTTCTCTGACCCATCCACAGGAGCTGGAGCAGCTGCAGGAGCTGGAGCGGCTGCAGGAGCTGGAGCTACAGCAGTTGCAGAAGCTGGAACGGCTGCAGGAGCTGGAACAGCTGCAGGAGCTGGAATGGCTGCAGGGGCTGGAGCGGTTGTGGGAGCTGGAATGGCTGAGGGAGCTGGAGCAGCTGCTGGGTCCCTCGTAGGGGTTGGAGTGGCCATTGGGCCTGTCACAGGACTTGGAGTGGCTGCAGGGTCAGTCACTAGGTTGATAGTAGTATCAATTGCAGCTCGATAGGCATGGGCCAGATCCCAGCACGTTACAGTGATTTGTGTCACTTTGGAACTGCCGGAGTCATGACACCCTTTATCAAGCATCCTATCATTATTTTAGGATTTTGCAGTTGTTCAGGGGTGAATTTCCAAAACACTGGGGGTGCCAACTGCTCTAGAAACCTGCCCATATCCTCCCACACTACCTGCCACTCTGTCCTGGTTTCAGTTAGCACAGAATTAATTTTCTTCCTAGTAGCTGGTGGAATGCTGTGTTTTGGCTTAGAATGAGAAGAGTGCTGATAACACCCCGATGCTTTAATTGTTGCAGAGCAGTGCTTATACTAAGCCAAGGACATCTCAGCCTTTGCTCTGTCCTGCCAACGGGCAGGCTGGGGGGTGCAGTAAGAGCTGGGAGGGGACAGACCCAGGACAGGTGACCCAAACTAGCCAAAGGGGTATTCCATACCATCTGACGTCATGCTAAACAATATATAGGGGTGGCTAGCCGGGGGGAGGGGGCCGGACTGCTCGGGGTTAGGCTGGGCATCGGTCAGCGGGTGGTGAGCAATTGCATTGTGCATCACTTGTTTGTACATACTATTATTACTTTCGTATTATCACCATTGTATCATCATTATTATTATTGTTATTATTATTTTTGTTATTTTTTTTTTCCTGTCTTATTAAACTGTCTTTATCTCAACTCACGGGCTTCACTTTCCATTTCTCTCCCCCGTCCCAGAGAGGGAGGGGGGAGGGTGAGCGAACGGCTGCGTGGTGTTTAGCTGCCGGTCGGGTTAAACCACGACAGTCTTTTTGGCGCCCAACGTGGGGCTCGAAAGGTTGAGATAACGGCAGATCTGATCAGAGTGTGTTAAACTAAAATTGGTGTAAGGATTAGACCTGCTTAATAGTCACTTGTCATGATGCTGATTGCTTTAATCACAACTCTGCTGCGCCTGTTTTCCAAATTGAGTATTATAGTACTTTATTTTCCGTATTTGCTCTCTGTAGTGTTGTTTCTCCTCTCCGGGCCCTGGTTTCAGACCATTATGGTACTAAGTGTTATAGCAATGGCTTATGAGACGATAAGATATCTGGTCATGACTCTAACTTGGTATTTATACTCAGTAACATCGTGGACTCTGTACTTTGGAAACAGCATCTTGGGAACTATTAGCAATTATACCTATTGTTTTTCTCCATTAGAGAGTCAATCTGTGGAGGGGAAAGGGGAGGATATTTTTCCTTACTTGCTTACTCTCCCTTTCTCCTTCACCACCCCTGTATCCTCCTGGGTCACTCTGCCTTCCTCCTTCACCACCCTCTTATCCCCTGAGCTTGTCACAATAGCTCTCCAAGATATTGAATATTTCTGGAATACTCAGAATACCATAGTCTTGTTGTTCTGCCTCATGAATGCACTTCAGATTCTGCTTAAAGTTAAACAACTACTTAGGAAGCTCATCCGGAGATCTGCCCGGAGGCAGTATAGTTGTGGGTGGCAGGGAGTATGGGTGGATATGGGCAGGCATCTAGAGCAGTTGGCACCCCCAGTGTGTTGGAAATTCACCCCTGAACAATGGCAAAATCCTCAAAAACTGGCAGAATGCTTGAAAAAAAGGTGTAATGATTCTGGCAGTTCCAAAGTAACACAAATCATTGTAACGTGCTGGGGCCTGGCTCATGCCTATCGAGCTGCCATTGATACTGCTGTCAACTTAGTGACAGACCCTGCGGCCACTCCAAACCCTGTGACAGATCCAACGGCCACTGTGACCCCTACGGTGGATCCTGCAGCCGCTCCAGTCCCAGCTCCTGCAGCCGCTCCAGTCCCAGCTCCTGCAGCCGCTCCAGTCCCAGCTCCTGCAGCCGCTCCAGTCCCAGCTCCTGCAGCCGCTCCAGCTCCAGCTCCTGCAGCCGCTCCAGTCCCAGCTCCTGCAGCCGCTCCAGTCCCAGCTCCTGCAGCTGCTCCAGTCCCAGTTCCTGCAGTCGCTCCAGTTCCAGCTCCGGCCGCTACTCCAGTCCCAGTTCCTGCAACTGCTCCAGTCCCAGCTCCTGAAGCTGCTCCAGCTCCAGCTCCTGAAGCCGCTCCAGCTCCAGCTCCTGCAGCTGCTCCAGTCCCAGTTCCTGCAGTCGCTCCAGTTCCAGCTCCGGCCGCTACTCCAGTCCCAGTTCCTGCAACTGCTCCAGTCCCAGCTCCTGAAGCCGCTCCAGCTCCAGCTCCTGAAGCCGCTCCAGCTCCAGCTCCTACTGCTGCTCCAGTCCCAGCTCCTGCAACTGCTCCAGCTCCAGCTCCAGCTCCTGTAGCCGCTACAGCTCCGGTTCCTGCAACTGCTCCAGCTCCTGTAGCCGCTCCAGCTCCTGTGGCCGTGTCAGAGAAACGAGCTGTAGCAGTGCAAGTTGACCCTGCAGAGGGCATTCCAACCCCTGTGGCAGACCCTGTAACAAAGTCAGAGAAACGAGCAGTAGCAGTGCAAGCTGCCCCTGTAGAGAAGGTGAAAATATGGTATAGAAATTCAAGTCGTTTAGAACGCAGAGAGTCTTCTGCCAATCCAGGTAAGGCTTCTGCCAAAACTAAGTATAGAGATGACGAAGATGATGACGACGCTGGGCCGTCAAGGATTCAGGAGGAGGAAGATGAGGATGCCGAAAGAGCAACAGTAACTACCCGAAGCCTAAACGAGCGCGAGCTACGAGATGTGCGAAAAGATTTTGGTCGCTGTATAGGTGAGCAGCTTGTCACCTGGCTGCTCCGGTGCTGGGACTCTGGAGCCAATTGTGTGGAATTAGACGGCAGGGAAGCCAAGCGGCTGGGATCCCTTGCTCGAGACGCCGGCATTGACAAAGCAATTGCAGATGGAGCACGACCCACCAGCCTCTGGAGGCGTCTCCTCTCAGCTGTGAGGGAAAGGTATCCCTTCAAGGAAGATATTTTATGTCTACCAGGCAAGTGGACCACTATGGAGAAGGGAATCCAGTACCTGAGGGAATTAGCCGTACGGGAAGTGATTTATGAGGATCCAGACCTCAAACAAACATCCACAGATCCAGATGAAGTCAAGTGTACACGACCCATGTGGCGGAAGTTTGTACGGAGTGCACCATCATCATATGCCAGCTCATTGGCAATAATGGCCTGGAAAGAGGATGAGGAACCCACAGTGGGTGAAGCGGCTAAACAACTCCGGCAGTACGAAGAAAGTCTCTCCTCTTCCTTACAGGCCTGCGTCTCAGCTGTGGAGAAACTTTCTGAAAAGGTTCACCAACTTGAAGAGAATCTATTGTCCTCCCCACCTGAACCAACCAGTGCCCACCGACCAAAGGAGAACACTTGGGAGAAACTTTCTGAAAAGGTTCACCAACTTGAAGAGAGATTATTCTCCTTCGCACCTGTACAAAGCAGTGTCTCAGCTGTCAGGGGTAGGCGTTCACCCACACAAGGAAGACGATATGGTGGGTACTCACCCCGTGCCACCCTGTGGTTTTACTTACGAGACCATGGAGAGGACATGAGAAAGTGGGATGGAAAATCTACCGCGACCCTAGAGGCACGGGTACGTGAGTTGCAAAAGAAAACAATCAGGAAAAAGGGATTCTCCGAAAAGTTTGCTGCTCCAACTTCCAGCAGACAGTCCTTCAAACACAGAAACGAGGAAGATTCTGACCAGGATTAGGGGGGCCCTGCCTCCAGCCAGGGGGAGGAAAGGGACAATCGAGTTTATTGGACTGTGTGGATTCGATGGCCTGGCACATCACGCGCACAGAAGTATAAGGCTTTAGTAGACACCGGTGCACAATGTACTATAATGCCATCGAGCTATAAAGGACCAGAGCCCATCTATATTTGTGGAGTGACAGGGGGATCTCAGCAGTTGACTGTATTGGAGGCTGAAGTGAGTCTGACTGGGAATGAGTGGGAAAAGCACCGCATTGTGACTGGTCCGGATGCTCCATGTATCCTTGGCATAGACTATCTTAGAAGAGGATACTGCAAGGACCCAAAAGGGTTCCGGTGGGCTTTTGGTATTGCTGCCTTAGAGACAGAGGGCATTAAACAATTATCTACCTTGCCTGGTCTCTCAGAGGACCCCTCTGTTGTGGGGTTGCTGAGGGTCGAAGAACAGCAAGTGCCAATTGCTACCACAACTGTGCACCGGCGGCAATATCGCACCAACCGAGACTCCCTGATTCCCATCCATAAGCTAATTCGTCAATTGGAGAGCCAAGGAGTGATCAGCAAGACTCATTCACCTTTCAATAGTCCCATATGGCCAGTGCGAAAGTCTAATGGCGAGTGGAGACTAACAGTGGACTATTGCGGCCTGAACGAAGTCACGCCACCACTGAGTGCTGCAGTGCCGGACATGCTGGAACTTCAGTATGAACTTGAATCGAAGGCAGCCAAGTGGTACGCCACAATTGATATCGCTAATGCATTTTTCTCCATCCCTCTAGCAGCAGAATGCAGGCCACAATTTGCCTTCACTTGGAGGGGAGTCCAATATACTTGGAATAGGCTGCCCCAGGGGTGGAAACACAGCCCTACCATTTGCCATGGGCTGATCCAGTCTGCACTAGAGCAGGGGGAAGCTCCTGAACACCTGCAGTACATCGATGACATTATTGTGTGGGGTGACACAGCAGAGGAAGTTTTCGAGAAAGGGAAGAAAATAGTCCAAATCCTTCTGAAAGCCGGTTTTGCCATAAAACAAAATAAAGTCAAAGGACCTGCACGGGAGATCCAGTTTTAGGAATAAAATGGCAAGATGGACGTCGTCAAATCCCAATGGATGTGATCAACAAAATAACCGCTATGTCTCCACCAACTAACAAAAAAGAAACACAGACTTTCCTAGGTGTTGTGGGGTTTTGGAGAATGCACATCCCAAATTACAGTCTGATTGTAAACCCACTCTACCAAGTAACTCGTAAGAAGAATGAGTTTGAATGGGGCCCTGAACAACGACAAGCCTTTGAACAAATCAAGCAGGAAATAGTCCATGCAGTAGCCCTTGGGCCAGTTCGAACAGGACCAGATGTAAAGAATGTGCTCTACACTGCAGCCGGGGAGAACGGCCCCACCTGGAGCCTCTGGCAGAAAGAACCTGGGGAAACTCGAGGTCGGCCTCTGGGGTTTTGGAGTCGGGGATACAGAGGATCTGAGGCCCGCTATACTCCAACTGAAAAGGAGATATTGGCAGCATATGAAGGAGTTCGATCTGCTTCGGAGGTGGTCGGTACTGAAGCGCAGCTCCTCCTAGCACCCCGATTACCGGTACTAGGCTGGATGTTCAAGGGAAGGGTCCCCTCTACGCATCATGCAACTGATGCTACATGGAGCAAGTGGGTTGCACTGATTACTCAGCGGGCTCGAATAGGAAACCCCAGTCGCCCAGGAATATTGGAAGTGATCATGGACTGGCCAGAAGGCAAATACTTTGGGATATCATCAGAGGAGGAGGTGGGTCGTGCTGAAGAAGCCCCACTGTACAACCAGTTGCCAGAGAATGAAAAGAAATATGCCCTGTTCACTGATGGGTCCTGTCGTATTGTGGGGAAGCATCGGAGATGGAAGGCTGCTGTATGGAGTCCTACGCGACGAGTTGCAGAAGCTGCTGAGGGAGAAGGTGAATCGAGTCAGTTTGCAGAAGTGAAAGCCATTCAGCTGGCTTTAGACATTGCTGAACGAGAAAAATGGCCAGTTCTCTATCTCTACACCGATTCATGGATGGTAGCAAATGCCCTGTGGGGATGGTTACAGCAATGGAAGCAAAACAACTGGCAGCGTAGGGGCAAACCTATCTGGGCTGCTGCATTGTGGCAAGATATTGCTGCTCGGGTAGAGAACCTGGCTGTGAAAGTACGCCACGTAGATGCTCATGTGCCCAAGAATCGGGCTACTGAAGAACATCAAAACAACCAGCAGGTGGATCAGGCTGCTAAGATTGAAGTAGCTCAGGTGGACCTGGATTGGCAGCATAAAGGTGAATTATTTATAGCCCGATGGGCCCATGACACCTCAGGCCATCAAGGTAGAGATGCAACATACAGATGGGCTCGTGATCGAGGGGTGGACTTGACCATGGACGCTATAGCACAGGTTATTCATGACTGTGAAACATGTGCTGCAATCAAGCAAGCCAAACGGTCAAAGCCTCTTTGGTATGGAGGACGATGGCTGAAATATAAATATGGAGAGGCCTGGCAGATTGATTACATCACACTCCCTCAAACTCGCAATGGCAAGCGCCACGTACTTACAATGGTGGAAGCAACCACCGGATGGCTGGAAACATATCCTGTGCCTCATGCTACCGCCCGGAACACCATCCTGGGCCTTGAAAAGCAAGTCCTATGGCGACATGGCACCCCAGAAAGAATAGAATCAGACAATGGGACTCACTTCCGAAACAACCTTATAGACACTTGGGCCAAAGAACATGGTATTGAATGGGTGTATCACATCCCCTATCATGCACCAGCCTCCGGGAAAGTTGAACGATACAATGGCCTGTTAAAGACTACCTTGAAAGCAATGGGCGCTGGGACGTTCAAAAACTGGGATACGCATTTGGCAAAGGCCACCTGGTTAGTCAATACTAGGGGATCTACCAACCGAGCTGGACCTGCCCAATCAAACCTGTTACGTACTGTAGATGGGGATAAAGTTCCTGTAGTGCATGTAAAAAAATATGCTGGGTAAAACAGTCTGGGCTACTCCTGCCTCAGGAAAAGGCAAACCTATTCGTGGAATTGTTTTCGCTCAGGGACCTGGATATACTTGGTGGGTGATGCAAAAGAACGGAGAGGTCCGGTGTGTACCTCAAGGAGATTTAATACTGGGTGAGAATAGCCCATGAACTGAATTGCACCATGTTAAATAGTATATTATACTGTATGTTATGACTACCATGATTACTATAGGTGACTAATTAGAATGTATGGAAAAGAGTGTAACCTGAGCATGACATGAATGGTATGGAATAAGGGGTGGATAGATGTCCTGGTTTCAGTTAGCACAGAATTAATTTTCTTCCTAGTAGCTGGTGGAATGCTGTGTTTTGGCTTAGAATGAGAAGAGTGCTGATAACACCCCGATGCTTTAATTGTTGCAGAGCAGTGCTTATACTAAGCCAAGGACATCTCAGCCTTTGCTCTGTCCTGCCAACGGGCAGGCTGGGGGGTGCAGTAAGAGCTGGGAGGGGACAGACCCAGGACAGGTGACCCAAACTAGCCAAAGGGGTATTCCATACCATCTGACGTCATGCTAAACAATATATAGGGGTGGCTAGCCGGGGGGAGGGGGCCGGACTGCTCGGGGTTAGGCTGGGCATCGGTCAGCGGGTGGTGAGCAATTGCATTGTGCATCACTTGTTTGTACATACTATTATTACTTTCGTATTATCACCATTGTATCATCATTATTATTATTGTTATTATTATTTTTGTTATTTTTTTTTCCTGTCTTATTAAACTGTCTTTATCTCAACTCACGGGCTTCACTTTCCATTTCTCTCCCCCGTCCCAGAGAGGGAGGGGGGAGGGTGAGCGAACGGCTGCGTGGTGTTTAGCTGCCGGTCGGGTTAAACCACGACACACTCACAACTATCCTGCCTCAGGACAGATCTCTGGATGAGATTCCTAAGTAGTTGTTTAACCTTAAAGAAAACTTGAAGTGCATTCAGGAGACATAACAAGAACATGCTGGTCTGAGTATCCCAAGGATATTCAACATATTGGGGAACAATCTTAACTAGCTCGGAGGATAAGAGGGTGGTGAAGGAGAAAGGGAGAGTGAACAAGTAGGAAAAAATATCTTCCCCTGTCCCCTCCACAGATTGGCTCCCTGACAAAAAAAGGCAATAGGTGTAATTGTTAATAGTTTCCAAGATATAACAGAATCACAGAATTGAAGGGGTTGGAAGGGACCTCAAGAGATCATCGTGTCCAACCCCCCTGCCAAAGCAGGTTCCTTAGAGCAGGCTGCCTAGGTAGGTGTCCAGACGGCCCTTGAATATCTCCAGAGAAGGAGACTGCACAACCTCCCTGGGCAGCCTGTTCCAGTGCTCCGTCATCCTCAACGTGAAGAAGTCCTTTCGCATGTTGCTGCGGAACTTCCTGTGCTCTATCTTATAGCCATTACCCCTTGTCCTGTCCCCACAAACCACTGAAAAGAGGTTGGCCAAATCCCTCTGTCTCCCACACCTCAGGTATTTATACACATGGATGAGATCCCCTCTCAGTCTTCTTTTCTCCAGGCTGAACAGACCCAGGTCTCTCAGCCTTTCCTCATAAGGAAGATGCTCCAGGCCCTATATCATCTTTGTGGCTCTCCGATGGACTCTTTCCAGGAGATCCCTGTCTTTTTTGTACCAGGAAGCCCAGAACTAGACACAGTACTCCAGGTGAGGCCTGACCAGGGCAGAGTAGAGGGGGAGGATCACCTCCCTTGACCTGCTGGCCACACTCCTTTTAATGCACGCCAGGATCCCATTGGCCCTCTTGGCCACCAGGGCACACTGCTGGCTCATGGTCAACCTGTTGTCCACCGGGACCCCAGGTCCTTCTCCACAGAGCTCCTCTCCAGCAGGTCGTCCCCCAGCCTGTACTGTTACATGCGGTTGTTCCTTCCCAGGTGCAGTACTCTACACTTGCTCTTATTAAACCTCATTTGGTTTCTTCCTACCCATCTCTCCAGCCTGTCCAGGTCTCGCTGAATGGCAGCACAGCCTTCTGGCATGTCAGCTTTGTGTCATCAGCGTACTTGCTGAGGGCAGACACTATTCCCTGATCAAGGCCATCAATGAAGATGTTGAACAAGACCAGACCCAGCAGCGACCCCTGGGGAACACCGCTAGTCACAGATCTCCAGCCGGACTCTGCGCCACCGATCACCACCCTCTGAGTTCGACCAGTCAGCCAGTTCTCAACCCACCTTACTGTCCACTCCTCTATCCCACACTTTCTCAGCTTTGCTATCAGGATGTCATGGGAGACAGTATCGAAAGCCTTGCTAAAGTCAAGGTAGATGACATCCACTGCTCTCCCCCCATCTACTCAGCTGGTGATGCCATCATAGAAGGCAACGAGGTTGGTCGAGCACGACTTCCCCTTGGTGAATCCATGCTGACTACTCCTCATAACCTTCTTCTCTTCCAGTTGCTTGGAGATGGCATCCAGAACAAGCTGTTCCAACACCTTTCCAGGGACAGACGTGAGACTGACTGGCCTGTAGTTTCCTGGATCCTCCTTCTTGCCCTTCTTGAAGACCGGAATGACATTGGCTATCCTCCAATCTTCAGGTACCTCTCCTGTTCTCCAGGACCTTTCAAAGATGATAGAGAGCAGTTCGGTGATCACCTCTGCCAACTCCCTTAGCACACATGGATGCATCCCATCGGGACCCATGGATTTGTGTGCACTGAGCCCACTCAGATGCTCCTGAACCACTCCCTTGTCAACAAGGATCTCCACTTCCCAGACTCTTTCTCCTCCCTCCAGGGTCGAGGAGTCCCGGGGGGGAGTCCTTGAAGCAAAGACTGAAGCAAAGAAATCATTCGGTATCTCCACCTTCTTGGTGTCTCCCATTACCAGGACACCCCCCTCATTCAGCAAGGGATCCACATTATCCCTAGTCTTCCTTTTACTGTTTACATACTTAAAAAAACCCTTCTTATTATCTTTTATCTCTTTTGCAAGCCTCATCTCTAGGTGGGCTTTAGCCTTCCTCGTCATGTCCCTGCAGGCCCTGACAACACTTCTATACTCCTCCCAAGAGGACAGGCCCTTTTTCCCCATTTCACAAACCTGTTTAAAGGTCTGACTAAGATCGAAATACCCAAATCCTTGGTCCAGACACCACCCCCTCAGCTAGTTGTTCACCTGTACCGTTCTTCTTTCTGGGTCCCGGTCACCCAGAGGGAGGACAGAGGAGAACACTACCCCTGTGCCCCTGATCCCTTCAACAACCTTCCCAGGGATGCAAAGTCCTTTTTAATATTCCTCATTTTTCTAGTTGCAGCTTCCTGGGATCCAACCTGAATGACAACAACAGGATAGTAGCCCTCTGGTTTAATGAGCTGTGGCAGAGCCTTCCTAATGTCTCTGACACATGCCCCAGGAAGACAGCACACCTCTCTGGATAGGTTATCTGGGCGACAAATGGGAACCTCAGTATCATCAGAAAGGAGTTTCCAATTTCTAAGACTCTCTGCCCTTTTTTTGTGGCACCATTTGTCATGCACTTGATGCTCTTGAGGAAGAGCTGGTCAAGCCGCTTTCCATCATTTATCAGCAGTCCTGGCTATCGGAGGTCCCAGGCGACTGGCAGCTAGCAAAAGTGATGCCCATCTACAAGAAGGGCCGGAGGGTAGATCCGGGGAACTATAGGCCTGTTAGTTTGACTTCAGTGCCAGGGAAGCTCATGGAAGAGATTATCTTGAGTGTCATCATGCGGCACTTACAGGGCAACCAGGCGATCTGGCCCAGACAGAATGGGTTTATGAAAGACAGGTCCTGCTTGACAAACCTGATCTTCTATGACAAAGTGACGCACTTAGAGAAGAAGGGAAAAGCTGTGGGTGCGGTCTACCTTCACTTCAGTAAGGCTTTTGACACCTTTTCCTACAACATTCTCCTCAAGAAACTGGCTGATCATGGCTTGGACTGGCTTCGTTGCCCCTTAATCCTTAAGCTTCATTGGGTTAAAAACTAGCTGGGTAGCCAGGCCCAAAGAGTCATGATGAATGGAGTCAAATCCAGTTGGAGGCTGGTCACTAGTGGGTCCCCCAGGGCTCAGTATTAGGGCCAGTTCTCTTCAATATCTTTATCGATTATCTGGATGAGGGGATTGAGTGCACCCTCAGTAAGTCTGCAGACAACACCAAGTTAGGTGCGTGTGTCGATCTGCTCGAGGGTAGAAAGGCTCTGCAGGAGGATCTGGATAGGCTGCACCGATGGGCTGAGGTCAACTGTATGAAGTTCAACAAGGCCAAGTGCCAGGTCCTGCACTTGCGGCACAACAACCCCAAGCAGAGATACAGGCTGGGAGAAGGATGACAGCAAAGCTGCCTGGCGGAGAGGGATCTGGGAGTATTGGTTGAGAGTCAGCTGAATATGAGCCAGCAGTGTGCTCAGGTGGCCAAGAAGGCCAACAGAGTCCTGGCTTGCATAAGAAACGGGGTGGTCAGCAGGACTAGGGAAGTGATTGTCCCCCTGAACTCGGCTCTGGTGAGGCCACACCTCGAGTACTGTGTTCAGTTTTGGGCCCATCACTACAAGAAAGACATCGAGGTGCTCAAGCAAGTCCAGAGAAGGGCAACAAAGCTGGTGAGGGGTCTGGAGAACAAGTCCTACAAGGAGTGGCTGAGGGAGCTAGGTTTGTTCAGCCTGGAGAAGAGGAGGCTCAGGGGCAACCTTGTTGCTCTCTACAGGTACCTTAAAGGAGGCTGTAGCGAGGTGGTGATTGCTCTATTCTCCCACGTGCCTGGTGATAGGACGAGGGGGAATGGGCTAAAGTTGAGCCAGGGGTGTTTTAGGTTGGATATTAGGAAGAACTTCTTTACTGAGAGGGTTGTTAAGCATTGGAATGAGTTGCCCAGGGAAGTGGTGGAGTCACCATCCCTGGATGTCTTTAAAAGACGTTTAGATTTGAATTTAGCGATTTGGTTTAGTGGAGGACTTGTTAGTGTCAGGTAAGAGCTTGGACTAGGTGATCTTGGAGGTCTCTTCCAACCTAGATGATTTTGTGATTCTGTGAACATCCCAAGGATATTCAGAGTCTTGAAGGGGTATCATAACTCGCCTGGAGGAGAAGAGGGGGGTGAAAGAGAAAAGGAGAGTGAAAAAGTGGGAAAAAATGTCTCCCGCTTCGCCCTCCATAGATTGTCGGCCAGACACCACATATTAATTGTTCAGCATGACATTAGATGGTATGGAATATCCCTTTGGCCAATTTAGGTCAGCTGTCCTGGTTCTGTCCCCTCCCAGCTCCTGCTGCGTGCCCAGACTTCTCACTGGCAGGACCATGTGAGAAACTGAAAAGTCCTTGGCTTAGTGTAAGCACTGCTCTGCAACAACTAAAACATCAGTGTGTTATCAACATTATTCTCATCCTAAATCCCAAACACAGAACCCTAACAGCTACTAGGAGGAAAAATAACTCTGTCCTAGCCGAAACCAGGGCAGCCTTGCAAATCCTGAGACATGGGATGAAGACATCTGGTATAGCATTAATAACAATGAACTGTTGGGAGATTTGGATTATGATTTTACCCCAGTACCTGTACCTATACGACTCTTAATCAAAACCAAAATTGCAAATGATGGCAATGACAATGTGTGTTGGGTCTGCCTGAGCTGGAGTCACCTTTTTCCTGCAGCAGCCCACACTGTGCTGTACTCTGCACTCGTAGCTGGAACAGCACTGGTATCACTCCAGTGTTGTGTCTATTGCTGCATAGTGCTGGCACAGCATCAGGACTCCTTCCAAGCCCCCAAGAGCCAGCAGGCTGGGGGTGGGCAAGTGATGGGGAGGGGACATTGCCGGGGCAGCTGACCTAAACCAACCAAAGGGATATTCCATAATACCTGATGTCACACTCAGCAATAAAAAGGGGGGATCTCGTGGGGGAGGGGGCTGTTCCTCCTGAACAACCACTACGCGTTTTGAGGCCCTGCTTCCCAGGACGTGGCCAAACACCGCTCGTTGATGGGAAGTAGAGAATAATTTTTTTTCCTTCTCTCTGTGCTTCCGCACGGACTGATTGTTTGTTTCTTTTTTCCCTCCCCATTCCCTTTCCCTTTAATTAAACCTTTCTCATCTCAAACCTCGAGTTCTCTGTGTTGTATTTTCTCCCCCTTCCTCTTTGAAGAGAGGGGGAGTGAGAGAGCGGTTGTGATGGAGCTCGGCTGCCCACCTGAGTAAAACCACCACACAATGCTCATACTACAGTACGAACCATTCCACGTTCTCCAGCTGAAGTAGCAAAGTTGCAGGAAAAGTATTCTAGGTTCCCAGAGGAATCTGAGATGAAACATGTATGTCAAGTCTCCTTTGAGTGGAAGGACCAAATCCTATTAAGTGAGGAAGAGGCAGAAGGCTACTGGGGCCTCAGAGTTTTTTTAACCATTGCACCGGGTGATCAAAATTACTTTTTGACTACATGAGCTGCCTATTGGGCCAGTGGCATAGACCCACAAGAAAGAGGAGATCCCTTTGCTACTAAGACCTCAGGGTTTTCTGATTTGGCTGTCTGTGCAAAAAGCAACTTGCATACAACTGATGTATCAGAAGGATGCGTTAAGGAGATCCCCGATGCAAGCCCCTATTGATCCATCAAGGTTAACTCCCCTTATTCGTGGCCTTGTGGACAGCATAAAGACCTATGTAGCTAATGTCCAGGACTGCATACAAACTGCCCGTGCTATGAATGCTGCCGCAGCTGCCACGCAGCCCCCATGGGAGCAGGTCCCTGTAACTACCTGGAGTGAGTTTGTGCAAGAGATAGAGTGAATTATGGGCGTAATATGGGTTGGGTCAGATCAACCAGTGGGAAACCACCAGAACACCCCACCCCACCACCACCACCCCCAACAAAACGGGTTTGCTAGGTCCATACTGTAATAAATGGTTCAGTCTTCAAAATAGGACTATAATCAAAGTTTACATTTTATTAAAGGAATAGAGGTAAGCAAACAGCGCTGGGTGCACCGGGAGTCTCTGCTCCACCAAGATGCACACCAGTTACATCAAGCAGCTGATTTTTATGCTCCTAGGCTAATACATATTCATTACTACTTCTAAAAAAACCAGGGTTATTATAATTAGTTTCCGGAATCCAAACCCTACTACTGGAGCATGCTTATCAGTCTCCGGTGGTCCCTCTGGGGGTCTCTGGGGGTCTCTTGTGCTGAAGGCTCATAGTCTTCCTCCCTCTTGTCCTTCTCCTTTGTCCAACTTGGCTGTATGTCAGAGACTTGTGCAGCGTCCCCTGCAAGCTTTGTCTTTTAGTCGTCCCTCAGCTCTCCCCATCTCCTTAATCTCCTGGCCAGATATCAGAGACTTGCATAGTGTCCCATGCAATAGTCATAATAGTTAGCAGTTATTCTGAACCCCCCCAGATATCAGAGACTTCAAGGAAAAATCTACAAATACATTTCCCTTCAAGGTCTCTATTGACACGAGTTGCTAAAACATTCCTTTGCAAGATACAAGAACTATATACATTAACCACTCTGTTTTTCTTAGACTTGTGCTTATACAAGGGTATGTAAAACAGAAGGTCACATTCATCATACCATGCGGCCCTAGCATTGTTCTATATTGACACGAATCAGATGAACATATTTCACAATCCCCCATCTCCTTTTTCATGGCATTGATTCGTGTTTTCCTTTCTAATCAAGTCAATACTTGCCAAATTGATACCAGTTGATACCAATTTTGGATCTTTGCTTGTTTTTATTATCATCAGTGAATGGGTTTTCACTTTCCCTGGTTCTGGGTCAACAGGTACTGCATATATTTGCATTCCTTGTATAACCGAGTGTATTAGTCTGGTAATACAAGGTATTAAACATGGAATTATTAACAATCCTCCACATATCCCCAATACAACCACCCTTATTTTAGCAAACCAATCACCACCCATAAAGCCCCCTCCCATAATCCTCTTAGATCAATTCCATTCCAAATTTGAATTGGGACATGTGCAATTTTCTTCATTTCTTTTTACAAGTTCATTTACAGCTTTTCTTTCTGTTGTGGTTTAACCCAGCGGGCAGCTAAACAACACATGGCTGTTCACTCACCTCCCCTCCTCCTTCTGGGATGGGAGAGAGAAATGGGAAAGTGAAGCCTGTGAGTTGAGATAAGGACAAGAAAATAATAATAACAATAATAATAATGACAATAATGATGATAATAGTACTACTACTAATAATGTGTACGAAACAAGTGATGCACAATGCAATTGCTCACCACCCGCTGACCGATGCCCAGCCTAACCCAGAGCAGTCTGGCCCTCCTCCCAGCTCTTGCACCCCCAGCCTGCCCGCTGGCAGGACAGAGTGAGAAGCTGAAATGTCCTTGGCTTGGTGTAAGCACTGCTTGGCAACAATTAAAACATCAGCATATTATCAGCACTCTTCTCATCCTAAGCCAGAACATAGCATTCTACCAGCTACTAGGAAGAAACACGCTCATCATCAATCTTTAAACAGCAATTACTAAAGTTAAATTTTCCACAGACTTCTCCTTCTTGTGCTAGTAAATAATCCAGAGCTAGGCGATTTTGATACAAAGCAGTTCTCATCTTGGTATTTTGCTTTGCAATTAATCCAAGTGCATCTCCGGTTTTATTTACAACTATTTCTATTACAGCTTGTAACCTAATTATTCTATTAAGCATATATATCAGGGTCCTATAGCCCCAGGATCCGTCTTCTGCCCACGTAGCTGGATCATAATAGGCAAACGCCTTCAATCAAGGGGTTGGGCCCGCTTTCAGGGTTGATTTGGGCTTGTGTTACCGTTCAGCCTGTCAGGGTGATCCAGCTCCTGGAAAATGAATCACAATTTTATATGGGTTTTTAAAAAAAGAGTTTCTTATGTTATTTTCTTGTGACAACATGACCTTAGTGTGGGAGAAGTCCGGTCGAGGCCCTCTCACTCGGCAGTCAATACCCATAGAGGTTGCCTCCCTCGGTAGACCATACACACCGCAGTGGAGGGTCCTGCCCATGTCTTGCCTTCTCCCTTTCCTCCCTTCAGGCTTGTCCCCTTTATTTGGCATCCTTAATTCATGCAGAGCCTTGTTGCCAGAATATTAGTTCTTCTTTAGCTTTAATTTCAGTTTCCCAGGAGCGGACTCAACCCTCCAAGTTTCAGTAGTTACTGGTCCTTTTATTCTGGATGCGTGGGTCCCTTTCTGCGGTTCTCACAGTTGTTTCAGTAGTCAGTAAAACAAGGTACAGTCCCTCACATCGGAGGTTCAGTGATTCTTCCCTCCAGGTTTTTATTAAAACCTTATCTCCTGGTTGTATCTTATGAATAGCAAATCCTAAAGGTGGTGTTTGAGCCATCATTCCAATTTCTCTTAGCTCTTGTAGTCTCCTTCCAATAGAAATTATATATTTCTGGATGCTACGATCCTCAACTACATTGTTCCCTAGAGTCATCCCTTGAGAATAAGGCACACCATATAACATTTCATGTGGTGATAATCCAGTCTCACTGTGTGGTTTAGTTCTTATGTTTAAAAGTGCCAAGGGTAAGCATTTTGTCCAGGGCATTTGTGTCTCGATCATTAATTTAGCCAATTGTTGTTTTATTGTTTGATTCATTCTTTCTACTTTCCCTGAGCTTTGTGGGTGCCATGGAGTATGGTATTCCCACTGAATACCTAATGATTGACATAATAATTTTATTATTTTAGAAGTAAGGTGTGTGCCCTGATCAGAATCAATGTACTGGATTATCCCATATCTAGGTATCAGGTGTTCTAATAGAATTTTTACCACCGTTTGTGCCATAGCTCATGCTACGGGATAAGCTTCTACCCATTGTGTTAAATGATCTACTATTACCAATAGATATTTTATCCTCTCTACTTTGGGCAATTCAGTGAAATCAACTTGTACTTTCTCAAAAGGCCTATAAGCTGTTTTTTTTTTTTTAGCTCCCTCCCGTGGCTGCTTGTTGAAACACTTTCTTTTTTATCTTCTGACAAGTTAAGCAACGTTGTGTAATTTGCTTTGCTATTTCAAAAAAAAAAAACCAATGCAACCAAATTGTTTTAGTAAATGATCACTTAAAACCTTTGTACCCCAATGTGTTTGTGCATGCAAACGTCCCAATATTTGCTTCGCATAAGCTTTTGGCAATATTTCTTGCCTGTCTGGCAGTGTCCATTTTCCTTGTTCTAATTTAGCCCCTATTTTCTCCAGTTTCATTTGTTTTCTTTTGTTTTTCATTGCATTTCATAGTTGGTCCAAAAATTCTATAGGGGTTTCTTTTGGATCTTTTTGGAACAGATTCTCCATTCCCAATTTAACCAGATTTTGGTATTTACCGTTCATTATTTCCGGGGTGACTATAGTCTCAGCGTGGGTTCGGTCAGGGGAATGCAATCATCAACAGTTCCCTGAGCGGTCCCGTTGGCAATCTGAGCTCACTCGTAAACTCAGGTTGTTTTAAGAGTTAACTGCTTTTCTGTTTCCATGAAAACTCTCTCAGACCCATCATGGTCCCTCTGCCCCAGAGGGCTCACACCTGTGATTTTGAGATCACAGCCTCCTGTTGAGGCAGAACTATTAACATTCCTTCATCCTCTTTCCCTGCTCATTCAACTTCAAACAGCTCTGTTAAATACTACATGCCACACCTTTAACACCTTCAGCAACCCTTTTAATACTTCCTTTATCTTTCTCCAGCCTGTACTTTTCCCATGCCAACACCAAAGGCTTAGTCAGGGGACAACTTAATTCCACTCCTTTTCCCTCTAAGATGCTGAAACAACATATCAGTATAATACATTTAATCCTATTTTCCTTCTCTCCTCAAAAACAACATTAATTGCAAGATAGTGTTATAGTCGATTGATCCATAAAGTGGCCATTTAGTTTATATAGTGGCCACCATTGATTGCAATACTTAGTGAAAGTCCTCTTCCTTTCTGCGCTCCAAGTTCTAACAATATCCTTCAAATGTGCCAATATGCACCCAAGGAGGCTTTCTTTAAAACGTCTTTGTTTTGGATATGTTATATATGGAGTGGTAATTCGTGTCAGAAAAATGGTTGATATTAATAAAGAAGGGGGAGATTTGGAAATGTGGCAATGGGGGTCGGAAAGCCTCATTGTTGGTGATAACATCAAACTCTTTAACGATGAGGTCATCCGGAATGGAAAGAGTTTAGAGGAAATAAAGAAGGGTGATTGAGGCTACACCCTGCCATCTGGGATTGCTTGTTTTCCCCTCTGTTAAGGCATGGAAGTTACGGGGGGGGGGGGGGGGGGGGGGAGGGTTGCTGGTTAGAACTGTTAACATTTATTGTTTAGTGTGGTTTCAAGTGTTAACGAAATGCGGGAAAAGCAATCATGTTTTGTTGCTTTCAGGAACCTTGTGGTGGGCAGAGCACGTGCAGAAGAAGAGGGAGACAGTCGAAGCTGCTCCTGCAGTCTGGAACAAAAGGTTGCTAATAGTGATGGGGAAACCGTGAGCCCTTCACCCACAACGACCACCACAAAGAGAATTATAATATGAAGCGGGGATAGGATATACATATGTATAGGTGTACTCGGGTTTCTTGTAAATATGTCCTATATATATTTGGAAAGTTTGACGGTTGGGTGTGCGTATTGGTAGAGCATAGACTCCCCGCACATCCAGCGCTGTTTACTTGCCTTTTATAAATATTCTTTTATGTTACTAAATTCAGAGGGAGTTGAGACTTCATTTATAACACATATTAAGTACTGATACTTTACATTTCAGTAGTTAAAACTGCCAAGATCTTGCAACTCCTAATATCTCACTGGAACGCAAATATACAAAGAAAAATCACTGAAGCTGTGGGGCAGGCGTGTTCTGCAGCCGAGCAGGGGATTGCGACATACTGGGGGCGAAGGTGTTCTAGGCATCCCCAGGGAGGGGAGGGAGCTGCCAGCACCCAGCAGCCTTTGCGAGAATGGCAGACAAGGTTTCAACAGGGACAGTTTCAACAGGGACAGGAACAGCGGCAGCCACCCCCCCCCCCCCATACGTACGAAGGCAGCCAGCCCCTAGGGAGCATGAGCGATCAGGAGTGCAGCAGACAGGGCACGGCACGACAAGGCGGTTTGTGCAGGGAGAGGGTTCTGTCACTGCTATTTCTAATGGTGGTTGTAATCTGCTCTCAAGGAGCTCCATCATGGTATCTACCTGGTAGGAAGCCATGTCCTCTGCGTCCCCTGTGGCCTCTCCAGCCATAGGAAGAAATGCAGCTACCAAGACAGAGCTCCCAAGGGAACATGCAGCCTTCCAGGTCTTAGGCTGCAGGGTGTTCCCGAGTTTTCTGTCAGTCTGATGGCAGCAGTGAGTACACCTGTGGGAGGTGCACCCAGGTTGAAGAACTGCTCAGCCTGGTGACAGAGCTTTGGGAGGAGGTGGGCAGGTGGAATCATACTCTACCATCCCTGAGAGAGGCGCATTGGTCAGCCACAAAGCAAGAAACAAAAGATCCCCTACCACTTTGACACCAGGCAGTATGAGGGGACATAAGACACAGGGGGGAATGGCTGCTAGGGGCAGCAGGCAAACCCCCTCCCTGACTATCTCACCTTACCAGGTGTACTTACATATGTATTGGGTTTGTGTTGCAAGGGCTTGGTAATGGGGGGCTCCAGGGGTAGCCTCTGTGAGAAGAGTCCAGAAGCTGCCCCATGTTAGATAAGGGCCAGTTTCACCTGGCTCCAAAAGGGACCAGACAGTGGCCAGAGCTGAGCTAATGAGCAATGCTGGTTGCGCCTCTGTGAGAGCATATTTAAGAAAGGGAAAAAACTGCTGCAACAGCAGCTTGGGAGAGTGAGGAATGAGAAACAACCCTGCAGACATCAAAGACATCATTTATAAATACCCGAGGTGTGGGAGACAGAAGGATTTGGCCAACCTCTTTTCAGTGGTTTATGGGGACAGGACAAGGGGTAATGACCACAAGATAGAGCACAGGAAGTTCCGCAGCAACATGCGAAAGAACTTCTTAACGGTGAGGGTGACGGAGCGCTGGGACAGGCTGCCCAGGGAGGTTGTGGAGTGTCCTTTTCTGTAAATATTTAAGGCCCGTCTGGACGCCTACCTGGGCAGCCTGCTCTAAGGAACCTGCTTTGGCAGGGGGGTTGGACTCAATGATCTCTCAAGGTCCCTTCCAACCCCTACAATTCTGCGATTCTGTGATTCTATGATGGTCAGTGAAGAAGGAGGGGAGGAGGTGCTCCAGGCGCCGGAGCTGAAGTTCCCTTGCAGCCTGGGGAGAAGACCATGCTGGAGCAGGCTGTACCCCTGCAGCCCATGGTGTATCGCAGAGAAGCAGATTTCTACAGTGCAGCCTGTGGAGGAGCCCACAATGGAGCAGGTAGATTTGGCTTGAAGGAGGCTGTGGCCCATGGAGAGCCCCCGCAGGAACAGATTCTGGGCCAGAGCTGCAGCCTGTGGAGAGGAACCCACACAAGAGCAGGTGATCTGGCAGGAGCTGCCGCCTGTAGGGGACCCATGTTGGAGCAGTTCTTGAAGAGCTGCTACTTGTGTGAAGCCCACATAGGATCAGTTTTTGAAGGACTGCATCCTTGGGAGGGACTCCACCTTGGAGCAGGGGAAGAGAGTGACTGTGAAGGAGCAGTGGAGATGAAGCATTATGGACTGATCACAACCCCCATTCCCTGTTCCCTTGCGCCGCTCAGGGGGAGGATGTAGGAAAGGGTGAAGGGAAGAGGGAAGGTGTTTTTAGTTTGCTTTTAGTTTGTCACTTTTCTAGGCTGTTAGTAATAGGCAATAAATGATATTAATCCCCCTATGTTGAGTCTGTTTTGCCCATTATGATCATTGTTGAGTGATCTCCCTGTCCTTACCTCAGTCCCTGAGCCCTTTTCATCGTATTTTCTCCCCCTTTCCCTTTTGTGTAGGGGGAGTGAGAGAGCGGTTGTCATGGAGTTCAGCTGCCTAGCAGGGTAAAACCACCACAACATAACAGCTATGAGGCTCTGGAACTTGATGGGCAGGCAAAGGATGATGTGGACAAAGCTATGTCCAGGTGGTAGGGGATACCTAGGACAAGTCAGCCTACCCCCTGTATCACAACAACCTCCATCAAGAAAAAAAGAAGGGTCATTGTCATAGTGCCCATGATGGATGCACCTTTCTCAGAGGGGGAAAATGATTTTTATGCAGGAGTTAGAAGGGCTGATCAATAGGGCTTTAAACTAGATTTGAAGGGAGAAAGGGATAAAACTAGGCTTCTCAATGATAGGCATACCAAAATTTGAGGGACTGAGTACTAGTGAGATCCTTCGGTCTACTTCATGAGGTGCTAGGTACACTGAAGCACATTTGAAATGTTTGTACACCAATGTACACAGCATGAGGAAAAAGCAAGAAGAGCCAGAAGCCTTGGCTCAGTCCCAGAGCTACATCAGTTATATAAGTGAAACCTGGTAGTAAGAGTCCTGTGACTGGTGCATTACAATGGGCTCTTCAGAAGGGACAGGCAGGTGAGGAAACATGGGGGTGGCTCTGTATGTAATGGACAGGATGGATTGTATGAAGCTTGCAGTTTGTGATGACATGGTTGAGATCCTCTGGGTAAGGATTAAGGGACAAGCAAATCAAGGGGATGTCATTGTGGGAGTCTACTACAGGCCACCCAGCCAGGATGGCAACAATTATTCTTTAAGGAACCAAGAGATACCTCTAGATCAGCTGCCCTTGTCCTTATGGAGGACTTCAACTTGCCAGACGATAGCTGGGAATACCACACAGGTGCACACAGGTACCACAACAGTCCAAGAGATTCCTAAAACAACTTGATGATAACTTCTTGGTACGGGGACCTGACTAGGAAAGGTACCCTCCTAGACCTGTTGCCTGTGAACAGAGCAGGTCTCATGGATGAAGTGGTGATTGGTGTCCTTCTAGGCCATAGCAAACAAGAAGTAGTCGAGTTTAAAATATTTGGTGATAGGAGGAAAACTGCCAAACAAACTTCAACCATGGATATAGGGAGAGCAGACTTCAGGCTGCTCAGGGAACTTGTTAGTAAGGTCCCCTGGGAAACTGCTTTTGAAGAAATTAGGGTCCATCAGTGCTGGTCACTTTTTAAGTGCCTGTACTGGGTTGGGCTGAGATAGAGTTAACTTTCCCTGCAGCGGCCCATATAGAGGGCACTTGTAGCTAGAGCAGCATTGGTATCACACCAGTGTTTTGTCTATTACTGAGCAATACTGGCTGTCCTGGTTTCAGTTAGGACAGAGTTAATTTTCTTCCTAGTAGCTGGTAGAATGCTATGTTTTGGCTTAGGATGAGAAGAGTGCTGATAACACCCCGATGTTTTAATTGTTGCAGAGCAGTGCTTACACCAAGCCAAGGACGTCTTAGCTTTTTGCTCTGTCCTGCCAACGGGCAGGCTGGGGGTTCAGCAAGAGTTGGGAGGGGACAGACCCAGGACAGGTGACCCAAACTGGCCAAAGGGGTATTCCATACCATCTGACGTCATGCTGAACAATATATAGGGGTGGCTAGCCAGGGGAGGAGGGCCAAACTGCTCGGGGTTAGGCTGGGCATCGGTCAGCGGATGGTGAGTAATTGCATTATGCATCACTTGTTTTGTACACATTATTAGTAGTAGTACTATTATCATCATTATTGTTATTATTATTATTGTTATTATTATTTTCCTGTCTTAATAAACTGTCTTTATCTCAACTCACAGGCTTCACTTTCCTATTTCTCTCCCCCATCTCAGACAGGGAGTGGGGAGAGTGAGCGAACGGCTGTGTGGTGTTTAGCTGCCAACCGGGTTAAACCACAACACTTGCACAGCATCAAGACTCTGTCCAAAACCCCACAGAGCCAGTAGGCTGAGGATGGGCAAGAAGTGGGAGGGGACATGACCATATGAAATATATGTAATATATTACATATATGTAATACACATAATAATATGTGTACATATAAAATGTACACATACGAATAGAGGCAAGCAAACAGTGCTGGGTGTGCCAGGAGTCTCTGCTCCACCAAGACACACACAAGTTACATCAGGTGGCTGGTTTTTATGCTTCTAGGCTAATACATATTCATCACTACTTCTAAAAAAGGCAGGGTTATTATGATTAGTTCCTGGAATTCGAACCATTCCTCTGGGGGTCACTCATGCTGAAGGCTCGTAGTCTTCCTCCCAGGCTTTGTCCTTCTGTCGTCCTTCAGCTTCCCTTTTCTCCTTAATCTCTTGGCCGGATGTCAGAGACTTGCGCAGCGTCCCATGCAAAAGTCAGCAGTTTTTGAAAACTCCTTTGTTCTCTTATCCCCTAGACCGAGTCTCAAGGTTTATCCTTCAAACCCTCTATTGACACGAATTGCTGGACCATTCCTTTGCAAGATACAAGAACTATATACATTAACCACTCTGTTTTTCTTAGACATGTGGTTATACAAGGGTATGTAAGACAGAAGGTCACTTTCATCATGCGGCCCTAGCATTGCTCCATATCGACACGAATCAGATGAAAACATTTCACAAAAGCATAATTGTTACAAATAAAATGATAGTGTGCAAGTGAGTTCTTAAAATTAAACATTTTGAACTGATTTAGGAGATTCAGAATTTCAGAGTCTCAGAATAGGGAAATAAGATTGCCTTACCTTTTTTTACAATTATAACTTATTCACTTACCATTTACAAAAAGTCAAAAGCAGAAAATCCGGTCTGAGAGGAAAGTATATTTAACATGTGACCTTTTTTAGATCTGAGTTTCAGAATTCATGAACACTCAAAGTAAAGTGTTATTCCTCTCACAAGCTTTTGTGAACTTTATTTTTTGAAGGATTATATTTCATATATCTCCCAAATCTCCCCCTTCTTTATTAATATCAACCATTTTATCAACATGAATTACCACACCATATATTACATTTCCATAGGTTCCTAAAGAAACTGGTTAAAAAAAAGACTTGTTTTAGCTTAGCATTGTAAGTTCATCTGTTTCAGTATACCTATCAGTCTTATATTTGATTATTTTAATGCTGCCACTTCTTAATCAAGACTTTTAATTAACACTTAATAATTTTGCTTGTGTTTTTTCTTAAAGCTCCAGCTCTAAGAACCCTCTAGCCTCCTTTTCTGAGTTTCTTCCTCTTCATCTCTGACCCCCTACCCTACTAGTGTTTAGAAATAATGCAGTGCACGAATCTAGAGTTCTTGTTCAGCATAAATGCAGAAATGCCATGTCTTCTTTTAATGATTGTTTTTGTTTTCATCTTTCCAGATACGTTTTAACCACCAGGGGTACTTGTGTTGGCCAGCATTAGGTTGTTTGCAATCCATTTTTCTACATTTTAACACTTTTTTTTTTTTTTCCTGGAATTAACACATCTTCCTGGTTGCTTTCAGAAAGTTCAAGGAGCAAAGGTGGCAATACTGGCAAGACAAAGAAACTTCAGACTCAGACTGTAATTTGTAAGCCATTAAGGTGCTATGTAAATGCAGAGAGAACCCAAGGAGAAGAATTGAGTTGCTAATGGCATAATTTCAAAAGCAAAGATGACATTACCTCTTTGTGTATTCCCTAGCCCAGGAAAGAAAAAAGGTTCAATAGCATCCTGTTGAATGCTGTTGAATAGTCATAGACTTAATGGGAAGCAGCTATTCCTGTTGAGTGGTAGATGGATGAAAAAGGTGAGTCTGTGGGCTTTTCTCTGGGATTTCCTAAGTGAATTTGATAATTTTTCTGCAGATCTGAAAAGACAAAAGAATGACTAAATTGAGATAACAGAAATATGGGCTATTTCTGCTTATTATGGAAGTTCTATTTTTCATTGCTGTACTTCTCACTCTTCTCAGTTTTCACAGTAAAGCTTCTTTACTATGAAAGGAAGAATTCTTCCAGTACCATTAACATGCTATTGTTATTGCATGTGATATATGGAGTAATAAATCGTGTCAAGAAAATGGTTGATATTAATAAAGAAGGGGGAGATGTGTGAGTGTGGCCATGGGGGTGGGCAAGCCCCATGGTTGATGAAAACATCAGACTCTTAACGATGAGGCCATCAGGAATGTAAAAGAGTTTAGAGGGAACAAAGAAGGGTGATTCAGGAGACTCCATGCAGTCTCAGGGTTGCTTGTTCTCCAGCCATTAAGGCATGGAAGTTTCTGGGTGTTTGCTGTTGCTGTTATATGCAAAGTTGTTTGACCAATGAAAAGTTGTTTTGAAAAGGACTGCTGTGGGGAGAAGGGTATAAGAGGGGAGCCTTCCCTCAAGAAAAAAAAGAAGGCAACACGATGAAGTTATGTCATCAATAAAGAAGCAGAAAGAAGGAATGAAAAGGAACAGGCTAGCAGAACGGAGACCAGGACAGGAACAGGCACATTGATCGCCTCATGAAGATGGGTTCGGCCAGACTCAGCAAACCGCTCAGAGAAGCTTGTACAGAAAGTCGCTGGAAATAGGCACACTGGAGCTGGAGAGAAGCTCAAGCTGAGAGAAGCGGACCCACGCACACAGCTGCCCCTCTCTGGTAAGCAGTTGCACATTATGGGGAATCATACGGCCTTAGAAACAAAGACTGTCCTGGTAACCTTACAGCTTGTTCTCCTTATTAACAATCAGACAATTTATGATCCTGAAACATGGGACCAAACTGAGGTCAAGGTGTGGGACTCTGCAACTAAAAACGACAAGGTTGCAGTGGAATTGCTCGGCACCTGGCGAGCAGTCTCTGAGGCCTTAAAGAGCTGTGTGGAGCCACAATCAGAAACATGTGGTTTGCCAGACAGTGAGGGAGCTGCAGGCTCCTTTACTGATCCGACTGCTACGCCATCGGCCCCCCCACTGCTACTGCCATCGAAGGCTTTTGCTGTTACACCCCCTGGTGGCCTGAACATGCCTTTTGACCCCGGCCTCATTGGCCTTGAAAAGGAGATGGATATGCTTTTCTTCGATCTGGGAAGAACAGGATACATAAGGCCCAAAGGCAGAGTTGCTTGACAACTTAAAGCAAGACATATTGTTCAAAGGGAATGGAAAATGGAGACTTGTTTGTAGTCAAGAAAAGGAATGGAAAATTGAGACTGTTACGTCATGGAACTTAAAGGATTGTTTGTTACCTTTCCTGATTGTATGTATATATAGGCATACTCCGGTTTAGTATGTAAAGCAATGTTCTGTATATTTAGAATGTTTGATGTTCGTCTGTGCGTGTTGGTGGAGCGTAGACTCCCCGTACACCTAGCACTGTTTACTTGCCTTTTATACCTTTTATAAGTATAAATATTACTAGATTCAGATTGAGTTGAGACTTCATTTATAACAATAACAAAGCAGTTCTTCTAAGAAAGCTATAGGTTTTATGGATCCCAAATATATTTTAACATTTATCATTTGAAACCTGAAAAACACTGCTGTAGGTAAAGGTAGTAAATATCACTACACTTTGCAGTGTAGTGACTCTGGAAATTCAAATAGGAAAAACGGACAATCATGAGTGTTGATGAAGATTGGTCAATGAAGAAAACAGTGTACTTGATCGATATCTTTGGTTTAAAGCATTTTCTTAAATAGTTTTATTTGTTATGTTCAGAAACTATTTTTTTATTTCAGGAGTTAAAAATAGAAACCTTGCCTTTTACTAGCATTTTAAATCAAATAGTCTAGGATATGTATTGCCAGCTCTTTTAAGACTTTAGAGTCTCTCTATGAAAGTGTAAATAAACCAGCAGCACTGAAAGAGCCCTTTCAAAGTGCAGCTTTTTATTCTAATTAAATTCCATGATGATTCCAAATCTGGAGTCAGATGCTAGAATCCAAAAGCATTTAGGAAAATGTACTTAAAATACTAAGTTTGCTTTACCAATATTCTAAAATAACATAAAGAGATAAAAATCTTAATTTGAGCTAAATCCTCTTGACATTCATTTTTGTCCTCTGCCTTTTTGTGGCTTGATACTTGATGTATGAAGTCATTCTCAGATGGACTGAGGAGGGGAGGGCATTGTGTGTGTCAGAGTCCCAGAGCTCTGTACATTAATGCTACTCTGTATTTCCCCAAGAAATGAGCACAGTTTACATTTATTGTGAATAGACCCTGGGAAGGAATTATTTCTTCCTTATAAGGAGCTTTGCATTGGAATATCTGTTAGGACAGTTTAGCTCACTACTGTTACCAAGGATAAAAGTGTAATAAATGACTGAGTCCCAAATAGGATTGCAATTAAAGTTTACAATTTATTAAACGAATAGAGGCAGAAAGTTGCTGGAAATAGGTGCACCGGAGCTAGGAAGAAGCTCAAGCTGAGAGAAGCAGACCCGCGCACAGAGCTGCCCCTCTCTGGTAAGCAGCTGCACATTATGGGGAATCATACGTTCTTAGAAACAAAGACTGTCCTGGTAACCTTACAGCTTATTCTCTTTATTAACAATCGGACAGTTTATAATCCTGAAACATGGGACCAAACTGAGGTCAAGGTGTGGGACTCTGCAACTAAAAATGACAAGGTTGCAGTGGGATTGCTCGGCACCTGGCGAGCAGCCTCTGAGGCCTTAAAGAGCTGTGTGGAGCCACAATCAGAAACATGTGGTTTGCCAGACAGTGAGGGAGCTGTGGGTTTGTCCACTGATCCGACTGCTAGCCATCGGCCCCCCCACTGCTACTGCCATCGCAGGCCTTTGTTGTTACGCCCCCTGGTGACCTGAATGTGCCTTTTGACCCAGGCCCTATTGGCCTTGAAAAGGAGATGGATATGCTTTTCTTCGATCTGGGAAGAATAGGATACATAAGGCCCAAAGGCAGAGTTTCTTGACAACTTAAAGCAAGACATTCCCACGACTAGCCCTGGAATTCTCCAGTGTTTGTAATCTAGAAAAGAAATGGAAAATGGAGACTTATATGAACTGAGAAAAATTAATGAAGTCATGGAAGATATGGGAGCACTTCAACAAGTTGAATCCAAGTTGGATTACCAACTCCAACTATGCTCTCCCAGTCATGGACATTAATAGTAATAGACTTAAAGCATTGTTTGTTAAAAACTTGCCAGAATTTGGAAATTCGGAAAACTTTGCCATGTTTATGTTTCAATTGATACCTTTTCTGATTGTACGTATGTATAGGCGCACTTGGGTTTAATATGTAAAAGTAATGTTCTGTATATTTAGAAAGTTGATGTTAGTGTGTGCGTGTTGGTAGAGCATAGACTCCTCGCACACCCAGCACTGTTTACTTGCCTTTTATAAATATTACTAAATTCAGATTGAGTTGTATCTTCATTTATAACATTGCAGTACCTTGCGGAAAACGGACTCCACAATGTAAAGTAGGTATGTTTATTCAGCACTTGGCAGCACAGGGGGGTAGTCCCGCCAAAGTCGGGCACACCTGACATGGCAACTTGCCTTGGTTTTATGCAGTAAAGAGTTACATATACATAAAATTTCACAATACGCCTATACATATTCATAACCCGTCCCCGCTTCATATTAACATTAGTTCCAAGAAGTCATTTCCATAAACTCCTCCCACCTGCGCTTGTGCAGTGTATTCTGGTGGTGGTCATCAGGGGGTCATGGGGATGAAGACTGATGATTTTTCCTCGTCACCGCTAGTTGACCTCTTGTCTTTGCCCAGACTCAGTTGCTCCTTGGCTCTTGTCCATCCACAGGACCAGTTTCTACCAGTTTCTTAAGATAGGCTCACACTCATTAGGAGACTGACCTTGGTAACAGTATTTATTGTTCAAAAGGAATGGAAAATGGAGACTTGTTTGTAATCAAGAAAAGGAATGGAAAATGGAGACTGTTAAGTCATGGAACTTAAAGGATTGTTTGTTACCTTTTCTGATTGTATAGGCATACTCGGGTTTAGTATGTAAAAGCAATGTTCTGTATATTTAGAATGTTTGATGTTCATGTTTGCGTGTTGGTGGAGCGTAGACTCCCGACACATCCAGCGCTGTTTACTTGCCTTGTATACCTTTTATAAATATTCCTTTTATAAATATTACTAAATTCAGATTGAGTTGAGACTTCATTTATAACATATTATTAGTACGGTTTCAAGGATTAACGAAACGCGGGAAAAGTAATCACGTTTTGTTGCTTTCGGAAACCTTGTGGAGGGCAGAGCATGTGCAGAAGAAGAGGAAGGCAGTCAAAGCCGCCCCTGCAGTCTGGACGAGATCCAGGAACAAAAGGTTGCTAGCGGTGATGGGGGGGAACCATGAGTCTTCATCCCCACGACCCCCAACGACCACCACAAAGAGAATAATAATACGAGAGAATAATAATACGAAGCGGGGGATAGGATATACATATGTATAGGCGTACTCAGGTTTCTTATGAATATGTAAAAGCAATGTTCTATATATATTTAGAAAGTTCAATGGCGTTATAAATGAAGTCTCATCTCAATCTGAATTTAGTAATATTTATACTTATAAATGGTATAAAAGCTATAAATGTATAAAAGTTATAAAAGTTATAAAAGCTATAAAAGGTATAAAAGGCAATGCTGGGTGTGTGGGGAGTCTACGCTCCACCAACACGCACACACAAACATCAAACATTCTAAATATACAGAACATTGCTTTACATACTAAACCCGAGCATGCCTATACATATGTACAATCAGAAAAGGTAACAAACAATCCTCTAAGTTCCATGACTTAACAGTCTCCATTTTCCATTCCTTTTCTTGACTACAAACAAATCTCTATTTTCCATTCCTTTTGAACAATATGTCTTGCTTTAAGTTGTCAAGCAACTCGGCCTTTGGGCCTTATGTATCCTGTTCTTCCCAGATCGAAGAAAAGCATATCCATCTCCTTTTCAAGGCCAATAGGGCCTGGGTCAAAAAGCACGTCCAGGTGACCAGGGGGCGTAACAGCAAAAGCCTTCGATGGCTGTAGCAGCAGAGGGGCCGATGGCGTAGCAGTCGGATCAGTAAAGGAGCCTGCAGCTCCCTCACTGTCTGGCAAACCACACATTTCCGACTGTGGTCCCACAGTTACTTAACTGTCTTTGCGCAGACTCAGTTGATCCTTGGCTCTTGTCCATCTGCAGGACCAGTTTCTACCAGTTTCTTAAGATAGGCTCACACTCTTATTAGGAGACTGACCTTGGTAACGGGCCCAAGGCTTCTTGCTTTAGTTAATTTGCACAATGCACCATAGTTAGCAAAGACACTAAGTAGCATCCCAATTTGTCGTGGTTTAACCCGGCCGGCAGCTAAACACCACGCAGCCGTTCGCTCACCCTCCCCCCTCCCTCTCTGGAACGGGGGAGAGAAATGGAAAGTGAAGCCCGTGAGTTGAGATAAAGACAGTTTAATAAGACAGGAAAATAATAATAACAATAGTAATAATAATAATAATAATAATAATACAATGGTGATAATAGTACTACTACTACTAATATGTACAAACAAGTGATGCACAATGCAATTGCTCACCACCCGCTGACCGATGCCCAGCCGAACCCCGAGCAGTCCGGCCCCCTCCCCCCGGCTAGCCACCCCTATATATTGTTCATCATGACGTCAGATGGTATGGAATACCCCTTTGGCTAGTTTGGGTCACCTGTCCTGGGTCTTTCCCCTCCCAGCTCTTACTGCACCCCCAGCCTGCCTGTTGGCAGGACAGAGCAAAAGGCTGAGATGTCCTTGGCTTGGTATAAGCACTGCTCTGCAACAATTAAAACATCGGGGTGTTATCAGCACTCTTCTCATCCCAAGCCAAAACAGCATTCCACCAGCTACTAGGAAGAAAATTCTGTTCTAACTGAAACCAGGACACAATTTAATACTGTCAGTGCTCTATCTCTACTTGATAAGATTCTCCTAACTCTCTCTCTCAGCAGCAGGTGGCTAAGACCTGGTAAAGAACAACCATTACCCAATTTATAAGAGCATTTCTACTAACTTGCTAGACACTTGTTTAAAACAGAAATAGCACTAGAGCACTGTACAAGAAAAAATATTAACAAAGACTAAGTGACAGGGCCAAAATTAATTATATTTTTTCTCATTACTCTCATACACATGTAATCTTGAAGTTTTTACATCTCTTGCTTGTAGCACTCAGGACCCCACATACCTCCAAAATTCAGTAATATTATCGTAATACCTGTTACTCATCTACCAGCAAACCACAGCATACTCGAGAATTAAAATCCTTTGTCCTAAGTATCATAGAATTGTAGAATATCCTGAGTTGGAAGGGACCCACAAGGATCATCGAGTACAATTCCTGGCTACAGATGGGTCTACCCAAAAATTCAGACCATATGACTAAGAGCACAGTCCAAACCCTTCTTAAACTCTGACAAGCTTGGTGCCGTGGCTACATCCCTGGGGAGCCTGTTCCAGTGCGCGACAACCCTCTCGGTGAAGAACCTTTTCTTGATATCCAGCCCAAACCTCCCCTGTCGCAGCTTGACTCCATTCTGTTGGGTCCTATCACTGGTCATTAAAGAGAATAGATTGGCAAACTGGGAGTAACTGGGATTATGTCCTGTATTTTATCAAAAATTAAAGTTGAATAGAGACTTTAGAATAGAGACTTTATTAGTTGAATCAAGACTAAAAAATTAGTCATATCTTTAAATCCAGTAGATCACTTGTGAATTTAAGAAACAGTCACCTCAAGACTAACTGTTCTGTGCAGTCTGTACTCAGAAGCATAACCATCAGCTCATTTTCATTTCCCATCCAGAAGGTATCTCATGATCTCAAAGAAAAAACAACTTGTAGTATATATGTGTGGTGTTTTTGTCCTGCTATGCAGCTGAGCTCCACCACAGTCACTCTCTCAATCCCCCTCCTGAAAGGGAAAGAGGGAGAAAATATGATGAAAAGGGCTCAAGGTTTGAGATAAGGACAGGGAATTCACTCAACAGTTACTGTCACAGGCAAAACAGACTCAGCACAAGGAAATTAATATAATTTATCGCCTATCACTAGCAGACTAGAACAGTGAGAAACTAAAAGCAAACTAAAAACACTTTCCTCCCCCACCCTCTTGTACGTCCTCCCCCGAGTGGCACAGGGGAATGGGGGTTATGGTCAGTCCATAACACTTTGTCTCTGCTGCTCCTTCATGATCACTCTCTTCCCCTGCTCCAACGTGGGGTCCCTCCCACAGTCCTTCTCATACTGATCCTATGTGGGCTTCCCATGGGTAGCAGCTCTTCAATAACTGCTGAGTAATTGTGGTGTAAAAAGAGTAGAGATCAAGTTTCAAGTTAACTTGCTATTTCTTACACTTCTTAGATCTTACACCTGACACACCTCACAGTCCTTTACTTCCCTGATGAAGCTCCCAGTGGTGGATCTCCCACCTGGACAGTCTCATTTCATGCATCATGGAAAATGTAATCCAGCAGGGTAAACTAGCCTACAGGAATGAAGAAATCAGGTGCTCCAGTTACAGCTTCTGCATCACGTCAGTAAGTACTGCTAATTGCTAAATCCAGGTGGCATGAAGAAGTTTCATTTTCAACTGGAACTTAACGGAAAGCCTATTTTCAAGCTAAAGTTTCAAAGTATTTATTAGCTAGTCCAAATCCTTTATGTATTTTCACAATATTTTGCATTAGCAGTCTGACTGTAATTAGGGCCAGAGTTGTATCCATTAGTTCCTTCTACAAGTAGAGGTAACAAAACAGACTTCATTTGATATTTACTCTGTGTTATTTGCGAGTCTCATATCCTTGTGCTGGGTTTGGCTGGGATGGAGTTAACTTCAACTTTCAGTTGTGCCCAGTGACAGGACAAGAGGCAACAGGCACAAACTGAAGTACAGTAGGTTCTGGCTGAATATGAGAGAGCACTTCTTTACTGTGAGGGTGACAGAGTACTGGAACAGGTTGCATAGAGAGAGCTTGTGGATTCTCCTTCTCTTGAGATATTCAAAACCCACCTGGATGCCATCCTGCGCAATATGCTCTAGGTGATCCTGCTTGGCAGAGGGGTTGGACTAGATGATCTTCAGAGGTCCCTTCCAAACTCAACCATTCTGTGATTCTATTCACAACTTTCCCCACAGCAGCCCATATAGTGTTGTGCTTTGTACTTGTAGCTAGAACAGCACTGGTATCACACCAATGTTTTATCTATGGCTGAGAAGTACTGGCACAACATCAACACTCTCTCCAACCCCCCCAAGAACCAATGGGCTGGGGGTGGGCAAGAGGTGGGGAGGGGACATAACCAAGGCAGTTGACCAAATGGATATTCCATACCACATGATGTGACGCTCAGCAAGAAAAGGTGGGAAAGGGGAAGGAGGGGGGGGGCTCTCATGAAAATGTCTATCTTCCCAATCAACTGCTATGCATATTGAGGCCCTGCTTCCTAGGATGTGGCCAACCATCACTTGTTGATGGAAAGTAGAATAGTTTTCTCTCTTTCCTTCTGTGTGGCTTGTGTGGCTTTTGCTTGTTTTTTCTTTCTTTTCCTTTAATTAAATTATCCTTATCTCAACCTGTGAGCCTTCCCCCCCTCCCCCCATCACATTTTCTCCCTCCCTTCTTTTGAGTATGGGGAGCATGAGAAACACTCCGTAGCCAATAACTTACGCTCAGGCGAGGATCTCAGTGAAGTAGTAATTTATTCGCGATTGCAATGGCGGGCACCCCACAAGCAGGAGAGAGCGCATCTACTAGTTCCAAAACACAGTTTATATACCTTTTGATGACAGGACCCTCCCCTGTTTCCCCACTGAGTGGGTAATCCAGGTTCACAATCTATCTGATGCTTCACAAACAATGCATGGCCTTCAGTTGCCGGCCTGTTAAATTTCAATTTCCTTTTGCCATTTTTACTGTTTGAAGTGGTAATGTTTCTTCACTTATCTGACTTAACACTGTGATTTTCACCTAATTGTCCTAAGGAGTCTGGTTGTCTGCATTTTACAAGGTCGCCTGCTAAGCTTTCTTATCACTGTAAGCATATCTCAGTACCACATTCCCTCCTTCTAAACAATGTAACTCTGCAAAAACAACATTTCTATTCCTACAATTCCCCCCTTTTCTTTTTTTATAAACTGTTGATTTTTGCAAAACCTTTCTCTAAGGTGTAATTTTGTAGATTTCTCCTTCTTCTTCGCTTTCTTTGCTCTCCATCTCCTCTAATATCATCGTTTTATCTGAGTAGGGTGGTGGATCCATGGTCATTTGTTTCATTAATGTGGTTTCAATTAACCGCTGGACAAGTCCCCTTACACAGGGGATAATGCAATAGCCAATAGCTGTCAAAACTCCTGCTACAACAATCAAGAATGTAAATATGGACATTACCATATCTTTCCATTTACCAAACCAAGATTCCAACCATCCTGTGATGGAAGTGTCTGCTCCCGAATTTTCTTCCAATTCATTGTGGTGGTAAGCCCTTGCAATGCTCTAGTTACTGAGCCATCTGGGACAGTATTGTTGGGTATAAGAGTGCAACAATGGTTGTTCAGTATCACACACACACACACACACACACACACACCCCTCCTTCCTCCGTGAGCATCATATCTAATGACGTTCTGTGTTCCCAAGCCACTTTGCTGGTGGCATCTAGTTGTTCAGCGATTCCTCTCATCGCATCCCTGATATAATTGATCAATCTCTGCTGATCATAATAGATATAATTAATCCAATCCACATTTTTATTGATTGTTACCCATCAGAACAGTGACTCAAACCCTGCAGCAATTTCATTTCTGGCTTTATGTTCATCCGGAACTCCTCTAGGTACCCCAATAGAATCTATGTATACTCTATCATCAAATGATATTCCTAAGCCTCTTTTACTTCTTCTGGGTATTTGTGATGTTTCTCTTTCAAATGCCAGGGTGAAGGGTATAGCTAATTGAACAAGTGCACAAGTGCCTCCCCAGTTATATGGTAGGGTGGACCGTAAGATCTTCCCTCCACCGTACCACCAGAGATCTGCCCTGGGGATCTCTAGTCTTGAGCAGTTTCCCATCAAGTCCTTGGTAGCACAAGGCAAATTCTCCCAGATGCCAGGTAGCACTCACACCCTGCCATGAGAGGCAAGCTGTATGGTTACCTATAGCTGTAGAGAATGCAGGGGGACCGCGATATTGCTATCATGCAAGGAACAGCAAAGAGAAACTTACAGGCCTCATTTCCCCAGGCAGTCTTTTCTTGGTACAATGCAATCATACATCGCATCCCTTGGGAGTCTTTGGTCCACCCCCATGGGAAGGGCCCTATCTGGGCAATCGGTCATCCCGAGGCACAAGCATAGCAGTAGCTACGGTTGAGACTCTGGGCGGTATATTTGACCCATTCTATCCAGGCATTCGCATCCCCATACCCTGTTGAGGGATTTCTTGAAACAGCAAAAATCCCATGGCTTGCTGCAGCTGAGCAAACCAAGCTACCAGGATGACTATGAGAAGTTCCCATGACAGTGTTCCCACATCGCCCAATTGAGGAATTCAGAAAAATATTGTTACCAGTAGCGGGCTTCAAGGACAAGGTCTATGTGACTGCTAATCACAAGGGGGTTGTTTTCTTGCAGGTGGGGTTGTTTTCTTGTAGTTGTTTGTCTGAGTACTTTTGACCAATAATCTTGTGTGAAACACTGTCCGCCCCTGTTAAGTTCGCTATAAAAGTTAGGCTATTCGGGCAATAAAATGGAGCATGATCTGACTCTACTGGTGTCTGTCGTGCTTTCGGCCGTGCTTCCTGCAACACATACCCTGTGTTGAATCTCAAATGTTTGAACTGCCACATTTCAGAGGGCCTCCTGTTTTCTCTCCTGTTTTCTCCTTGAGTTTCTCCCTTTCTCTGATGGCAATAGAGGATTGTTTCCATACAGCTATTCTCAATCTGGCTGTTGGGTCTCTCCCAGTTATTTGTTCTCTCTGCTCAGTTGTCGTTGGGCATTTAAATCTCCACAAGCTAACACCTCACAAACATCAAACGTGACGGATTGTGATACATAACCCTCTGTCACAGTCACCCTGTCAAAATATGGGTATCCCGTCTTTGCTATTATCTGGTCATGCCTTTTCCAAGTTGCCAATTGACCAAGGCCTTCTCTGAGGCCTACAATCACTAGAAACAAAATTAATAGTTGATTTTTCCCTGTCATTATTTTTAAACCTCAGGTTTCCAAATAATTATCAATACAAATAATATGTACACTACTACTATAACAACCCCCCCCCCCCTTGGGAGCACTGCAATTTGCTATAGGTCTGTCCTTTCTCTCAATCACAAGTCACACTCGTTAGTAACCTGTGAAAATAAAAGGTTAGTTTACAATTGTAAGCTCTTATCCTGCTCAGAGTCCACTATGAGATTTTTCTCCTTGATTTCAACTTCCAACAAGTCTTCTGTAGGAACAGCTTCCCAGGTACTAGGGTCGGTAGATGCTTTCACTCGAGTATAGTGAGTCCAACCTTTTTCCGCAGTTCTTACAGCTGTTTCAGTGGTTAGTAGTTGTCCTTCCCATTTAGACCGAGGTTTTGATTCTTTTCAGGTCTGAATCAGGACCCGGTTTCCTGGGTGATGGTGGTGAATGGGGAATTCCAAAGGTGGGGTTTGAGCCGACAACCCACAGGTCCTGAGAGATGACAAAGAAGAGGACAACCCCAGAATACAGTTCTTAAGAAAACTCTCTTGTTCTGAATTGTGGTATCTCATCCCTTCTGCCCAGATAGGGCAATCTGAACAGCACCTCATATGGTGAAATTCCTATATCCTTTCTTGGTGCTGTTTGAACCTGTAGGAGTAAGCATTTTACCCAAGGAAGTTGGGTTTCTAACACTAATTTAGTTAATTGCTTCTTTAATGTCTGGTTCATTCGCTCCACCTTCCCAGAAGAGGAGGGGTGCCAGGGGCTGTGAAAATCCCACTCAATCTCTAAGGCCTGCTTTAACCCTTGCAGTAAAGCTTTACACCCATCCAGTCACGTGGTCAATTAGGACAAACAAGTAACTCAGTAAAGTCTACCTGTATAATTTGAAAAGGTCAAAGCCCTGGCTCCCGTCCCCCTCTAGATGGGTTACAGAAGACCTTTTTATTTACCTTTTGACATATGGTACATCCTCTGCATATGTGCTTCCCTAAAGTGTATATTCCTACACAGACATACTTTCTTAGCACAACATCACACATTGCTTGCACCTCCCAATGACTCTTCTGATGTAAAACAGTTAATATTTGCCTCATTATCACTTTATTCAGCAATTCTCTCCCATCAGGGAGTATCCGTTTTCCTTCAGACTTCATGGCTCCTGATTCCTTAAAAAAATCATTCTTTTAAAACTTTTTAGTTCTTTCTTAATTTTCAACAATTCCCTGAATCCTCTCTGGATTTATTCTTCATTTTCCCTCAGACATTAGATGCCTTAAATACCTGACTTCTCTTTCTTCTCATATTGTAATTTATTTTTCAATACTCCCAAGCCCTGCTTTCCCAGAAAGCTGAATAGCTTGTTAGTAGCTGTGAGGAATGTTTTAACAATTCGTGTCCATAAAGAACAATTCTGTTTGAATCCTGTCTGCCTCTGGGCCCTGCACTGGCAATTTAATTCTTGAACCACAGATGCAGTGTGTCCCAGTCTCCCCCTCATTCTAGTCAATTTATCACTTCTTAAATTTATGAACTGTTTGCTTTTGTTATTCCGGACTTCTATTTCTAACACTCCTATAGATGTGTCTGTGAATGGCTGGGGAAGAATGTTTTAATTACTCGTGTGTCTGGGAGTTTCAGAACAACTGATAACAACTAGTGACTGTTATGGGATACTATGTGGATCTTTGGTATCTGGTTAGGGGGGGCCAAGAGATAAAGAGGAAGGAGAAAGAAGCTGAAGGGCGGCTGGGAGACAAGACTTGAAGAAGATGTTCCGTAAACTTGGGATGGTGCCCAGTAAGTACAAAGGTGGAGAGGAAGACTACGAGCCTTCAGCATGAAAGACCCCTAGAGACCCCCAGAAGAGACCCCAGAGGAGACTGCGCATGCTCCAGTAGGAGGGACTGCACCCCGGAAGCTAATTTTAATAATCTATTTTTTTTAGAAGTAGTAATGAATATGTATTAGTCTAGGAGCATAAAAATCAGCTGCTTGATGTAACTGGTGTGCGTCCTGGTGGAGCGGAGACTCCCGGTGCACCCAGCGCTGTTTGCTTACCTCTATTCCTTTATATTCTTTCAATAAATCCTATTTTTTTATTTAATCCTAATTTGAATCCTGAGCCATTTATAACAGTAGCTTTCTTCACAACTCTTTTCTCCTGTCCTGACAATAGAAAATGATCCACATATTTGTAACATTAATACCTCCTTGAGAGGTTGTAATTGCTCCAAAATCTTTTTTAGAACTTACCCAAATAGATAGGTGGCCCTGTAAACCCCTGAGGTAAAATTGTCCACCTATATTGTTGCTTCCGCCCCCATTTCAGGGTCTTTCCAGTCAGAGGTGAATATACATGTATGTTTGCTCTCAGGGCCTGAGAGCACTCCATTAATAACACTGTTATTCCAGTCTAACAATTTACTAGTTGAATGCCCAATTTCATCATCAAATCCCTTCCCAACAAGTTAGTCCCTGCCTTGGGTACATACAATAATTGCCCAGTGATCATTTTATCCCTTAGTCTCAGCTTGGTATCCCCCAAAAGTGGCACTGTTATCCCAGCCCCTTCTACCCCCATCACTTTCTAGGGTTTCATTAGTTAATTTAATCCCTGATACTTTACAAGCCAGTAATGACCTAGCTGCCCCAGTGTATTGGGTTCGATGGCAAGGTTCGGGGGGTGTGAGGGGTGGGAAACTGCAGTGGCAGCCCCCGTGAGAAGAATCCAGAAGCCTCCCCGTGGCAGATAAGGGACAATTTCATCTGGCCCCAAAGGGGCCCACTGCTGCCCAAAGCTAAGCCATAAGCAACACAGTCCGTGCTTCTGTGAGAGCACATCCACGAAAACAAACAAACAAAGAAACAAACAAAATCCTGCTGCTCAACAGCAGCTGGGAGAGCGAGGAGTGAGAAACCTCCTCGAGAAACCTCCCCACAGACATCAAAGTCAGCGCAGAAGGAGAGGGAGGAAGCGCTCGAGGCGCTGGAGCTGAAGCCCCCCTGCGGCCTGTGGCTCCTGTTGGAGCAGGCTGTCCCCCCCGTCCTCCTCCCCAATGCTTGGGAAACTGACCAAACACCACAGCAAATATACCAAAACTTCTAGACTGTTACTTAGATAATTCCTACATCCCCTTTCCCTGCTCATTGAACTTCAAACAGCTCTGTTAAATACTACATGCCACACCTTTAACACCTTCAGCAACCCTTTTAACACTTCCTTTATCTTTCTCCAGCCTGTACTTTTCTAATACTAGCACCAAAGGCTCAGTCAGGGTCCAACTTAATTCCATACCTTTTCCCTCCAAGATACTGAAACAACATATCAATATAGCATATTTCATCCCATTTTCCTTCTTTCCTCCTTCCACTCCATATATTGCTATTCGAAGTGGCCAGCCTGGCCACACTTAAAACATCTTATCAAAACCTGTCCCTGCTAGGACTCAGGCCACAACACAGACAGCCTTCTTTGCCTGCCATTCCTTCATCTCTCTTCCTCTCCTTTCCATCCTGGCCCTGACTCCCCCTGAAGATTTTCTTCCTCTTTCTCCAACCCGCTGCACTGTCAATACCATTAGTTTCGCTCTCTGCTTTTCCTTCTCATCTCCCCTCCGGACACACACCTCCAGGGCCTCCCGCAGGAGGGTCCCCCAGTGACTGTTCACTACATCCCCCCACCTTCTGGAGCATTTTCTGCGTATCTTGCCAGGCTTTAATCACACAATGAACTTTCAAGAGCCCTTGGGATACCGGGTCCTCAGGACTCATCCCCGAGTACTTTCTCATTCTGACCCCAAGTCTCTCATATGATTTCTGTGTTGCACACTATTATTATTCCAGCCAGGACTGGCAAGAGGGTATTTCTGCTCTGCCGGTATTACCCCTGGTCGTAGAGGATGAGCTCTTTCCCATTCTTGTATAGCAGCTCTCCTCCTGATCATTCCCATCTCTTTCCCTGTAAACAACATACTTATAGACATAATTCCCTTCCCCCAAGAGTATAAGTCAGGTCGTAGGAACTGGTCTAATTAATTGTTCAGCTAGGCTGTTGGGGTCCTCGAATAAAGACTTCCTCTCCTTCTTCTTAAAAGTCCTAACCTGTCTGCTAGTAAGGAGGGGGGGTAGTTCACCTAAGAGGATACACAGTTAGTGTTAGTACTGTTAGTATCAGGGAAGGCAAAATTCTCAATATATCTTCTACCTTGTTCTAATTCTTGCCAGAGCCTAGAGTACGATCCTTCTTTAGGGACAGTGTTAATTACAGTCCCTGTCTCCCTTCCTGGAGTGACTGCTGCTGCCACGGGTACAATATTAGGATTATAGGGAGCATAACTTGGCTCCTTCTCCGAAAAAGAAATCTTATTGTTTACACATAAATTTAAAGCCTGAATTTTCATCAGACCCGTATTTTGGCCAAAATACTGCTGTTTCCTTAATTGGTTCTTTTGTCCAGACTGATACACAATATTTAACCTTTTTTTTTTTTTTTTTTTTTTTTTACAATCTCCTCTAATATGGGGATTATGTTTCCATTATGTTTCCAATTTCTTATCATTCTTCAGGAAGAACTGTTGGTAGGTACTCTCCCAAGGATATCTCCCTGTCCCCTGGAACCCATATTTCCCATTTTTCCTAGCCCTCGTCAGTATGTTGCTACAGAAATTTCCCTTCTGCAGTGTACCACACACTAACGTTCCAATTCTGGAAAAAGGGGCCCACTGCTGCCCAAAGCTAAGCCATAAGCAACACAGTCCGTGCTTCTGTGAGAGCACATCCACGAAAACAAACAAACAAAGAAACAAACAAAATCCTGCTGCTCAACAGCAGCTGGGAGAGCGAGGAGTGAGAAACCTCCCCACAGACATCAAAGTCAGTGCAGGAGGGGGAGGAGGCGCTCGAGGCGCTGGAGCCAAAGCCCCCTGTGGCCTGTGGCTCCTGGTGGAGCAGGCTGTTCCCCCCCCGTCCCCCTCCCCCATACTTGGGAAACTGACCAAACACCACAGCAAATATACCAAAACTTCTAGACTGTTACTTAGATAATGCCTACATCCCCTTTCCCTGCTCATTCAACATTTCTATTCCTACAGGAGAGAGCAGTGTGGTGGAGTTTAGCTACCCATCAGTGTGAAACCACCACAATCCTGAGCCTGCTACTGTGGCTCATCATCTTTTTTTTTCTTTTTCTTTTTTTCCTACGTTTAATTTGAGGAATCGGTATTATCCCAAATGGTGTATTTTAACGAATCCCAAAATAAAAAGAATCATTTCTAATTTACATACTGCGGAAACTGCAGGCATACTGCCGCTCGCTAAAAATTAACCAGAACAGATGTATAATAACAGCGTTTTCAAAGATCTTTCAACACTAATGCAAACATATTTTAATTGCGTTCCCTTTACTTGCGATAGGTTGCAGCACGAAGCTTCTCACCTTGGAGCGGCTCCAAGACGGACCATTTGCGAAGCAAAGCGGCAACGTTATACTCGCACCACAGAGAAGCCCGCGCGGAAACGCGACCAAGGCACAGGCTGGGGGCCGCGGGCACCCCACAGCACGCGGGGCGCCCCCGTTCTAACGATCCGCGACTATCACAGTATCGCTGATAGAGTGGAAAGAGTTGGGGGTGCGGCTGAGGGAACCGCTTCACGGGTCGCGCCGGTCACGCATGAGGACAGCCACCACGACTCTTATTGCCCCCCACCTGTTCTCCGAGGAGTCTCCCAGAAGCTCTGCCCCCGGCCAAGGCGATAGAGGCTGGCCAACCCTAGCCTTTCCTCACGCGAGGACAGTCGCCTCAGCCGTTACCATATTTCCCTGCTGTTAGCGCAGTTCCCCTCACCCCGCCTCCACCCTTAGCGTTTCCAGCAGAGGTGAACGGTTTGCTTCCCCCCCATTCCATTTCCTATAAGGTGTCAGAGAGGGAGCGCCACCAGGCCCCACCCTCGTTTTTCCCACCATGCGCGCAAGACGCAGCCTGAGTTTGCGTGCCTGACATCAGCGATGTGGGTGGGAAGAAAGAAGGGCGACACAGCGGAATAGTATCCTCGCGCCGGGTGGGGGTGATGGTATTAGGTGGGGGATGGGCGGGCGCGCGTGAAGCATGATTTCTTCTCCCCACTCCTCCCCGCCAGCGCGAGCAATAAGCCTTCCTCTAGCAATTCTATTTCTGTTTGTGCCGGCGATTTGCATATAGTGCCGACCGGCGACCACCGACCTGACCCCCCACTTGGGTGAGGCAAAGTGCCCGTCCTTTACCCTTATATGGCAGAAGGGCGGGACCATCGGCCTTCCTGGTGCCGTTTATAGGGTATAGGCACTTCCGCTGCCTGTTTAGAAGCGGTGCAATCATGGCGGAGCGTGGTCAGCTCCCTTTCCCCGCAAAGCGTTTCTGCTGCAGAGCCGGTTATGGTTCGAGCTGTAGGCCAGGCCAGCGGGTGGGCTGCGCCGAACCTGGCAGTGGGGCGTTCTGTGCCGGATCCTCTTCCTCCTCCGCAACAGCAGCGGCAGCTGCTGCTACCACCACTGCCGCCGTCACCACCACAGTTGCCCTGGGGTTACTGCCGTTTGGTAAGACCCAGAGCCCCGAATCTCTGCTGGACATCGCGGCTCGCAAGGTGGCGGAGAAGTGGCCCTTCCAGCGGGTGGAGGAGCGGTTCGAGCGGATCCCAGAGCCGGTACAGCGCAGGATCGTCTACTGGTCCTTTCCCCGCAGCGAGAGGGAGATCTGCATGTACTCCTCCTTCAATACCGGCGCTGAGGACCCCGCCACCCCTGGGGGAATTGCCGTCAGCACCGCACCCGGCGGTGCTGCAGACACTGCCGCTGGCGAAAGTCGCCTGCCCTTCCGCAAGGGTATATCTCTGCTCGATGGTGGCTGCGTCGATAACGTCCTGCAAGTCGGTGAGTTACCGGCCGGGGCCGCGCTCCGGAGCTGGGTCGCTGTCTCAGCTGCCCGGATAAGGGCGCTGATGGCCGCACCGCGGGTCCCACCAGCCTGTCACCCACCTGTTATTCCGGGAACCGCCTACTCGTTGCGGCCCTGGTGGCCGAGGGCCTTCTGCCGGTCCTGTTCCTGGCGAAGCTGCTCCCTGCCCCCAGCGCTCAGGTCGGCGCAACCCCTTCGATTCCATCCTGTAACCTAGGCTGTGCAACTTCCTCTGCCAGTCTCCTTCCCTTCGCCTCCAGAATATATAAGTCCTTCATCTCTCTCTTAGATAAAACTTTTTTCTGCCACTCTGCCCCGTTGGCGGCCTTCCACTTCAGCCCGGTGCCATCGTTCCTACCCAGCAGGTAGTGAGTTTGCGAAAGAGTAGAGAGAATCCTGTCCCTTTAACTTTCGTACTGCGCCGTGCCCGCTCCCGGTAATCCAGGCTGTGTAATCCTGTTCGGTTTTGTCCCCTCCCAGCGCCCACCCCCGGCAATCCGAATCGTCGCTATACTCCCCACTACAATAGGGAGGAGATGGCTCCGCCGCGGCCCCTCCCCCCGGGGCCGTCGGTGGAAATGAATCAGCAGAAGACGGCACACAGGGATGGGGGTGGGGAAATACGTCGTGTTCCAAAATAAAGAAATAAAAACGAATGCGGGATCCCGAGAGCGGATTTATGGGGCGGCGGCGGGGCTGAGCAGAGGAGCCGCAAACAAAGGCATTTCTAGGGCAGCGGCGAGCCGAAGGAAGGGGATGAAATCCGAGTGGAGGAGGGGAGCGCGGGTATGCTCCGGGAAGACAGTGAGGTGGGGGAGGAAGGAGGTGGACAAGAGGATAATTGCTTTGGGATGAGGTGCTTCATGACAACGGGGGGGAGCGAGGGTTGCTCTTCCTCCTGCTGGAACGGAGTAATACTCATCCTTTTTTCCCCTCCCGCCGCTGTTCGGCTGCCGCTGCTCTTCCGCCATTCTTGCCTAATGAGCACCTTCAGTTAACTCCTCCCTGCCCCTGTTTAAAGGGCCACGGAGGTGAATAACCTCTTCCGCGGGTGGAGGGGGGCGGCTTGCCTCGCCTCGGACCCACATACGGCTGTGTGTATCCCCCTCGAGAGGGAGTGATCAAACTTCCACGGGGTTCCGATTTGTTTTTGCTGATGCACTGTGGAGGAGCTGGCGACCGGACGCTTTGTTTTCATTTTTGTTTATTTCCCCTTCGAAAGGGGATGCCAGATGAAAGAGGCTGCTTAATTTTTTTCTTGTCCCCCACCCCCACAGTGGAGCGGTTGGCAAAGCAGAGGCAGGCAGGGCCGGTACCTCCGTCCCGGGTGGTCCTGAGCCTTTTGTTCGTGCTGAGCCGTGCCGGGCACTGTCCACGCGCAATCTACAAACGTGTTCCTCTGCATGGCTATTTATTTTTCTGAAGGAACAGTAATAGAGCTTCCCTAGGCTTGCTGTGCTTCCCTCCAGTCTAGGGTGAGCTCAGCTCAGAGGCAATCACTTAAAAAATAAACTTAGATTTATTTATTTATTTATTATTATCTTAATATTTTTTTTCTTTCTCTCCCTTTCTAGAGGTCTGAAGCACATCTGTGGTTCCTCAGGTCCGGCAAAGCCAGAAATAGGGCTTTTTTTTTTTTTTTTTTTTTTTTTTTTTTTTGTTTGGCAGCATTGAGATTTTTTTTTTCCATTTGCTTGCACTTGATTCTGTTTGCAAGTGATGAGGAATGACAGTAGTGCACATAAGGAGGGTTTCTTGGCCCACTACATTAAAGCTAGGGATTCACTGTGAAAATAAAGCCAAGGCGTGTTAAATAAAAGATCCCTTATCCTCTAGGAGACACACCCAGTGTGGGCTTTGCTTGTTTTTGGCAGTGGAGTAGGCTTCAGTGAATAGTTGTGAAAGGAGAAAGTATCTTTGTATAGCCTCTAAAGGGGAGGGGGATTGAGTAATGTTGGCAAGGGTCAATGTGAAGAAAGAAAACCTGCATAAATATAACTGAAGTGTTGACTACTGCTTCTGGAGCTGTTAAATGTGTTCTAAACATGCTGAAAATGTGGTTGGTTGTGTGCATTCCCCCCTCCGTGCATCCAGTCTTTGTTGCATTGGCTCCACTGTCAAAGACCAAGATGTCTAGGAAACTCATCATGGAAGTTCACTATCTTAAAATATTTTTTCCTGATTTAATCCTGCAAATGTGTAAAAAGACCAGAAGGGTGTAGCCTTCTAATAATAAGTGAAGAGCATTATATTGTGGTTAAATCAGAACTGATAAAAGGAGCTTAATAACTGTACAAAAGACAATTTCTGATTTGATGCAGTTCACTGTAGATTGAAGCATCTCCCAGTGTAGGCATTTTACCTATGCTTTTATAAAACTTTCTGAAAAATGAAAAACGGTGTGGAAGAGGGGCATCTTTAACCATATCTGAAGTATTGTTTTTAATGTAATTATGATGTGCACAATCACATGCTTTAAAAAGGACTTAAATCCTCTACTCCTTGTTGCAAGTGAATATGTTTGACAGTCTTGAAATATCTGGGAGTTCTTGCTTTGGAAATGCATAGGCAGTGGCTGAAAAGGTCTGATGTTAATTGGAAGGATGCAGCAAAACCTGTTGGTAAGTTTAAATTCATACTAGTAGATCTAGCAGATCAGGTAAATCAGAAGCTCAGTTACTGAATTAATGTGCTAAAACTTCAGGTGACTTACCTTTTGTCCTGCTTTATTTAATGATCTGCCTGTTTACATAGGTCACTTTTCATTGTTAATTAGTGTTAGATACCTAATGTTATGGAATTATTGGAAAAATAAGTGGAGGGGAAATGACATCATAGGAAGAAATTTCAAATAAGTAGGCCTTAATGTATTTTTATTGTTTTTTTTTTTTTTTTTTTTTTGTTCCAAATTTACCACATTCAAATGATCTTTTTAAAGTCTGGGAAAATGTTGTATAGCTATGTGATTTCTAAGAAATGAGACACTTCTGTACGCATGCCAAGTTTAATTGCTAACTGGGTACTGCTGACAGCTAGTAGTAATGCAAATACAGTGCAGGAACCGTGCAGGAATTGTGCAGCTTACTACAGTGTTTATACTCAGTAATGAAATAACACTTGACTATCGAGGCAATTAAAACTGAATAAACTTAAAACATGAGACAAACTTAGTCTGTAATACACAAACTTGATCCTCTACTGTATATTCTAATTACTTTTGTACTTGTAAGATTCTGCTAAAAGGAAGGTTTTGGTTAAAGGATTTGACCAGCACTGGTTCTTTTAGATTTGTTTCCTTATGCTTCAAGTTTGACTTTTTCTTGTTTTATACTGATGGCTTGTCTTCTCTTTGCATACCTGTGTTCAGCTGTGATCTAGGCATAGTGTCAGCACAAACCGTATCAAGTAAGCTTCTAGTTTACCCTTGTCAAGAACAGCTGGTGGATTTTACTAGTATTTAATTCCTACATTGAGCTTTGGTATTTTGATCAGACTAAAGTTCATCAATAAATATTCAGTGATTAATGATGGGATTGATAGTATATTTATGGAAATTATTTATAAATGCATATAGTGTAGTATTAGGATTTCATATGCATGGTGGCTGTTTTTGTTGTTTACATGTAGTTTTGACTGTGAAAAAATGGCAGTTAAAATCAGTTAAGAATTAGTTAGCAAAAATATCTCTAGATAATTTTTCTTGAGTCTTCTGGAAAACATGAGCTAGTCAGTGAAGTTGCATGATGGACCTTACAGTAATGGGATTGCTTGATTACATGGCAGCAGTTGAGTCAGTGAAGCACTTAATTTCCTTCTCTTATTTGTGGAATACAATGCGTTGCTTTGGGAATGTTGTGGTTTAACCCGGCTGGCAGCTAAACACCACACAGACGTTTGCTCCCCCTCCCCCTCTGAGATGGGGGAGAGAAATGGGAAAGTGTGTTGAGGAAAGCCTGTGAGTTGAGATAAAGATAGTTTATTAAGACAGGAAGATGATAATAACAATAATGATGATGATAACAATATGCACAAAACAAGTGATGCACAATGCAGTTGCTCACCACCAGCTGACTGCTGCCCAGCGTAACCCTGAGCAGTCCGCCCCCCCCACCCTGGATCGCCACCCCTATATGTTGTTTAGCATGATGTCAGATGGTATGGAATACCCCTTTGGCTAGTTTGGGCCAGCTGTCCTGGGTCTGTCCCCTCCCAGCTCTTGCTGCACCCCCAGCCTGCCTGTTGGCAGGACAGAGTGAGAAACTGAGACGTCCTTGGCTTGGTGTAAGCACTGCTCTGCAACAATTAAACCATCGGGGTGTTATCAGCACTCTTCTCATCCTAAGCCAAAACATAGCATTCTACCAGCTACTAGGAAGAAAATTAACTCTGTCCTAACTGAAACCAGGACATATCCACCCCTTATTCTACACCATTTATGTCATGCTCAGGTTACACTCTTTTCCTATACATTCTAATTAATTACCATTTTCATCTAGGGTATATAGTAATGATGGTAGTGCTGACATACAGTATTTGATAATAATTAACATAATACAATTCAACTCATGGGCTATTCTCACCCAGTATTAAATCCCCTTGAGGTACACACTGGACCTCCCCATTCTTCTGCATTTCCCACCAAGTGCATCCAGGTCCCTGAGCAAAAGCAATTCCATGAATGGGCTTGCCTTTTCCTGAGGCAGGAGTAGCCCAGACTGTTACACCCAGCATATTTCTTACATGCACTACAGGGACTTTATCCCCTTCTACAGTAGGTAACAGGTTTGATTGGGCAGGTCCAGCTTGGTTGGCAGATCCCTTAGTATTGACTAACCAGGTGGCCTTTGCCAAACGCATATCCCAATGCTTGAATGTCCCAGCACCCGTTGCTTTCAGCGTAGTCTTTAACAGTCCGTTGTATCGTTCAACTTTCCCGGAGGCTGGTGCATGATAGGGGATGTGATATACCCACTCAATACCATGTTCTTTGGCCCAAGTGTCTATAAGGTTGTTTGGGAAATGAGTCCCATTATCTGACTCTATTCTTTCTGGGGTACCATGTCGCCATAGGACTTGCTTTTCAAGGCCCAGGATAGAGTTCCGGGCGGTGGCATGAGGCACAGGATATGTTTCCGGCCATCTAGTGGTTGCTTTCACCATTGTAAGTACATGGTGCTTGCCCTTGCGAGTTTGATGGAGTGTGATGTAATCAATCTGCCAGGCCTCTCCATACTTATATTTCAGCCATCATCCTCCATACCAAAGAGGCTTTGACCGTTTGGCTTGCTTGATTGCAGCACGTGTTTCACAGTCATGAATAACCTGTGCTATAGCGTCCATGGTCAGGTCCACCCCTCGATCATGAGCCCATCTGTGTGTTGCATCTCTACCTTGATGACCTGAGGTGTCATGGGCCAATCAGGCTATAAATAATCCACCTGCTGGTTGTTTTGATGTTCTTCAGTAGCCTGATTCTTGGGCACATGAGCATCTACGTGGCGTACCTTTACAACCAGATTATCCACCCGAGCAGCAATATCTTCCCACAGTGCAGCAGCCCAGATGGGTTTGCCTCTGCGCTGCCAGTTGTTTTGCTTCCATTGCTGTAACCACCCCCACAGGGCATTTGCTGCCCTCTATGAATCGGTGTAGAGACAGAGAACTGGCCACTTTTCTCATTCAGCAATATCTAAAATGGCCTTCACTTCTGCAAACTGACTCAATTCACCTTCTCCCTCAGCAGCTTCTGCAACTCGTCGTGTAGGACTCCATACAGCAGCCTTCCATCTCCGATGCTTCCCCACAATACGACAGGACCCATCAGTGAACAGGGCATATTGCTTCTCATTTTCTGGTAGCTTGTTGTGCAGTGGGGCTTCTTCAGCACGGACCACCTCCTCCTCGGATGATATCCCAAAGTATTTGCCTTCTGGCCAGTCCATAATCACTTCCAATATTCCTGGGCGACTGGGGTTTCCTATTCGAGCCTGCTGAGTAATCAGTGCAACCCACTTGCTCCATGTACCATCAGTTGCATGATGTGTAGACGGGACCCTTCCTTTGAACATCCAACTGCCGGTACTAGGCTGGGGTGCTAGGAGGAGCTGCACTTCAGTACTGACCACCTTCGAAGCAGATCGAACTCCTTCATATGCTGACAGTATTTCCTTTTCAGTTGGAGTGTAGTGGGCCTCAGATCCTCTGTATCCCCGACTCCAAAACCCTTGGGGTCAACCTTGAATTTCCCCAGGTTCTTTCTGCCACAGGCTCCAGGTGGGGCCATTCTCCCTGGCTGGGATGTAGAGCACATTCTTTACATCTGGTCCTGTTCGAACTGGCCCAAGGGCTAGTGCATGAACTATTTCCTGCTTGATTTGTTCAAAGGCTTGTGGTTGTTCAGGGCCCCATCCAAACTCATTCTTCTTACAGCTTACAGGTTACTTGGTAGAGCAGGCCTACAATCAGACTGTAACTTGGAATGTGCACTCTCCAAAACCTCACAGCACCTAGGAAAGTTTGTGTTTCTTTTTTGCGAGTTGGTGGAGACATAGCTGTTATTTTGTTGATCGCATCCATTGGGATTTGACGACGTCCATCTTGCCATTTTATTCCTAAAAACTGGATCTCTCGTGCAGGTCCTTTGACTTTATTTTGTTTTATGGCAAAACCGGCTTTCAGAAGGATTTGGACTATTTTCTTCCCTTTCTCGAAAACTTCCTCTGCTGTGTCACCCCACAGAATGATGTCATCGATGTACTACAGGCGATCAGGAGCTTCCCCCTGCTCCAGCGCAGACTGGATCAGTCCATGGCAAATGGTAGGGCTGTGTTTCCACCCCTGGGGCAACCGATTCCAGGTGTATTGGACTCCCCTCCAAGTGAAAGCAAACTGTGGCCTGCACTCTGCTGCCAAAGGGATGGAGAAAAATGCATTAGCAATACCAGTTGTGGCATACCACTTGGCTGCCTTTGATTCCAGTTCGTACTGGAGTTCTAGCATGTCTGGCACTGCAGCACTCAGTGATGGCGTGACTTCATTCAGGCCACGGTAGTCCACTGTTAGCCTCCACTCACCATTAGACTTTCGCACTGGCCATATGGGACTATTAAAAGGTGAATGAGTCTTGCTGATCACTCCTTGGCTCTCCAATTGACGAATTAGCTTATGGATGGGAATCAGGGAGTCTCTGTTGGTGCGATATTGCCACTGGTGCTGAGTTGTGGTAGTGATTGGCATGTGTTGTTCTTTGACCCTCAGCAACCCCACAAAAGAAGGGTCTTCTGAGAGACCGGGCAAGGTAGACAATTGTTTAATGCCCTCTGTCTCTAAGGCAGCTATACCAAAAGCCCACCGGAACCCTTTTGGGTCCTTGAAATATCCTCTTCTAAGACAGTCTATGGCAAGGATACATGGAGCATCCGGGCCAGTCACACTACGGTGCTTTTGCCACTCATTCTGAGTCAGACTCACTTCAGCCTCCAATACAGTTAACTGCTGAAATCCCCTTGTCACTCTATAAATACAGATGAGCTGTGGCTCTAAAGAGCTCGATGGCATTAGAGTACGTTGTGCACCGGTGTCTACGAAAGCCTTATACTTCTGTGCATCTGATGTGCCAGGCTATCGTATCCCCACAGTCCTAGATTGTCCCTTTCCTCCCCCTGTCTGGAGGCAGGGCCCCCCTAATCCTGGTCAGAATCTTCTTTGGTTCTGTATTTGAAGGACTTCCTGCTGGAAGTTGGAGCAGCAAACTTTTCAGAGAATCCCTTTTTCCTGATTGTTTTCTTTTGCAACTCACGTACCCGTGCCTCTAGGGTCGCGGTAGATTTTCCATCCCATTTTCTCATGTCCTCTCCATGGTCTCGAAGGTAAAACCACAGGGTGGCACGGGGTGTGTACCCACCATATCTTCTTCCTTGCACGGATGAATGCTTACCCCTGATAGCTTAGACACTGGTTTGTTCAGGTGGGCGGGAAGATAGGTTCTCTTTAAGTTGGTGGAACTCTTCAGAAAGTTTCTCCACAGCTGAGATGCAGGCCTGTAAGGAAGAGGAGAGACTTTCTTCGTACTGCCGGAGTTGTTTAGCCACTTCATCCACTGTGGGTTCCTCATCCTTCTAGGCCATTATTGCCAATGAGCTGGCATGTGATGATGTTGCACTCCGTACAAACATCTGCCATGTGGGTCATGTACACCTGACTTCATCTGTATCTGTGGATGTTTGTCCATGGTCTGGATCCTCATAAATCACCTCCTGTACGGCTAATTCCCTCAGGTACTGGATTCCCTTCTCCATAGTGGTCCGCTTGCCTGGTAGACATAAAGTTCTTCCTTAAAGGGATACCTTTCCCTCACAGCTGAGAGGAGACGCCTCCAGAGGCTGTGAGATTGTGCTCCATCTGCAATTGCTTTGTCAATGCCTGCGTCTCTAGCAAGGGATCCTAGCCGCCTGTCTTCTCTGCCCTCTAATTCCACTCAATTGGCTCCCGTGTCCCAGCAATGGAGCAGGCAGGTGACAAGCTGCTCACCTATGCAGCGACCAAAATCTTTTTTGCACATCTCGTAGCTCACGCTGGTATAGGTTTCAGGTACTTACTGTTGATTTTTCGTCATCCTCATCTTCCTCCTGCTGAATCCGTGATGGCCCAGCATCGTCGTCTCTATACCTAGATTTAGCAGAAGACTCTGCGTTCTAAACGACCTGGCTCTCTATACCATTTTTTCACCTTCTCTACAGGGGCAACTTGCACTGCTACAGCTCGTTTCTCTGACCCAGCTACAGGAGCTGGAGCGACTGCAGGGTCTGTTGTAGGGGTTTGAGTGGCTGTTGGGCCTGTCACAGGACTTGGAGTGGCCGCAGGGTCTGTCACTAGGTTGAAAGTAGTATCAATTGCAGCTTGATAGGCATGGGCCAGATCCCAGCACGTTACAGTGATTTGTGTTACTTTGGAACTGCCGGAGTCATGACACCCTTCAAGCATCCTATCATTATTTTAGGATTTTGCAGTTGTTCAGGGGTGAATTTCTAAAACACTGGAGGTACCCACTGCTCTAAAAACCTGCCCATATCCTCCCAGGCTCCCTGCCACTCACAACTATTCTGCCTCAGGACAGATCTCTGGATGAGATTCCTAAGTAGTTGTTTAACCTTAAAGAAAACTTGAAGTGGATTCAGGAGACATAACAACAAGACCATGCTGGTCTGAGTATCCCAAGGATATTCAACATCTTGGAGAACTGTCTTAACTAGCTCGGAGGATAAGAGGGTGGTGAAGGAGAAAGGGAGAGTGAACAAGTAGGAAAAAATATCTTCCCCTGTCCCCTCCCTGATGAAAAAGGGCAATAGGTGTAATTTCTGAGATATGATTTCCAAAGTATAGAGTCTATGACAGTGCATAGTTCAAATACCAGGTTAGAGTCATGACCAGAAATTTCATTGTCTTATAAGCCACTGTTACAACGCACAGTACCATAATGATCTTAAACCAGAGCCTGGAAAGGATAAACCGCATGACAGAGAGCACATATGGAAAGTAATGTGCTGTAAGACTCGATTTGGAAAACAGGTGTAGCAGACTTGAGATTAAAGCAATCAGCATTATGACTAGCAAGTATTAAGCAGGTCTAATACTTATACCAGTTTTAGTTTAACACACTCTGGTCACATATGTCATTATCTCAACCTTTTGAGCCCCACGTTGGGTGCCAAAAGGACTGTTGTGGTTTAACCAGACCGGAAGCTAAACACCACACAGCCATTTGCTCACCCTCCCCCCTCCCTTTCTGGGATGGGGGAGAGAAATGGGAAAGTGAAGCCTGTGAGTTGAGATAAAGACAGTTTATTAAGACAGGAAAATAATAATAACAATAATGATTATAATAGTACTACTAATAATAATGTGTACAAACAAGTGATGCACAATGCAATTGCTTACCATCCGCTGACCGATGCCCAGCCTAACCCCGAGCAGTCCAGCCCCCCCCCCCCCCCCCCCCGGCTTGTCACCCCTATATATTGTTTAGCACGATGTCAGATGGTATGGAATACCCACTTTGGCCAGTTTGGGTCAGCTGTTCTGAGTCTGTCCCCTCTCAGATCTTGCTGCACCCCCAGCCTGCCTGTTGGCAGGACAGAGTGAGAAACTGAGATGTCCTTGGCTTAGTGTAAGCACTGCTCTGCAACAATTAAAACATCACCATGTTATCAGCACTCTTCTCATCCTAAGCCAAAACATAGCATTCTACTAGCTACTAGGAAGAAAATTAACTCTGTCCTAACTGAAACCAGGACAGGGAGGTTTGTAAAAATGGTCTACGGTCTTAATAAAACACTTATTTGCATATTTACAAAGCTGGCTTTGGTGACCATATTAAGTATGCTTCTTCAAGACAGTTTTGCAAAGTCTACTACCTTGAATGTTCAAAAAGAGGGAAAAATCAGTCTAAATGAATTGTTTAATATATTAGCTACACAGAGGAAACCTGGAATGCTTTTATTCAGAAATACTGTTATGGACAATGACAACTGGGAAAATTGGCTGTACCACTGATGTTGTACATGTAGAATGAGTCTCAGTTCCCCCGCTGATTCTGGTTTTAAACTGAAGCCTTGCAAATTGACTGCAATTACTGTATTGGGGATGAAATATCAGTGCCATTTATATTGTCTGGATTTAGTGTAGCTGTATTATGTAGAAGTATGAAACTTCAATTTTGCATCCTATAAAGCGGAAGGATGACAATGTACAACTATTTTTAGTTCTTTGTTCTTGCAAGCTATTATATGTGACATAGCAGTCACACAGCTTTCCTGGTCAAATCTAAATGCATGAAGTAAAAGAGATGACTTGAGCTGAATATGCTACTAATTAATGCATGAATGGTACATAGCGACTAGAAATAGGACTTGATGTAACATGCCTTGGCTGTCTGATGGAACAAAGAAGCTGTGAATAATTTGATTGGTGCTACTTAAAAATTTTAGAAGCAGCATTGTGCTTAGTTTTACTGAAAGTTCAGTGATCAAGCTTTATATTGTTATATATACTGACAATGATTCATAAGCTTGATTTCTAAGTAGTTATGTAGATAAATCTAAGTGGCTGGTGGCAGGTGTGAGGATGTGTTGAGGAATGAGTTTGGCTCATTGAGTAAGATCTACTTAATGTACTTACTACCTCTCTTCCAAGTAAGATGCTGGGTTGACTTTGCTAGATGTGAGGCTAGGAAGAGAAGTTGGGAAGTGATATCTGAGATACGGTAGAGGTTACAAAGAGTAGATTCCTGAAGAGGTATATTTAATGACAATATAGTGTGAATGACTGCTCCCTCTATGTGATGTATTTTCAGTGGGTATTAGTGAAGGTACCTAAAAGGATAGATTATTGTTCTACAAAATACTATTCAAAATGGAAAGCAGATTAACAAATGCTTCTGGATGCAGTGATTGGCTCTGGAACAGACGTGTTCTGCATCGGAGCAGGGGATTGTAATGTGCAGGGGGTTTCCTGCATTGAAACGCTTCAAGGCAGCTGAGGGAGCTGGCAGCCTTCATGAGGGTGGCTGACGAGGCTTGGGTAGAGCCAGGAGCGTCCCCCCCCCCCCCCCATACAAAGGCAGCCCCTAGGGAGTGTGAGTGACTGGAGTGGGAGGGAAAAAGGGCATGGTGTAGCAGATGGATCAGGGAGTGATGGCATCCACCTGGCAGAAGGCCATGACCTCTTGGAGCTCGGCACCCACCACAACTGATGCAGCCTCCCAGACATAGCTCTGGGGGAAACATGCTGCCACCCAAGTGTCAGGCTGCTGTGTATGCCCTATTCTTATGCCACTACAGGATGGCGGTAGCAAGCACAGCTGTAGGAGGTGTGCCCAGGTTGAAGAACAGCTTTGCTGCCAGGGTGGCAGAGCTTTGGGAGGAGGCGGGCAGGCTGAGGAGCATCAGAGAGCCAGAGAAGGAGATTGGTGGGACAGCTGTCCCTGAGACACGCTGCTCAGCCAGACATAACACAAGAAATTAAGGTTCCCCTACCCCCTTGCCACCAGGTAGAAGGAGGGACCTAAGAGATGAGTGGAAACAGATTCATGCTTGACACAGCAGGTGAACCTACTTGCTGCCTACTTCACCTTCCCAGGTGCCCGTACACAACAGGAATAGGCTCTGGAACTTGATGGGCAGGCAAATGATGTGGACAAAGGTCCATCCACATTGGGGGAGTTGCCTGGGGCAAGTCAGCGTATACCCTGCATCACAACAACCTCCACCAAAGGGGGGGGGAAAGAAGGGTTATTGTCATAGGGGACTCCCTTCTGAAGGGAACAGAGGGCCTGATTTGCCGTCCAGACCCAACCCATAGGGAAGTCTGCTGTCTCCCTGGGGCCCAGGTAAGAGACATCATTCAAAGTCACTCACCTGGTATGTCCCTCTGATTACCCTTTATTGTTTTTTCATGTTGGCAGTAATGAGGTAGCAAAGAGAAGTCCAAGAGGGATCAAAAGGGACTTTATGACTTTGGGGCAATTGTTGAGGGATAAGATGCACAGGTAGTGTTTTTCTCCATCCTTCCTTCCAGTAGCAGGGATCAATACTGAAAGGAACAGGAAGCACCAGCAGATTAATATGTGGCTCTGAGGCTGGTGCTACTGATATAATTTTGTGTTTCTTGATCATGGGAAGGTCTATATGACACCAGGCCTACTGGCTACTGATGAGAAGTACCTTTTTTAGAGGGGGGGGGATGGGGCTGTAGTGGGTTTACGTGGCAAGGTTTTGGTAGCAGGGGGCCATGGGGGTGGTTTCTGTGAGAAAGATCTAGAAGCTGCCCCATGTTTGGGAAGGGCCCCATTGTTTTCCAGAGCTGAGCCAATAAGCGATGTTGTTTGCACCTCTGTGAGAGCATATTTAAGACGGAAAAAAACACTGCGCTAGACAGCAGCCGGGAGAGTGAAGGGAGTGAGGAACGGCACTAAGGTCAGTGTAGAAGGAGGGGGAGAGGTGCTCCAGGCGCCAGAGCAGAAGTCCCTTGCGGCCTGTGGTGAGGACCATGGTGAAGCAGGATGTCCCCCTGCAGCCCATGGAGTACCACGGTGGAGCAGGGTTCCACGCTGCAGCCCGTGGAGGAGACCACAGTGGAGTAGGTGGCCCTGCACCGATGGAGGCTGCCGCCTGTGGAAGACCCCTGCCGGAGCAGATTCCGGGCCGGACCTGTAGCCCATGGAGAGGAGCCCACGCAGGAGCAGGTGACCCGGCAGGAGCTGCTGCCTGTAGGGGAGCCAGGTTGGAGCAGTTTTCTCCTGAGGGATGGACCCCGTGGTACGGACCCATATCTGGAGCAGTTCTGGAAGAGCTGCTGCCTGTGGGAAGCCCACGCCGGATCAGTTCATCAAGGACTGCATCCCGTGGGTGGGACCCCACAGCACAGGGGACGAGAGTGACCGAGAAGGAGCGGCAGAGAAGAAGTGCTGTAGACTGACCATAACCCCCATTCCCCCGTTCCCCTGCGCCACTCAGGGGGAGGAGGTGGAAGAGGGTGGATGGGGGAGAAGGTGCTTTTAGTTTTCTTTTTCCTTTGTTTCTCACTTCTCTAGCTTGTTAGTAATAGGCAATAAATCTTACTATCTTCTTATGCTGAGTCTGTTTTGCCCGTTACAATAATTATTGCGTGATTTTTCTCGTCCTTATCTCAACCCTCGAGCCCTTTTCACATATTTTCTCCCCATTCCTCTTTGAGGAGGGGGAGTGAGAGAGCGGCTGTGGTGGAGCTCGGCTGCCCACTCGAGCGGAACCACGACAGTCCTTTTTGGCGCCCAACGTGGGGCTCAAGGAATTTGAGATAAGGATGATAGTTGATAGAAGTAACGGGCAAAATATGTGCAGGATGATTGTTAGGAATGTACAAGTTGTGAAGAATTTGAGAAAGCAGTAACTGTGAGATGTTAGTGTGGTGAAGGGATGAGGGGTGGTGTGTGTGTAAAATGTCCACCTTGTCGGTGCTGTGATGATGTTATGTTTATTTTGGTGTGGTGAATTTATTTTGGTGTGGAGAGGGTGGTCAGGCACTGGAACAGGCTCCCCAGGGAACTGGTCACAGCAGTGAGCCTGTTAGAGTTCATGAAGCATTTGGACAGTGCTCTCAGACACATGGTCAGATTTTTTGGATGGTCCTTTGGGGACCCAGGAGTTGTACTCGATTCTTGTGGGTCCTTTCCAACTTTGGATATTCTGTGATTCTATGAAGTGAACTGAACTGTCTTGTTATTCTTGAAACTAAAGTATGTTTCAAGTTATGAAATGCATGGTCCCTTCTCTCTCTTCCCCCCCCCCCCTTTACATCCCAATTTCAATTTTATAAAGAAGGTGGTATACTTGAAGGAAATACTGTTCTTCAGAAAGCACTGACTTCTCAGTTTAATGGAATGGTGTTTGTCAGACTACTTTATTGAAGCAAAAGCTATTTCTGTTGTTTTGCGGTGGACGCTCCATCATGATAGTGGTAAAACAAAACCATTGACTTGATTTTGTACAAGTGTTTGAAACAGGCTTATTCATAGGGTTAAATATGCACTGATAAGTTCATATATTGTAACTTTACTATAAGGTGTAGTCAAATTTTCTTAATTCTAATCAATAGGCAATAAATTGTTTAGTTTTAAAACATTCCGTATTGCAGAAAGAGCAAATGTTTCTATATCCATTTTTTCCCCCATAATAGTAAATACTTGTGGTACCCAGACTTGTGAACAACTGAGATTTTTTTTCAGGGCTATATATAGTATTCACTTGGAGATAAGGACTGGAGATGTAGTGAGGAAAGGATGAGAGCCTGGTGGCAAATGATGCATGGCTTTATTAGGAACTTCTTCAGACAAAGGTAGAAAATAGGAAGGGGAAAGAGGAAAAAAACTGGCTGAGTTGGTACAGTGGTGATCAGAAGGACTGGAGTTTTTCCTGTGGATATGAGGCCATATGGAAGAGGAACTTGAAGCTGTTAGGAGCGAAAGATACATGGTAGAGGTTGGTAGAGCAAATGTGAGCATTGTAATCTTGATTTTGTATATGCCGGGGGGGGGGGGGGGGGGGGGGGCAATACAGGGAAGGGTACTGATGTTGTCAGAAAACTGAATACTTCCAGTGTGGACAGTAAATCTGAAAGGAGTAAGATGGCAGTAAGTTCAAAGCAGCTAATCCCTGATAACTCAGCATGGAATAATAGCTAGTAAATTGTTAGACTGGATAATTGGGAAGATGCAATTCATGGGCATGTACTTCAGTGAATCCCTGCCTGTTAGAAGGTCCATCTTCTCCTTCTTCCTTGAATAACAGTAAATACTTGTTAACTTCTTTTGATGATTTGGGTGAGGGAATTGGTGTCATCTGCAAACTTACTGAGGGTACACTCAAGTTGAGGGGAAATGTTGATCTGCCAGAGGGTAAGGAAGGACCTGCAGAGGGACCTGGACAGGTTGGATCAATGGGCAGAGGCCAATGGGATAAGGTTCAATGTGGCTAAGTGACAGGTCCTGCACTTTGGTCACAACAACCCCATGCAATGCTACAGGCTTGGGGCAGTGTCTGGAAAGCTGTGCAGAAGAAAAGGATCTGGGGGGTGTTGGTCAGTGTTTGCCTGAACATTAGCCAGCAGTGTGCCCAGGTAGCCAAGAAGGCCAATGTCATCCTGGCTTGTATCAGGAATAGTGTAACCAGCAGGACCAGGGAGGTGATCGTCCCCCTGTACTCTGCTCTGGTGAGGCTGCACCTCAAATACTGTGTTCACTTTTGGGCCCCTCAGTACATGAAGGACATAGAGGTCCTGGAGCATGTCCAGAGAAGCACTACGAAGCTGGTGAAGGGTCTGTAACACAAGTCTTATGAGGAGCGGCTGAGGGAACTGGGGTTGTTTAGTCTGGAGGAGAGGAGGCTCAGGGGAGACCTTATTGCTCTCTACAGCAACCTGAAAGGAAGTTATGGGGAGCTGGGGGTTGGCCTCTTCTCGCAGATAACCACTGATAGGACTAGAGGGAATGGCCTCAAGTTGCGCCAGGGGAGTTTTAGGTTGGAAATAAGGAGCCATTTCTTCTCAGAAAGAGTAGTCAGGCATTGGAATGGGTTGCCCAGGGAGGTGGTGGAGTCCCTGGGGGTGTTCAAGGAAAGGTTGGATGTGGTGCTTAGGGACATGGTTTATTGGATGATATTGGTCTGGTGTGGGGGGTGGTTGAACCAGAAGATCTTGTTGGTCTTTTCCAACCTTAATGATTGTACGTTTCTAAGTAGAGAATGTTCAGAAACATTTACTGAAAGGAGGAAGCAGAAGAATATGACTGTTCAATGAGACACTAAACTGTGATTTTAGGAAGTAAAAGAAAAATCACAAAAGCCAGTAAAGGTCAAAAGTTCTGGGAGAGAAGTCTACCTTTCAGCACTTCTATAAATTGAAAAGCAATTGAAATCCTGAAACACATCGTGAGTTTCCACTGGAGATCTCAGAGCTATTCCTGATGCACTGCAATTGCTCTGGAACCAGCAAATGCTCAGTGGGTAGAACTGCATTTGAGACAAGGGCCCCAATGTACTCAATTATTTGGCCATGGGATAGAGAAGGTAGTGATGTGGGGAAGATGGTGGTACAACAGAACACAAGCACCTTGGGCAGAAGTTATATGGACAAATGAGGTTCATGAATTGGCAGCATAAGAGTGCAAAAAAGTTTGTATAACAGCATAGTATACATGAAGCTTGATAGGTAGACGAGGAGGGTTATCTGTAGCTGTGTTTTGGGCCAGGAAATCTGTGAGGGGTAGCACTGTGTATGACCTTAGTAAGGAAATGTCCTGAGCCTGGGGATGGGGGGGTATGGCGTGAGGAATAAAGGAAGTCAAAGCAAATGCACTTATCTTGTGGCTGCTGCTGGTCTGAAGTGCCAGAAGTATAGTGGGAAGAGTATGCTTGCAGTGTGGTCTGGAGGTGGGACTGCTGCTGAGACAGACTATGACTTATACTACTTGCATCAAGCTAATTAAATATTATAAGTCACCTGTGGCATGTTCAACACAGGTTGGAGGGACTTTTGACTGGCCTGCCCTTGCGGAGCTTGGGGCTGCCATATGCTGTTTTCAGCTCCTTTCTTCTGTGGGCAAAAGTGCTGCCAGGCTTTTGGTCAGGTTGATTTCCCACTGGAACGAATATATTTGTGGCCAAGTGAGGTTTGTTAGTAATACATGCTGTAGATATTGAATATCCACCTCCAGTGTGGTGGTGGCAGCTTGTTTAGTCCTGATATGGGCATGCTAGTACAGTGATATGGGCACTGGGAGTTGGCATTGTGATGAAAGGGCCTCCATGGTCATAATGTTTTCTTGTGAGCTCTGGAGTTGTTCTCCAGAAGCCCATTCCAACAAACTTGTTCTGTCTTGTTACTAGGTGAACTCTTCCAAGGATGGGCTGTGAAACATTGTGAAATACTCTAGTCATGATTATGGTAAATGAAATAACTGACTCATTTACTGTGCTGTGACTTGTTTACTGATTTGTGCCTCGTTGTGTAACTCCCGGAACAGAAAAAGGTGTTACTGTGCTTATAAATGTCTATTTCCAAGGCTTTTTCATGATTGTCATTTTCAAACAACCCATTACAAAGACCAGTGTTTGTCATTCACCCTGCAGCCACATGGTTGCTTTAGATTGGCTTAAATATAGGGTGCTGTCAGAGGAACACTACAGTTTTCAAGCTCGCACCTTGTACCAGGGTTTACATAGCTAGCTGCATGGTGAGACAGAGAATTGTCCTACTTATCAATTTAGATCTGCTAGGTGAATTTTGCTTCATTTATTGGCCATGTAAATGCTACCGTTGACTCAAGGGAGAGGAAGTTGGGAGAAGGGCAGGATTCTTTCTGTGTTAGTTACACTTGGATCAGTTTAAAGTTATCATGAAGGCCTGAGTACTGCCTGGAAAGGAGATAGCTGCTGCGCTTGGGAATTCTTTTGGCAAGAGGCAACCTGACTGTTCCAGGGACTGCAGCATGGATCTTTTCTGAACTGTGACGTCTGATGGGCCTACGTGAGAGAGACCTCTTCCACATCTATTAATTCACAGTGGTTTTCCTTGTTATAAAACCTCAACTAAGAGATGAGTCCAACCACCACACTCTCCCAGTGATTAAAAAAAAAAAAGCTCAACAAATCTTTCCTTCCCCTTTCCTCTACTCTTAAAGTAAATGCTTAACTACTTGCTCTGATCATCCATGTTCACTTCTTTCTATATCTGTATAGCTCTTGCAAAAGTGATTTTTCTGTCTTTATAGTTCATGTTGCCTCTTGAGACAGTACTGAGCATCAGCATACCTAGTATAACAGACTTTCAAGGCAATTTTTCCCCTTATTGTGCAGTTGTTTGTCCAGACATATTCCATGTTTATTTTCATTCATAGCTGTTGACCTCATTCAATAAAGAGTTCGTAGCTCTTTGATTAGGCCTGCTGAGCCAACATAGTTAAGAATGAGCTGCCATCTCCTCTGTTTCTTAGCCTTTGATCAATTACACCTCAACAGTCACTCTGAAGGCTGCAGGGTCGTGGTGGTATAGCAGAGACTTCAGCTGACTTGCATGAACTTGATTACTGGTAGTAATGTGTGAGAAGGAAATGATGGAGCATGTTGGGGGGGAATACCTTTATTGCTTGTAAACTGAGCACTTCTGATACAGACATCACTGAGAGTTTGAAATACCTTTGTGGGGTTCCAGTATCATTACTGCTTCCCCAAGTAGAACAGCAAATGAGCAGAATGTTGCTGCTTTTGTATAATTTGGATAGTGTGCGAGTTACAACAGACAGCTGCTCCTGTAAGTGAGGCATATTTACTGAAATGGCCTGTCTTCAGGACTGGAATAAAGCAAATGTGTGATCTATTCCAGGTGGACCAAAGTAACGCAGAACTAAGCTTGCCCATAACTGATGGAGGGAAGAAGGACGTTGGAAGTTGTTGTATACTTCAGTGTGGATGAACCCATTTTCAGGGCAGAAATGGCTTTTTATCATAAAGAGAGATTTCATGGGGGCATTATGCAGGTCACTGGAATAGGCTGTTTTGGCTTTCTCAACTGTTTGCACTAGGGAGAGATGAAAGCAAGCCAGTACAAAGCTTTAAACAGTAGCCTGCTTCAGTGTAGAAGGATTGATCTGGGTTGCTCACTTCCTAGAGCTTTCCTACAGATCTGCCTAGAGAATAGTCTAGTCTGTGGCTGTCAGACTATAAAGCATGCATGAGTGAGAAAACCAGTTCTTAAGTTGTATATAATTTATGTAGAGTACTATGGTGGTTTTACCCTGCTGAACAGAAACTCCACCACAACCGTGTTTTCACTCCCCCTCCTCAAAAGAAGAGGGGCAGAAGGAAGTGTGATGGAAAGGGAAAAAAATGGATCACGGGTTGAGATAAGGGTAACTTAAAGGAAAAAGAGGGGAAAAAACAAGCAAAGGCCACACAGAAGGAAAGAGGGAAGAAAATTCTGTATTTTCCATCAGCAAGCGATGTTCATGCATGTTCTGGGAAGCAGGGCCTTAACACATGTAGCAGTTGTTTGGGAGGACAGATGTCTTCATAACGAGAGTCTCCCCTTCTCTCTTTCCCACCTTTTGTTGCTGAGTGTGATGTGTTATGGAATATCCCTTTGGTTGGTTTAGTTCAGCTTCCCTGGTGATGTCTCCTCCCTACCTCTTGCTCACTCCCAGCCTACTGGCTTTGGGGGGGGGGGGGGTAGTGTTGGAGAGGGTCTTGATGCTGTGCCAGCACTGCTCAGCAATAAACAAAACATTGGTGTGATACCAATACTGTTCTAGCTACAAGTGCAGAGTACAACACTATATGAGCCACTGCAGGGAAAGCTAACTCCATCCCAGCAAGACCCAGTACAGGTACTTCACCTTTTCTCATTGTCTCCTGCTGGAAAGGAACCTGCATGACCTCCCACCCTAATTGGAGTGTCTTGATTTCTTCTTAGTCTGTGCAGGTGATGTTTGTCATTAATGTACGTGTATATTAAGGCTTTAAATATTTTTCATCATTTGAGGAAGGTGAAGTTACCTAGTCTATCTTCCCTTCTTCATTGCTGGCTTCATTGCTGCACTGCTACCAGTCTTATAAAATTAGATGACTTCTTTGTCAAATCATATTTTAGGTTGATGGTAGGCGTTTATACTTTTGTGAGATGACCATGATTTCCATAAGTCAGGTTTGTTAAAGTACCAGCTTGAACTCTGCTCCACATAGAGAATGAAGAGCAGTCAGGTGTATCAGTCCTTCATTTTTAATTTTTATTTTATTATTTTTTTTACTAATTATTTTTCACAATTGTAATCTTTTTAATCCTTCCACCTTTACCCCTATTCCTCTTTGCTATTTTGCAGACAAATACAGTCAGGGGAAACTGGTTGTTTAAAACTATAGTACTGAACTATACAATGTGCTATTGCTCATATGAAGCTAATAAGTAGGAAAAATCATATGATTAATGCAAGAGGCTCTTTAAACAGTCTCATAAAACAAAAAATGTTCAGTTTTGAAATTTGGCTAAGCTATATTCAGTGTAAATACTGTTCCAGGAAGGATGAAGGGCTTGCAGGACCTGAGTGGGGGAAGGAGAGAGAAACACTGCTTGTAGGCTTCATTTGTCTTCATGAAATTCTTAATCTGCTATGACTGGATGTGTATAATGTGTATACTTAAATATATTTATGCAAATCCAAAATTGTGCCACAGATTCAGGTTATTCTAGACAAAGTATTTCAAGTCACACTTTATTCATAACTATGTTTTGTTTTTAGTCTTGGGAAAACATTATTCCTTAGTGAAAAAGCATCATTTCATTGGAAAGGCATTTAAGAGGTTTAAAAACCTGGGATTTTGTCTGCCTCCTCAAGTGTGACAAATTTAACTCTGTGGGATTGATGTTTCTTTATGGAAAAGACAGCTCACAGTGGATGTTCTCATTGCAACTCGGGGATTGAGTTAAAAACAAACAAAAAACCACACCACATTATCACCAACAAAATCTGAAGGACTCTACCTAATTCTTTGCATACAGATTTGCTCACATGTTCAGAATTTTGCAAAACTGGTTCAGGAAACTGGACTTAACAACCTTGCCAAAGCCATCTAGAAGTATTATATGAATACCTTCATACAGGCTGAAGGTGAGAATGCTGCCTATGGGTTTGTTATATATGGAGTGGTAATTCGTGTCGAGAAAATGGTTTATATTAATAAAGAAGGGGGAGATTTGGGAGTGTGGCCATGGGGGTTGGCAAACCCCGTGGTTGATGAAAACATCAGACTCTTAACGATGAGGCCATTAGGAATGTAAAAGAGTTTAGAGGGAACAAAGAAGGGTGATTCAGGAGACTCCGTGCAGTCTCGGGTTTCTTGTAAGGAGGGGGGGTAGTTCACCTAAGAGGATACACAGTTAGTGTTAGTACTGTTAGTATCAGGGAAGGCAAAATTCTCAATATATCTTCTACCTTGTTCTAATTTTTGCCAGAGCCTAGAGTACGATCCTTCTTTAGGGACAGTGTTAATTACAGTCCCTGTCTCTCTTCCTGGAGTGACTGCTGCTGCCACGGGTACAATATTAGGATTATAGGGAGCATAACTTGGCTCCTCTGAAAAAGGAATCTTATTGTTTACACATAAATTTAAAGCCTGAATTTTCATCAGACCCGTATTTTGGCCAAAATACTGCTGTTTCCTTAATTGGTTCTTTTGTCCAGACTGATTTTAAAAAAAAAAAAAAAAAAAGTTGTTTGTTTGTTTGTTTACAATCCCCTCTAATTTGGGGATTATGTTTCCAATTATCATTCTTCAAGAAGAACTCTTGGTAGGTACTCCCCCAGGGATATCTCCCTGTCCCCTGGAACCCATATTTCCCATTTTTCCTAGCCCTCGTCAGTATGTTGCTACAGAAATTTCCCTTCTGCAGTGTACCACACACTAACGTTCCAATTCTGGAAAATGGGGGTGTACTGCCAAGCACTTCCATGTGCAAGGGCTTACCATACACCAGATTTCCCAAGAGTCTTCACAGAGTCTCACCCGACCCCCAAGGCAATACTTAATATTTCTTACCTTGGTCTGTGATTTAAAGATCAAAGCCGAATTTCCTTAAGTGGTATATTCTTTATTGCAGCGCTGGATGCACGGGGGATCTTTCCGCCTATCGTGCATGTTCGAAGTGACAAACTATCTCGTATTTATACAGCGAAACAATGAATATTCCATTAGCGCCTATACATATTCATTACATAACCTCGCCTACTCCTGCTTCGTATGCTAATTAGCTTATCAGTACTTGCGCTTGCGCAAAGCCTTCCAAGAATTGTGGGCTGGGGTCTTCGGGATGTGGGCAGTGGTCTTTGGGAGGAAGGCCGTAGGTCTTCCTCGTAATGCACTTTTCACCTTTGCTAATCAGTTGTTTTCCAAGCTGTAAAAATGCTGAGTTGGTTTTTGGTTTAACTGAGGGTCGACAGATACTGGAAGTCTCAGTTAACTTGAGTCAACTGTCTGTTATGTCTTGTTATCTCAAATCTCAGCCTGACTAACAGTTAACAGATACCGGGATGTTTTCAAATAACAAGATGCTTAAACATTGTACCACTTGTGCCTTGCTAACTTTTAACCACAAGTTTTATTCTATCCTAAAGTGAGGTTATACAGTATCATTCCCCCCTTTTCTAGAAAATCTAGTGAATTCTTTTACTTAATACAAAAATTTTCTTCCCAGTCTTATATGTACCCCTCAATACCTTGCCATGCACAATTGTCAAGGAGGCTAACATGGACATTCGTTGTAACAATTTTCAATTCCAAACAAGTAATACAAAAGACAATATTAAACTTATACTAATATCAATTAAACAATAATTGGGTGACTCAATGTGTTCAAAATCCCAGTTGCAGTTGGTGACCATCCAAAGAGTGTATCCCACAAGTTATGACTTGTGTCTTGTTTTTTAACTAGTTGCTTCATTAGTGTGAGGGTAGTTAATAACTTACGATACATTGTGTTGTTAGACTTGATCAGCTGGTGGGATACCACTGGTGCCAAATATAGAAAATCACACCCGACAATTCTAACAAAGTTACAAATACAAAAATTAGAACGATTTTTGCTATGGAGAGTTATATTCTCCTTATCTATTTCTACAAAATTACAAGCAGTTCTTAAACACATGCACCCTTGACCAACATATACAAGCACAGTCTTTTGACTAGTATTTGGATGAATTTTAAAGTGACAGATACCTTGCTCTGTGTCAAAACATACATTCTGAGCCTCAATTGTATTGCTTTCACAAATAAATCCTTGTTGTTCCCGTGTAACACATGATTCTAGTTTTAGACTGCCATTTCTCATTCTCCATCCGTGCCCATATTCTATACTCCTAAGGATAGAGCACTGTCTTCTCATGGTTTAATCCTAGTGCAAGGATCGGGTGAATAACATAAACTGTGGCATTACGTATAGTAAGCACGAAGGCAGTAGCCATGTTAACAACGGGATCATAAGTACAATTTACCAGGGTCCACAAGGACTGGAACTTCTTTTCAAAAATCATTGGCATTGTCCCAAACAGCCTTTCAGACTTCAGCTGGAAAAATGCCTTCACTTCCTTCCCTAACGATCAAGGCAGCCGTTGCCTGTAACCATAACTGTGCTTGCATACAACTAAGAGCTAAGGATACGTTATCTTGTGTCCACTCTTCTCCTAATTTTCGCCATTATGATGGTTTACATAAATAGTTACCATTTGTTCGCCAGATGACCATAACTGCTAACTTTCCATTAAAGTTCTTATCCTCTGTTGTTACAGCTTTAGTTCAAGGCCACCCTCCATTCTCTGTTATCACAGAGGCACCTTCTTGAATCACAATTACAACTATAAGCCATAAAAACAAAACAATTCTATGAACAAATTTTCTGCCAACCATATTACCAAATACTCCCGACCATAACGTCCTCATTTTGTTCGACTAAGCTTTAGTTTCAGTTCATCGTCACCTAGTGTTACTTTCTAAGGAGCTCCTGGAGCCTTCTTCACTCGGGAATAGTGGATCCAAGCAGCTTGTTCTCTAATCTTGATAGCAGTGTGAGTGGTCAGCAACACTTGATGTGGTCCATTCCATTTTTCCTCGAGGGGTTGTCCTGAAAAAGTCTTTATATATATATTCCCCAGGCTTAAAGGGGTGGATTGGTTGATCCAACCCTCTAGCCCTGGTCCCTAACACAAATTTATGTACTTTATTTAATTGTTTTTGAAGTTTAGTCATATAAACATATAAATATTCTGATCCCAACTGCATTAGATCCTCTCCACTAAATAGAAATTGATATGGCCTTCCATATAAGATTTCAAAACGGCTCAAATTCTCTTTTACTCTAGGTTTAACTTTGATTCTAAGTAATGCTAAAGGAAGGGATAGAAGCCATGACAAATTAGATTCTTGTCCGATTTCAGCTATTTGTTGTTTAATTAAATGGTTCATTTTTCTACCTGTCCACTTACCTGCGGTCTATAAGGAGTATGTAGTTGCCAATCTATCTTTAAGATCTTACTTATCTGTTGTACCACTTGTGCACAAAAATGTGAACCTCTCTCAGAAGACATTGCTACTGGAATCCCGTAGTGTGGTATTATTTCGTTTAACAAGACTTCAACCACTTCTCTTGCTTTGTTTGTTCGACAAGGAAAAGCTTCGGGCCATCCTGAAAACGTGTCAGTCAGAACCAGTAAATAACAATACCCCCCTTTTCTAGGGAGTTTTGAAAAAATCAATTTACCACTGTTGTCTCAGATAATTTCCTTTACCGATTGTCGTGGTTTAACCCGGCTGGCAGCTAAACACCACGCAGCCGTTCGCTCACCCTCCCCCTCCCTCTCTGGGATGGGGGAGAGAAATGGAAAGTGAAGCCTGTGAGTTGAGATAAAGACAGTTTAATAAGACAGGAAAATAATAATAATAATAACAACAATAATAATAATAATAATAATAATACAATGGTGATAATAGTACTACTACTACTAATATGTACAAACAAGTGATACACAATGCAATTGCTCACCACCCGCTGACCGATGCCCAGCCTAACCCCGAGCAGTCCGGCCCCCTCCCCCCGGCTAGCCACCCCTATATATTGTTTAGCATGACGTCAGATGGTATGGAATACCCCTTTGGCTAGTTTGGGTCACCTGTCCTGGGTCTGTCCCCTCCCAGCTCTTACTGCACCCCCAGCCTGCCTGTTGGCAGGACAGAGCAAAAGGCTGAGATGTCCTTGGCTTGGTATAAGCACTGCTCTGCAACAATTAAAACATCGGGGTGTTATCAGCACTCTTCTCATCCTAAGCCAAAACACAGCATTCCACCAGCTACTAGGAAGAAAATTAATTCTGTTCTAACTGAAACCAGGACATCTATTATTCCAAATTTTATTCTATTCTTAGTATTGGGGTTATTGCGTAAACAGATGCTACATTGTTGAGTTACTTGTTCTCCCCAATGTGTTTTATTGTGTTCTGTGCCTTCACCTCAATTATTTCAGCTGCCTGTTTAGCCTCCTGATCTGCCAATTGATTTCCAATTTCAAAATCGGCATTCCCCTTTTGGTGTCCCCGACAATGCATTATAGCTACCTTTTCTGGTTGTTTTACTGCCTCTAACAACCTTAAAATTTCTTCAGCATGTTTTATCTGTTTTCCCTGAGCAGTCAACAATCCACGTTCTTTCCAAATTGCTCCATGAGCATGTACCACGCCGAATGCATATTTAGAATCTGTCCAAATATTTATTTTCCTTCCTGCTGCTAGTTCCAGGGCTCGCATAAGAGCAATTATCTCTGCTTTCTGGACGGATGTCCCGGGGGTAATGGTTTAGACTTGATTACCTGTTGAGCAGTTGTAACAGCATATCCTGCCTTACGTTGTCCTTGTTTCACAAAGCTGCTTCCATCAGTATACCAAGATTCATCAGCATCTTCTAAAGGTTCTTCCTTAAGATTGGGTCGACTAGAATACACAGTCTCCATTGTTTCTATACAATCATGAGTTATAGGTTCATCCAGAGTTCCGCTAAGGAAAGAAGCTGGATTTACGACGTTAGTGACCACAATTTCCACATCATCTTGTTCTACTAATATTGCTTGATATTTTAAAAATCTTTGTGGTGAAAGCCAATGATTTCCTTTTTGTTCCAAAACTGTTGAGACCGTATGGGAGACTAGCACTGTCATTTTCTGTCCCATTGTAAACTTCTGAGCTTCTTGTATATTGATAACAACAGCTGCAACAGCTCGAAGGCATCCGGGCCATCCTTTACTTACTTCATCTAATTGTTTAGAGAAGTAAGCTACTGCTCATTTATAGGGACCCAATCTTTGTGCTAGTACTCCCAAAGCTATCCCTTGTCTCTCATGAGAAAACAACCAAAAGGGTTTTGAGAGATCCGGTAATCCCAAAGCCGGAGCTTGCATCAATTCTCGTTTAAGTTGTTTAAAGGCGTTTCGTGCTTCTCCAGTCCAGACTAACTTTGACTGATTACTCTTTGTCAATTCATATAGAGGCTTTACCATTAGTCCATAATTATAAATCCAAAGGCGACACCAACCTGTCATTCCTAGAAAGGTTCGTAGCTCCTTTACCGTTTGGGGTTCTGGAGTCCGGCAAATGACTTCCTTACGTTCAGTTCCTAGTTCTCGCTGACCTCCCGAAATTCCAAATCCCAAGTAGGTCACGTGTTGTTGAGCCAGCTGGACTTTCTGTTGAGAGACTCGATATCCATTTAAACCCAGAAAATTAAGGAGACTTATAGTCCATTGAATACAACTCTCTTTAGTCTTGGTAGCTATTAAGAGATCATCTACGTATTGTAACAAAGCCCCTTCAGTGTCCGGAGGTATCCAAGTTTCAAGTTCCTTTGCTAATTGGTTTCCAAAAATAGTGGGGCTATTCTTGAATCCTTGAGGTAGCACTGTCCACGTTAGCTGTGTTGTTCTGCCTGAGTCAGGGTTTTCCCATTCAAAGGCAAATAGGTTTTGGCTTTCAGTGGCTAAAGGCAGGCAGAAGAAGGCGTCTTTTAAATCCAGTACGGTAAACCAGACTTGACTATTCCTTAATTTAGTCAGCAAAGTATAAGGGTTTGCCACTACTGGATGTATAACCTCGGTGATCTTATTTATGGCCCTCAGATCCTGAACTAGCCTATTCTTTTTCCATCTGCCTTTTTAATTGGCAATATGGGTGTACTGTATTCTGATTTGCATTCAATCAATAATCCATACTGTATAAATCTATCAATTATCTCTTTAATTCCTTTCCTATCTTCTATCCTCAAAGGATATTGCTTAACCTTAACGGGTTTCTCTCCTGGCTTTAGTTTAATAATTATTGGGGTCACATTTTTAGCTCTTCCAGGGACTTCAGTGGCCCAAACTCCTGGATATACTTGATTTATGATCTCTAAGGGTATTTCACTTTTAGGGTCTGTTTATATTAGTGCCAGGCTTAACACATTTATTAGTTGTTCTTCTCCTATCCTTAATTCCATTTTCCCTTTTTCAAAGATAATTTCTGCTTCTAATTGTTCTAACAAATCTCAACCTAATAGAGATTTTGGAGATCCAGGTGGATATAAAAACCTGTGTATCCCCATTTGTTTCCTGTTATAAATGAGGTCTCAATTTTGTAATATTTATAAAACAAATATTTCTAAAAGGTATATAAAAGGCAAGTAAACAGTGCTGGGTGTGCAGGGAGTCTACGCTCCACCAACACGCACACACAAACATCAAACGTTCTAAATACATGTATACAGAACATTGCTTTACATAATAACCCGAGTATGCCTATACATACATACAATCAGGATAGGTAACAAACAATCCTTTAAGTTCCATAACTTAACAGTCCCCATTCTGCCAGCCTGTTCCTCTTCACTTCTTTTTCCTGCTTCTTTACTGATGTAACTTCATAGTGTTGCTTTTTTTTTTTTTTTCTCTTGAGGGCAAGCTCCCCTCTTATACCCTTCTCTCCACAGCAGTTCTTTTCAAAACAACTTTTTTATTGGTCAAACAACTTTGAACTTGAAACAACAGCAAACACCCAGAAACATCCATATCTTAACGGCTGGAGAACAAGAAACCACCTGGAGAAGAAAAAAAACCCAGACTGCATGGAGTCTCCTGAATCACCCTTCTTTGTTAATATCAGCCATTTTCTCGACGCGAATTACCACTCCATATATAACATTTCCCCAACTTGTACTTCAAAGATTCACAAAAATAAGCCTTTTCGGTTGCACCCTTTTACCCTAACATAATCATTTCGTAAAGGCATTAATGCTTGATTTAGAACTGAATACGTTGCCCCATATCAATAAGAAATTTCACTTCTGTTCCTCTCCTAACTTCATTATAACCAGTGGAGGATCCGCTAGGGTAGATTCCCCAGATCCCCGTTATTCCTGTTGAAATCAGGGGCCGATTACCCTAGGAAAATGCTAGTCAATTTGTCCTTCTGAAGCCAGGTCCAAACCGTTTTTTTTTTTTCCTTCCCCATTACATTTCAGAGTTGGTCCAGAAATTCCACAGGGGTTTCTTTTAGACCTCGTTGGAAGCATATTCTCAATTCCCAATTAATCCAGATTCTAGTATTTACTTAACCGTTCATAATTTTCAAGATGATTAGGGTCTTAGTGGGGGTCGGTCAGGAAAATGCAATTGTCCACAGTTCCCTGAGCGATCCTATCGGCAATCTGAGCTCACACATGAACTCAGGTTGTTTTAAGAGTTAACTGCTTTTCTGTTTCTGTGACAATTCTCTAGGACCCATCATGATCCCTTTGCCCCAGAGGGCTAACACCCAAGATTTTAAGGTCTCAGCTCCAGGCTGAGGCAGAACTGTTAACATTCCTACATCCTCTTTCCCTGCTCATTCAAATTCAAACACCTTTAACACTTGCAATAACCTTTTTAACACTTCCTTTATCTTTCTCCAGCCTGTACTTTTCTAATGCCAACATCAAAGGCTCAGTCAGGGACCAACTTAATTCTGTACCTTTTCCCTCCCAGATGCTGAAACAACATCAGTATACAACATTCCATCCTATTTTCCTTCTCAAAAACAACATTGACTATAGCAAAGTATTATAGTTTAAAGCTCCATTAAAAGGCCACTTTTTTCCACATTCCAGCTTATAAAGCAGCCACCATTGATTACAATATTTTATCAGAGTTTTCTTATTTTCACTTCCACCCGGAGCCCCTCCTATATCCTTCCAATGACTCGTAATACAACCCAGCATACTTTTCTTAGGAATTTCACTGCTTACTCACCCCCTCATTTTCCAGTTTACAATTTCAGAATACATATATCACTTACAAAAATGCGGGCACGCAGGTATCTTTCAGTAGCGATGTCACAAAACTACTATTATTACCAGGAGATGTTGTCAAAGTCACAATAACAATAATCAGAGTCAAATTCCACATGCGATAGGTCAGAAAACTGAAATATGTAACACTGTAACGATATCTTTCTTATAACAATGCCACAAAACTACTATTATCACCAAGAAAATAGCCAAAATCGCAGTAACAATAACCAGAGTTAAATACCACACTCCATGAGTCAGAAAACCAAAATAGGCAACACAATTCCAGATGGACCTTAAAGCGAGCTCTTTCCTTAAGGTCCCCAAATATACTTATGGTGCTTACCACAAAGTATATACCAAATACTGCCTTGCAGAAGATCACCTTCCGACTTAACAGACAGTTCCAGATGACCGGTCTACCAGAAAACCAAACCAGAATAAAGAATATACTCACTTACAATGATGGGGTCCTTGTCTGACTCTGCAGTGATCCAGTGAGTCGAGGAGTCCCTCCGGGAAATCCCGGGGGTACCCTAGGGAGTCCTGTCCCCAGCGGGTCCTGCGGGGACCGCCAGAGAGGTTGTCCCATCTGGGGTTTCAAATTGATTTAAAGATCAAAGCCGAATTTCCTTAAGTGGTATATTCTTTATTGCAGCGCTGGATGCACGGGGGATCTTTCCGCTTATCGTGCATGTTCGAAGTGACAAACTATCTCGTATTTATACAGCGAAACAATGAATATTATATTAGCGCCTATACATATTCATTACCTTACCCCGCCTACTCTCACTTCGTATGCTAATTAGCTTATCAGTACTTGCGCTTGCGCAAAGCCTTCCAAGAATTGTGGGCTGGGGTCTTCGGGATGTGGGCAGTGGTCTTTGGGAGGAAGGCTGTAGGTCTTCCTCGTAATGCACTTTTCACCTTTGCTAATCAGTTGTTTTCCAAGCTGTAAAAATGCTGAGTTGGCTTTCGGTTTAACTGAGGGTCGACAGATAACAGGAAGTCTCAGTTAAAAAGACATAACAGACAGTTGACTCAAGTTGGAACTAGTAGATGCCCTCTCTCCTGCTTGTGTGGCACCTGCCATTGCAATCGCGAATAAATTACTACTTCACTGAGATCCTCGCCTGAGCCTAAGTTATTGGCTACAGAGTGTTTCTCACAATTTGGGGGCTCGTCCGGGATCCAGTCACCTACTGGGGAGCCCCACCGCCGCAGCAGCAGGAAGGCATGCCCCGCTGATTTCAGCGGTCCTGTGCATCGACGGTGGTGGTTCTGCGGAAAGCTGACAGAGGGCCCAAGACTGGTTAAAGAGGCAGGATCCGTGAAGTAGTGGGGAAAGGAAGAAGGTAGGCACTCCGGGTTTTTAAGAATCGATCCGGTAACTCTGTGCACAGACCAAGGTAAGAAATATTAAGTATTGCCTTGGGGGTCGGGTGAGACTCTGTGAAGAGTCTTGGGAAATCTGGTGTATGGTAAGCCCTTGCACATGGAAGTGCTTGGCAGTACACCCCCATTTTCCAGAATTGGAACGTTAGTGTGTGGTACACTGCAGAAGGGAAATTTCTGTAGCAACATACTGACGAGGGCTAGGAAAAATGGGAAATATGGGTTCCAGGGGACAGGGAGATATCCTTGGGGGAGTGCCTACCAACAGTTCTTCCTGAAGAATGATAAGAAATTGGAAACATAATGGAAACATAATCCCCATATTAGAGGAGATTGTAAAAAAAAAAAAAAAAAAAAAAAAAAAGGTTAAATATTGTGTATCAGTCTGGACAAAAGTACCAATTAAGGAAACAGCAGTATTTTGGCCAAAATACGGGTCTGATGAAAATTCAGGCTTTAAATTTATGTGTAAACAATAAGATTTCTTTTTCGGAGAAGGAGCCAAGTTATGCTCCCTATAATCCTAATATTGTACCCGTGGCAGCAGCAGTCACTCCAGGAAGGGAGATAGGGACTGTAATTAACACTGTCCCTAAAGAAGGATCGTACTCTAGGCTCTGGCAAGAATTAGAACAAGGTAGAAGATATATTGAGAATTTTGCCTTCCCTGATACTAACAGTACTAACACTAACTGTGTATCCTTTTAGGTGAACTACCCCCCCTCCTTACTAGCAGACAGGTTAGGACTTTTAAGAAGAAGGAGAGGAAGTCTTTATTCGAGGACCCCAACAGCCTAGCTGAACAATTAATTAGACCAGTTCCTACGACCTGACTTATACTCTTGGGGGAAGGGAATTATGTCTATAAGTATGTTGTTTACAGGGAAAGAGATGGGAATGATCAGGAGGAGAGCTGCTATACAAGAATGGGAAAGAGCTCATCCTCTACGACCAGGGGTAATACCGGCAGAGCAGAAATACCCTCTTGCCAGTCCTGGCTGGAATAATAATAGTGTGCAACACAGAAATCATATGAGAGACTTGGGGTCAGAATGAGAAAGTACTCGGGGATGAGTCCTGAGGACCCGGTATCCCAAGGGCTCTTGAAAGTTCATTGTGTGATTAAAGCCTGGCAAGATACGCAGAAAATGCTCCAGAAGGTGGGGGGATGTAGTGAACAGTCACTGGGGGACCCTCCTGCGGGAGGCCCTGGAGGTGTGTGTCCGGAGGGGAGATGAGAAGGAAAAGCAGAGAGCGAAACTAATGGTATTGACAGTGCAGCGGGTAGTGAGGCAGAGGGTTGGAGAAAGAGGAAGAAAATCTTCAGGGGGAGTCAGGGCCAGGATGGAAAGGAGAGGAAGAGAGATGAAGGAATGGCAGGCAAAGAAGGCTGTCTGTGTTGTGGCCTGAGTCCTAGCAGGGACAGGTTTTGATAAGATGTTTTAAGTGTGGCCAGGCTGGCCACTTCGAATAGGAATATCTGGAGTGGAAGAAGGAGGAAAGAAGGAAAATGGGATGAAATAGGCTATATTGATATGTTGTTTCAGTATCTTGGAGGGAAAAGGTATGGAATTAAGTTGGACCCTGACTGAGCCTTTGGTGCTAGTATTAGAAAAGTACAGGCTGGAGAAAGATAAAGGAAGTGTTAAAAGGGTTGCTGAAGGTGTTAAAGGTGTGGCATGTAGTATTTAACAGAGCTGTTTGAAGTTCAATGAGCAGGGAAAGGGGATGTAGGAATTATCTAAGTAACAGTCTAGAAGTTTTGGTATATTTGCTGTGGTGTTTGTTCAGTTTCCCAAGCATTGGGGAGGAGGACGGGGGGGACAGCCTGCTCCAACAGGAGCCACAGGCCGCAGGGGGGCTTCAGCTCCAGCGCCTCGAGCGCTTCCTCCCTCTCCTTCTGCGCTGACTTTGATGTCTGTGGGGAGGTTTCTCGAGGAGGTTTCTCACTCCTCGCTCTCCCAGCTGCTGTTGAGCAGCAGGATTTTGTTTGTTTCTTTGTTTGTTTGTTTTCGTGGATGTGCTCTCACAGAAGCACGGACTGTGTTGCTTATGGCTTAGCTTTGGGCAGCAGTGGGCCCCTTTGGGGCCAGATGAAATTGTCCCTTATCTGCCACGGGGAGGCTTCTGGATTCTTCTCACGGGGGCTGCCACTGCAGTTTCCCACCCCTCACACCCCCCGAACCTTGCCATCGAACCCAATACACTGGGGCAGCTAGGTCATTACTGGCTTGTAAAGTATCAGGGATTAAATTAACTAATGAAACCCTAGAAAGTGATGGGGGTAGAAGGGGCTGGGATAACAGTGCCACTTTTGGGGGATACCAAGCTGAGACTAAGGGATAAAATGATCACTGGGCAATTATTGTATGTACCCAAGGCAGGGACTAACTTGTTGGGAAGGGATTTGATGATGAAATTGGGCATTCAACTAGTAAATTGTTAGACTGGAATAACAGTGTTATTAATGGAGTGCTCTCAGGCCCTGAGAGCAAACATACATGTATATTCACCTCTGACTGGAAAGACCCTGAAATGGGGGCGGAAGCAACAATATAGGTGGACAATTTTACCTCAGGGGTTTACAGGGCCACCTATCTATTTGGGTAAGTTCTAAAAAAGATTTTGGAGCAATTACAACCTCTCAAGGAGGTATTAATGTTACAAATATGTGGATCATTTTCTATTGTCAGGACAGGAGAAAAGAGTTGTGAAGAAAGCTACTAACAAGCTATTCAGCTTTCTGGGAAAGCAGGGCTTGGGAGTATTGAAAAATAAATTACAATATGAGAAGAAAGAGAAGTCAGGTATTTAAGGCATCTAATGTCTGAGGGAAAATGAAGAATAAATGCAGAGAGGATTCAGGGAATTGCTGAAAATTAAGAAAGAACTAAAAAGTTTTAAAAGAATGATTTTTTTAAGGAATCAGGAGCCATGAAGTCTGAAGGAAAATCCATACTCCCTGATGGGAGAGAAATGCTGAATAAAGTGATAATGAGGCAAATATTAACTGTTTTACATCAGAAGAGTCATTGGGAGGTGCAAGCAATGTGTGATGTTGTGCTAAGAAAGTATGTCTGTGTAGGAATATACACTTTAGGGAAGCACATATGCAGAGGATGTACCATATGTCAAAAGGTAAATAAAAAGGTGTTCTGTAACCCATCTAGAGGGGGACGGGAGCCAGGGGTTTGACCTTTTCAAATTATACAGGTAGACTTTACTGAGTTACTTGTTTGTCCTAACTGACCACGTGACTGGATGGGTGTGTGAGAAACACTCCGTAGCCAATAACTTAGGCTCAGGCGAGGATCTCAGTGAAGTAGTAATTTATTCGCGATTGCAATGGCGGGCACCCCACAAGCAGGAGAGAGCGCATCTACTAGTTCCAAAACACAGTTTATATACCTTTTGATGGCAGGACCCTCCCCTGTTTCCCCACTGAGTGGGTAATCCAGATTCACAGTCTATCTGATGCTTCACAAACAATGCATGGCCTTCAGTCGTCGGCCTGTTAAATTTCAAATTTCTTTTGACATTTTTACTGCTTGAAGTGGTAATGTTTCTTCACTTATCTGACTTGACTTGACACCATGATTTTCACCTAATTGTCCTAAGGAGTCTGATTGTCTGCATTTTACAAGGTCGCCTGCTAAACTTTCTTATCACTGTAAGCATATCTCAGTACCACATTCCCTCCTTCTAAACAATGTAACTCTGCAAAAACAACATTTCTATTCCCACAATTCCCCCCTTTTCTTTTTTTATAAACTGTTGATTTTTGCAAAAACTCTTTTTATTTTTATTTAATTATTTATTTTAAGTGTAATTTGGTAAATATCTTCCTCTTCTTCACTTTCTTTGCTCTCCATTTCCTCTAATATCATCATTTTATCTGAGTAGGGTGGTGGATCTATGGTCATTTGTTTCAATAATGAGGTTTCAATTAACCGCTGGACAAGTCCCCTTACACAGGGGATAATGCAACAGCCAATAGCTGTCAAAACTCCTGCTACTATAATTGAGGATGTAAATATGGACATTACCATCCCTTTCCATTTACCAAACCAAGATTTCAACCATCCTGTGATGGAAGTGTCTGCTCCCGAATTTTCTGCCAATTCATTGGCAAGGGTGGTAAGCCCTTGCAATGCTCTTGTTACTGTGACATCCGGGGCAGTATTGTTACGGATAAAAGTACAACGGTTGCCCAGCATCACGCATACACCACCCTTCTCCACGAGCATCATATCTAACGCTATCCTGTTTTCCCAAGCCATTTTGCTGATGGCATCTAGTTGTTCAGCGATTCCTCTCATCGCATCCTTGGTATAATTGATGAATCTCTGCTGATTATAATAGAAATAATTAATCCAATCCACATTTTTATTGATTGTTACCCACCAGAACAGTAACTCAAACCCTGCAGCAATTTAATTTCTGGCTTTATGTTCATCCGGAACTCCTCTAGGTACCCCAATAGAATCTATGTATACTCTATCATCAAATGATATTCCTAAGCCTCCTTTACTTCTTCTGGGTATTTGTGATGTTTCTCTTTCAAATGCCAGGGTGAAGGGTATAGCTGATTGAACAAGTGCACAAGTGCCTTCCCAATTAGATGGTAGGGTGGACCGTAAGATCTTCCCTCCACCGTACCACCAGAGATCTGCCCTGGGGATCTCTAGTCTTGAGCAGTTTCCCATCAAGTCCTTGGTAGCACAAGGCAAATTCTCCCAGATGCCAGGTAGCACTCACACCCTGCCATGAGAGGCAAGCTGTATGGTTACCTATAGCTGTAGAGAATGCAGGGGGAACTGTGATATTGCTATCATGCAAGAAACAGCAAAGACAGACTTACAGGCCTCATTTCCCCAGGCAGTCTTTTCTTGGTACAATGCAATCATACATCGCATCCCTTGGGAGTCTTTGGTCCACCCCCATGGGAAGGGCCCTATCTGGGCAATCGGTCATCCCGAGGCACAAGCATAGCAGTAGCTACGGTTGAGACTCTGGGCGGTATATTTGACCCATTCTATCCAGGCATTCGCATCCCCATACCCTGTTGAGGGATTTCTTGAAACAGCAAAAATCCCATGGCTTGCTATAGCTAAGCAAACCAAGCTACCAGGACGACTATGAGAAGTTCCCATGACAGTGTTCCCACATCGCCCAATTGAGGAATTCAGAAAAATATTGTTACCAGTAGCGGGCTTCAAGGACAAGGTCTATGTGACTGCTAATCACAAGGGGGTTGTTTTCTTGCAGGTGGGGATGTTTTCTTGTAGTTGTTTGTCTGAGTACTTTTGACCAATAATCTTGTGTGAAACACTGTCTGCCCCTGTTAAGTTCGCTATAAAAGTTAGGCTATTCGGGCAATAAAATGGAGCATGATTTGACTCTACTGGTGTCTGTCGTGCTTTCGGCCGTGCTTCCTGCAACACATACCCTGTGTTGAATCTCAAATGTTTGAACTGCCACATTTCAGAGGGCCTCCTTTTTTCTCTCCTGTTTTCTCCTTGAGTTTCTCCCTTTCTCTGATGGCAATAGAGGATTGTTTCCATACAGCTATTCTCAATCTGGCTGTTGGGTCTCTCCCAGTTATTTGTTCTCTCTGCTCAGTTGTCGTTGGGCATTTAAATCTCCACAAGCTAACACCTCACAAACATCAAACGTGACGGATTGTGATACATAACCCTCTGTCACAGTCACCCTGTCAAAATATGGGTATCCCGTCTTTGCTATTATCTGGTCATGCCTTTTCCAAGTTGCCAATTGACCAAGGCCTTCTCTGAGGCCTACAATCACTAGAAACAAAATTAATAGTTGATTTTTCCCTGTCATTATTTTTAAACCTCAGGTTTCCAAATAATTATCAATACAAATGATAAGATGTACACTACTACTATAACAACCCCCCCCCCTTGGGAGCACTGCAATTCGCTATAGGTCTGTCCTTTCTCTCAATCACAAGTCACACTCGTTAGTAACCTATGAAAATAAAAGGTTAGTTTACAATTGTAAGCTCTTATCCTGCTCAGAGTCCAGTATGAGATTTTTCTCCTTGATTTCAACTTCCAACAAGTCTTCTGTAGGAACAGCTTCCCAGGTACTAGGGTCGGTAGATGCTTTCACTCGAGTATAGTGAGTCCAACCTTTTTCCGCAGTTCTTACAGCTGTTTCAGTGGTTAGTAGTTGTCCTTCCCATTTAGACCGAGGTTTTGATTCTTTTCAGGTCTGAATCAGGACCCAGTTTCCTGGGTGATGGTGGTGAATGGGGAATTCCAAAGGTGGGGTTTGAGCCGACAACCCACAGGTCCTGAGAGATGACAAAGAAGAGGACAACCCCAGAATACAGTTCTTAAGAAAACTCTCTTGTTCTGAATTGTGGTATCTCATCCCTTCTGCCCAGATAGGGCAATCTGAACAGCACCTCATATGGTGAAATTCCTATATCCTTTCTTGGTGCTGTTTGAACCTGTAGGAGTAAGCATTTTACCCAAGAAAGTTGGGTTTCTAACACTAATTTAGTTAATTACTTCTTTAATGTCTGGTTCATTAGCTCCACCTTCCCAGCAGAGGAGGGGTGCCAGGGGCTGTGAAAATCCCACTCAATCTCTAAGGCCTGCTTTAACCCTTGCAGTAAAGCTTTACACCTGTGGGAATAGAAATGTTGTTTTGGCAGAGTTACATTGTTTAGAAGGAGGGAATGTGGTACTGAGATATGCTTACAGTGATAAGAAAGTTTAGCAGGCGACCTTGTAAAATGCAGACAATCAGACTCCTTAGGACAATTAGGTGAAAATCATGGTGTCAAGTCAAGTCAGATAAGTAAAGAAACATTACCACTTCAAGCAGTAAAAATGTCAAAAGAAATTTGAAATTTAACAGGCCGACGACTGAAGGCCATGCATTGTTTGTGAAGCATCAGATAGACTGTGAATCTGGATTACCCACTCAGTGGGGAAACAGGGGAGGGTCCTGCCATCAAAAGGTATATAAACTGTGTTTTGGAACTAGTAGATGCGCTCTCTCCTGCTTGTGGGGCGCCCGCCATTGCAATCGCAAATAAATTACTACTTCACTGAGATCCTCGCCTGAGCCTAAGTTATTGGCTACGGAGTGTTTCTCACAATTTGGGGGCTCGTCCGGGATCCAGTCACCTACTGGGAAGCCCCACCGCCGCAGCAGCAGGAAGGCATGCCCTGCTGATTTCAGCGGTCCTGTGCATCGATGGTGGTGGTTCTGCGGAAAGCTGACAGAGGGCCCAAGACTGGTTAAAGAGGCAGGATCCGTGAAGTAGTGGGGAAAGGAAGAAGGTAGGCACTCCGGGTTTTTAAGAATCGATCCGGTAACTCTGTGCACAGACCAAGGTAAGAAATATTAAGTATTGCCTTGGGGGTCGGGTGATCTGGTGTATGGTAAGCCCTTGCACAGGGAAGTGCTGGCACTACACCAGGGGAATCTGGTGTACGGTAATCCTTGCACGGGGAAGTGCTTGGAAGTACACCAGGGAATCTGGTAAACTCAGGTGTGCGGTAACGCTGGCACGGGGAAGTGCTTGGCGGTACACCCCCATCTTTCAGTACGTTGGTGTGTGGTACACTGCAGAAGGGAAAATTCTGTAGCACATACTGGCGAGGGTTAGGAAAAATGGGAAAATATGAGTTACAGGGGACAGGGAGATATCCCTGGGGGAGTGCCTACCAATAGTTCTTCCTGAAGAATGATAAGAAATTGGAAACATAATCCCAAAATTAGAGGGATTGTAAAAGAAAAATAATTAAAAAAAAAAAAAAAAAGGTTAAATATTGTGTATCAGTCTGGACAAAAGAACCAATTAAGGAAACAGCAGTATTTTGGCCAAAATACGGGTCTGATGAAAATTCAGGCTTTAAATTTATGTGTAAACAATAAGATTCCTTTTTCAGAGAAGGAGCCAAGTTATGCTCCCTATAATCCTAATATTGTACCCGTGGCAGCAGCAGTCACTCCAGGAAGGGAGATAGGGACTGTAATTAACACTGTCCCTAAAGAAGTATCGTACTCTAGGCTCTGGCAAGAATTAGAACAAGGTAGAAGATATATTGAGAATTTTGCCTTCCCTGATACTAACAGTACTAACACTAACTGTGTATCCTTTTAGGTGAACTACCCCCTCCTCCTTACCAGCAGAGAGGTTAGGACTTTTAAGAAGGAGAGGAATTCTTTATTCGAGGACCCCAACAGCCTAGTTGAACAATTAGACCAGTTCCTACGACCTTATTTATACTCTTGGGGGAGGGAATTATGTCTATAAGTATGTTGTTTACAGGGAAAGAGATGGGAATGATCAGGAGGAGAGCTGCTATACAAGAATGGGAAAGAGCTCATCCTCCAGGACCAGGGGTAATACCGGCAGGGCAGAAATACCCACTTGCCAATCCTGGCTGGAATAATAATAGTGTGCAACACAGAAATCATATGAGAGACTTGGGGTCAGAATGAGAAAGTACTTGGGGATGAGACCTGATGACCCAGTATCCCAAGGGCTCTTGAAAGTTCATTGTGTGATTAAAGCCTTGCAAAATATGCAGAAAATGCTCCAGAAGGTGGGGGAATGTAGTGAAAAGTCACTGGGGGACCCTCCTGCGGGAGGCCCTGGAGGTGTGTGTCTGGAGGGGAGATATGAAGGGAAAAAAAAAAAAAAAGAGAGAGATCGAAACTAATGGTATTGACAGTGCAGCGGGTAGTGAGGCAGAGGGCTGGAGAAAGATGAAGAAAATCTTCAGGGGGAGTCAGGGCCAGGATGGAAAGGAGAGGAAGAGAGATGAAGGAATGGCAGGCAAAGAAGGCTGCCTGTGTTGTGGCCCGAGTCCTAGCAGAGACAGGCTTTGATAAGATGTTTTAAGTGTGGCCAGGCTGGCCACTTCGAATAGGAATATCTGGAGTGGAAGAAGGAGGAAAGAAGGAAAATGGGATGAAATATGCTATATTGATATGTTGTTTCAGTATCTTGGAGGGAAAAGGTATGGAATTAAGTTGGACCCTGACTGAGCCTTTGGTGCTGGTATTAGAAAAGTACAGGCTGGAGAAAGATAAAGGAAGTGTTAAAAGGGTTGCTTGAAGGTGTTAAAGGTGTGGCATGTAATATTCAACAGAGCTGTTTGAAGTTCAATGAGCAGGGAAAGAGGATGTAGGCATTATCTAAGAAACAGTCTAGAAGTTTTGGTATACTTGCATATTTGCTGTGGTGTTTGTTCAGTTTCCCAAGCATCGGGGAGGGGGGAACAGACTGCTCCACCAGCGGCCTCTCCAGCGGCCGCAGGGGGGCTTCAGCTCCAGCGCCTGGAGCGCCTCCTCCCTCTCCTTCTGCACTGACTTTGGTGTTTGCGGGGGGGGGTTTCTCCCTCTCCCAACTGCTGTTGAGCAGCAGGTTTTTGTTTGTTTCTTTGTTTGTTTGTTTTCGTGGATGTGCTCTCACAGAAGCACGGACTGTACAGTGGTTAACTGAAACCACACTATTGAAACAAATGACATTGGAGCCACCACCTTACTCAGATAAGGTGATAATGAGGAGATGGAAAGCAAAGAAAATGAAGAAGAAGAAATCTACCAAATTACACCTTAGAGAAAGGTTTTGCAAAAATCAACAGTTTATAAAAAAAGAAAAGGGGGGAATTGTATGAATATAAATGTTTTTTTGCAGTTACATTGTTTAGAGGGAAGGAATGTGGTACTGAGATATGCTTACAGTGATAAGAAAGCTTAGCAGGCGACCTTGTAAAATGCAGACAACCAGACTCCTTAGGACAATTAGGTGAAAATCACAGTGTCAAGTCAGATAAGTGAAGAAACATTACCACTTCAAGCAGTAAAAATGTCAAAAGAAATTTGAAATTTAACAGGCCGACGACTGAAGGCCATTCATTGTTTGTGAAGCATCAGATAGATTGTGAACCTGGATTACCCACTCAGTGGGGAAATAGGGGAGGGTCTGTGAGAAACACTCTGTAGCCAATAATTTAGGCTCAGGCGAGGATCTCAGTGAAGTAGTAATTTATTCGCGATTGCAATGGCGGGCGCCACACAAGCAGGAGAGAGTGCATCTACTAGTTCCAAAACACAGTTTATATACCTTTTGATGACAGGACCCTCCCCTGTTTCTCACAGTACTCTCTTTACTGTACTCTCACAGTAAAGAAGTTTTTCCTCATATTCAGATGGAACTTCCCATCTTTTAATTTTTTGCCTGTTGCCTCTTATCCTGTCCCTGAGCACCACTGAAAAGAGTCTGGCCCCATCCTCTTGACACCCTCCCTTCAGATATTTGTAAACATTAAGATCTCCTCTTAGCCTTCACTTCATGCTAGAAAGGCCCAGCTCTCTTAGCCTTTGTGAATACAGTGACTAACCACTCAAAATAGAAGGGATGCAAGACATGAACTCCTGATGGCTCTTGAACAGGAGACGTTTATTGCCCTTTTTCACTACTACATGTACTTTCCCCATAACGTGCTGTCCACATTCCCGAATCTGTCATACAATTGGTTAGAGACCCTCAGACACATGCCTTGAGCCAGCCAGCAATTGGCCACTGCCCAAAGCTCATCTTTAACATTGTAGCCAATTTACTTTATCTCAACCTTGCTCAAGTTTTTGTTTCTACCGCTCGTTTCCTCATTATCTCTAATTCAGGGATGTCTGAAACAGCGAGAAGCCACCTGTAAATTCCTTTCCCACAATTCCTCCTTTTTTTTTTCAGCCAACCAAACGCTTTCTGTAGATTTTTCTGTCAATCATCACAAACATTGCAATAAGCAAGGTACAATAAGCAACAGGGTGAGAATCGCATGCAGAATTACGATTGTAAAGTAGTGTGCCTACTAGAATCTACATCAGTCAACAAGCCAGTATGCACTAAGGACGTTGCTTCGTAGCGATGCTGCTTCTCACTCACACAGCACAATCATGCAAAGAGGCCTCTTGCACTTCTCATTCATACCACAAGAAAATATCACTTAAAATAACTTGTCCGCGGCTTCAGGAGGTCCTTGTCTACTCCCACGGTGAGCGGCTGAGAGTGGAGACCCCTCCGAGGAAAATGCTTGGGGTGCACCTAGGGGCGTCTGCTCCACAGTTGATCCCACAGCCGAGCAGAGCAGGTCCTGGCACAAGGAATGATGCTATTATAGTTTTGTATAATTACACCAAAGAGATGCATTGCAATTAGGAGCAAGCGTGGCGTTGACCATTTGTTTCATGATTTGTTTTTTGTCTGAGGAATTAAACCTTACACATGCTGTTGCTGTTACACATCCCAGGATATCTAATTCCTGCGTCTCTAGGGGCGCTTGCGGCAAGTAGACAGTCCAATCTTTGTTATCTGCCAGGTTCCCCACCAGACATATCGTAAATGGGTCATTAGCGCTACCCAGGCACAAGCATATCGCTTCTTGTCCTGTCATGTTGGCGAGGGTGACCCAGATGTTGTGGCATGGTTGGATGGAGACCCAGGGCTGGCAATAACCGATGACAGCGGCGATTGTGAGGAGGAGGCCAACCACGCCTTACCCCCCTTGCTTTTACCCATCTTGGTCCGTGACCTGAGGAGACACAAGCATACCCTCGACCCCAAGTTATTAAAGGCTGGTGTCACTCCCAAAGACCTGTATTTATTTTTTTTGCCATCACTAAGGCCTGCTCTGATTGTGGCACCTGTGACAGCATGGAATTCATACTTCTGTAATGTTGTACTATGGGCGGTACCTCTTCATGAGGAAAAGGTAATGATAGGTGATTCATTATGTAAAGTGCCTTTCCCAACCTGTTCTGTGGTGTTTCCTGGGTGTCTTCTCCTTTTTGTTTATTTAGCAGTGCTTTCAAGGTGCGATGTGTGTGCTCAACAATGGCTTGACCCGTGGGGGAATGAGGAATACCTGTGATGTGTCAGATACCCCAAGTTTGAAAAAAGGTTTGAAGGGAGTGACTAGTATAGGCGGGGCCACTGTCAGTTTTTATTTCCTTTGGGGTGCCTAGCACTGCGAAAGCGACACGGAAGCGAGCCTGGACATGGCGACTAGTTTCACCTGCCGCAACTGTCACCCAAATGGCATGAGAGAAAGTATCTACTGATATGTGAACATATTTCAAGCAACCAAATTGTGGAATATGCATTACGTCAGTCTGCCATAAGTGTAAGGACTGTAGACCTCTATGGTTTACCATTAAAGATGGAGTCAAAACATGTTGTTGACAGTCAGGACATGTTTGGACAATCAATTTGGCGTTAGTGATTGATATAGTGAATTGTTTCGCCAAGACTTTGGCAGATTGATGGAAAAAGGCATGGGATAACCGTGCTTGCTCCAGCACCTCAGGCACCAGGGCAGTCAGGGTCATATTAGTTAGCTGGTCAGCGCGTGCGTTACTTTCTGCAAAAATACCGGGTAACATGGTGTGTCTTCACATGTGAATAATACAATACAGGTGTGCTCACTGCTCTACCAAAAATAATAGCTCTTTAAATTTTAGAAACCAGTTTTCTTTTGGGATATGTCTCAAATGTGCCCTCTCAATGCACTGCGCGACACCTACAGCATATTGCGAGTCTAATACAATATTCAAAGGTACTAGGTTTTTTTTGTTTGTTTGTTTTGTTTTTTTCCTTTTTTCCTTTTTTTCTTTTTTTCTCTTTTTTTCCCCTTTTTCCCTCTTTTTTTTTTTGTTTTAATTTAACACATTTTTATTGAGAGTGCAGCACAGATACTTTCCCTAAAACAATTACTTCAAAACCATTATGAACATAAATTGTCAAAAATATGCTAACAAATTTACTTAAATACATGCATTTAAAAAAAAAAATCTGAAAAAGAAATATTTAACATCCTAAGACACATTCACGGTGTAATTTCTCCATCATTTATGGTTTTTATCTCTAACACAAGAGGACACAAGTCTGAAAATCTGCATATATTAAGCTATCACAGAGCATAGAAAATATATGAAAATATCTACTAGCATTTGGCACAATGCAAATATTCTATGCCAAGAGAGAGAGAAACAGTGTAATCTTTTGAGCTACACAGATTGTTATTCACGTGAATTGTGATGGTACAACAGCAACTCTTGTTTTAGTTGGAAAAACCCAAAGGTGATGAGCAGGGGACACGGTGGTTTGTGAGAAAGCATGTTTAGGTATTTAGCCAACTAATTTAGCTGGATAAAGAACAATGTAATGTTTTCCTGTTGTTAAACATTGTCATCTGTATCGCTGGCACACAAATTATTCGTACTGGAGCAAACCATTTGTGAATAGCATATGCCAACACAAATGTGCCTGTACTAGCAGCCCTTTTAGATTGCAGTGATTTATGGTTTAGTGGAGTACTTGTTAGTGTTAGGTCAGAGGTTGGACTAGGTGATCTTGGAGGTCCCTTCCAACCTAGATGATTCTGTGATTCACTGAAACCAAGTTTGAAGAGAACTGCAGTCATATCCACGCCACTTGACACAGCCAGGTAGGAGATTCCTAGAGATACTGATGAATCACAGAATCACAGAATCACAGAATTTCTAGGTTGGAAGAGACCTCAAGATCATCGAGTCCAACCTCTGACCTAACGCTAACAGTCCCCACTAAACCATATCCCTAAGCTCTACATCTAAACGTCTTTTGAAGACTTCCAGGGATGGTGATTCCACCACTTCCCTGGGCAGCCTGTTCCAATGCCTCACAACCCTTTCAGTAAAGAAGTTCTTCCTAACATCTAAACTAAAACTCCCCTGGCGCAACTTAAGCCCATTCCCCCTCGTCCTGTCACCAGGCACGTGGGAGAACAGGCCAACCCCCACCTCGCTACAGCCTCCCTTGAGGTACCTATAGAGAGCGATAAGGTCGCCCCTGAGCCTCCTCTTCTCCAGGCTGAACAAGCCCAGCTCCCTCAGCCGCTCCTCGTAAGACTTGTTCTCCAGGCCCCTCACCAGCTTCGTCGCCCTTCTCTGCACCCGCTCAAGCACCTCGATGTCCTTCTTGTAGCGAGGGGCCCAAAAGTGAACACAGTACTCGAGGTGCGGCCTCACCAGAGCTGAGTACAGGGGGACAATCACCTCCCTAGCCCTGCTGGCCACACTGTTTCTGATACAAGCCAGGATGCCGTTGGCCTTCTTGGCCACCTGAGCACACTGCTGGCTCATATTCAGCTGACTATCCACCATCACTCCCAGGTCCTTCTCTGCCTGGCAGCTCTCCAACCATTCCTCTCCCAGCCTGTAGCTCTGCTTGGGGTTATTGCGCCCCAGGTGCAGGACCCGGCACTTGGCCTTGTTGAACTTCATACAGTTGACCTCAGCCCATCGGTGCAGCCTATCCAGATCCTCCTGCAGAGCTTTCCTACCCTCGAGCAGATCGACACGTGCGCATAGCTTGGTGTCATCTGCAAACTTACTGAGGGTGCACTCAATGCCCTCATCCAGATCATCGATGAAGATATTAAAGAGGACCAGCACCGAGCCCTGGGGGACGCCACTAGTGACTGGCCTCCAACTGGACTTGGCTCCATTCACCACGACTCTTTGGGCCCGGCTATCCAGCCAGTTTCTAACCCAACGAAGCGTGCGCCAGTCCAAGCCAAGAGCAGCCAGTTTCTTGAGGAGAATGCTGTGGGAGGCGGTGTCAAAAGCCTTGCTGAAGTCAAGGTAGACCACATCCACAGCCTTTCCCTCATCCACCCAGCGCGTCACTCTGTCATAGAAGGAGATCAGGTTCGTCAAGCAGGATCTGCCTTTCATAAACCCATGCTGACTGGGCCTGATCGCCTGCTTGCCCTGCAAGTGCTGCGTGATGACTCTCAGGAGGATCTGCTCCATGAGCTTTCCTGGCACTGAGGTCAAACTGACAGGCCTGTAGTTTCCCGGGTCTGCCCTCCGGCCCTTCTTGTAGATGGGCGTCACGTTTGCTAGCCGCCAGTCAACTGGGATCTCCCCCGATCACCAGGACTGCTGATAAATGATGGATAGTGGCTTGGTCAGCTCCTCTGCCAGTTCTCTCAGTACCCTTGGGTGGATCCCATCCGGCCCCATCGACTTGTGCACATCTAAGTGCCGTAGCAGGTCACCAACCAGTTCTTCATGGATAGTGAGGGCCACATCCTGCTCCCCATCCCCTTCCACCAGCTCAGGGTACTGGGTTTCCAGAGAACAACCGGTATTGCCGCTAAAGACTGAGGCATAGAAGGCATTGAGCACCTCTGCCTTTTCCTCATCTCTTGTAACTAAGTTTCCCCCCGCATCCAGTAAAGGATGGAGATTCTCCTTAGTTCTCCTTTTTGTGTTGATGTATTTATAGAAACGTTTTTTGTTATCTTTAACGGCAGTAGCCAGATTGAGCTCCAGATGAGCTTTGGCCTTCCTAATTTTGTCCCTGCACAGCCTCGCTACATCCTTATAGTCCTCCCTAGTGGCCTGCCCACTTTTCCAAAGATTATAAACCCTCTTTTTTCTCCTAAGATCAAGCCACAATTCTCTGTTGAGCCAGGCTGGTCTTCTTCCCCGCCAGCTCGTCTTTGGGCACGTGGGGACAGACTGTTCCTGCGCCATTAAGATTTCCCTCTTGAAGAGCGCCCAGCCTTCCTGGACTCCTCTGCCCTTCAGAACCGCCTCCCAAGGGACTCTACCAACCAGCGTCCTGAGCAGCTCAAAGTCAGCCCTCTGAAAGTCCAATACAGCGGTTTTACTGGTCCCCTTCCTGGCCTCGCCAAGAATAGTGAACTCCACCATTTCGTGGTCACTCTGCCCAAGACAGCTCCCGACAATCACATCCTCCACCCGTCCTTCTCTGTTTGTGAAGAGAAGGTCTAGCGGGGCACCACCCCTGGTAGGTTCACTAACCAGCTGCGTCAGGAAGCTATCTTCCACGCTCTCCAGAAACCTCCTAGAATGCTTCCTCAGGGCTGTGTTGTGCTTCCAGGATATGTCAGGGAAGTTGAAGTCCCCCACGAGAACAAGCGCTGAAGATTTCGCAACTTCTGTCAGCTGCCTGTAGAATTCCTCATCCGTTACAACAGATTTATTTCCGTTTTATTATCTGTTACAACGGATTTATAAATTACAACATCAAATTAAAACCCCTACAGCACCACATTCTTTGAAAACTTTTTTCAGCTGCTGGGATTTATTGAGTTTTCTGTTTTCACTGCTGAGATATGTGGCTGCCCTTTCAGGGGATCCACCCACATCCTTGGCCAAGCTGACGTCGGTGGCCTGCAGCGCCAGCAGAGGGGCCGGCGGGCAGAGGCGGGGGTGGGGGGGGGGGGGTGGCTGCCCGGGGAGGCGGGGGCACAGCAGCGATGGCGGCGGCGGTCGGCGGTGAGCGGGGGCCCGCGGGGGGGCAGGCCCAGGCACAACAGCAGGCGGAACATGGCAGCACCCGGTGCGTGCATGCGTGCGCTCGAACCTGAGAAACGCAGCAGCCAGCGGCGGCAGGGCGGGTGGCCGGGTGCTCAGAGGTGACAGCGGGGGTGCAAGTGGCGCTGGACCCTCCGTTCAAGTAACGGCTCAGTCCCCATCAACTGTGGGATCCTGACTCCCCGGAGGGGGTTGCCAGGCTGCCGTTCTATGTTACCCAGGGCAGCTAATTCACACCCTTCTTTCCATTTTTGCTCCCAGAGTAATTTTTGTGTTGGCGTTAAAATCAGTGTGACTATCTGACAGCAGTCGTACGGCACCAACAATTGACCAGTCATAACATTTTCTAACAATGACTGAGTAAATGGTGCGTGTAATCCATATGTGACTCGCGGAAAACTGACTCCACAATCAGTAAGATTGTAAAGCAGGTATGTTTATTCAGCACTGGGCAGCACGGAGGTTAATCCCACCAAAGTTGTGCGCACCTAACACGGCAACTTGCTTTGGTTATATGCAGTAAATAGTTACATATGCATGAAGTTTCCCAATACATATGCATAACCTGTCCCCGTTTAGTATTCAAATTAGCTACAAGAAGTCATTTCCATAAATTCCTCTTGTCTGTGCTTGCGTGGTGTCTTGTGCTGGTGTGCGCTGAGGATCATGGGGATGAAGTAAGATGTCTTCATCAGGGTTGAACTTTTCACCTCATCTCTTTGCACATGCTCTCTGAGGCCTTGGTCACAATCTGGGCCATGAGGTTGTTTTGATCTGGTTCTTGGGGTCCTAGGTGCTCCTGTTATCTGGAGGCCTAAGTGCAGCAAAGGCACAGTATATTGCAAATATAGCACATATTCGTTCCTAATCAATCGCCCTCTAATTTCTGATCCCATGTTTCAATATGTAGTCACAGTCTTTCTTAATTCTTTAATTAGGTCCCATTGGAAGTCATTATATTCATTTGGACCATTGGGTCACACCTGCACCAGGAAAGCCATTCCTATCAGGTCCCTGTCCTTCAGCGCTTCCCGGCACACTTGCTCCCATCGTTCTCGTGGGTTGAAAGCTCGGGCCCCTAGGGAGGCATTATCGGAGGGAGGCATTATCGGTGGTAGGCAAGGCGGGAGCCAAGGGGGTCAGCAGGGAGGGGCTCTGCAGCAGTGGTCCACGGCCCTCTTCCTTGTCATCCCCCAGGTCTATCAACTTGCACCGCTCTGGTGACCTTGCAGGCTCTGATCTCGGTTCAGCTGCTGTTATTGCCTGGGCAGTGGTGTTCTGTACTTCCTTTTCTGCCTGCCATGATCTTATGGGGGATTTCAACTTGCCAGATGTCAACTGGGATCACCACACGGCCGACACGAGCGGAACCACGACAGTTTCTCACTTCTCTAGCTTGTTAGTAATGAGCAATAAATCTTACTATCTCCTTATGCTGAGTCTGTTTTGCCCGTTACAATAATTATTGCGTGATTTTCTCGTCCTTATCTCAACCCTTGAGCCCTTTTCACATATTTTCTCCCCATTCCTCTTTGAGGAGGGGGAGTGAGAGAGCGGCTGTGGTGGAGCTCGGCTGCCCACTCGAGCAGAACCACGACAAGCAGCTAATCACATGCACGAAGTTTTACCATTTGAAGTAAGAGGATAGATGGAATAAGGGTAAGGAAGAGGCCTATTAGAAAAATTAACTCTTCATGAAACCAGAAATTATTTGAAACATGGCAATTAACAGTTGCTTAAAATATGCATAGCTAGGTTTGAAATTATTATCCTGATTTAGAGCAGGAGCACATCTGTTTATATGTAAGTAAATACAGTCTGACAGCAATTTGGATCAGAAAGAATCAATTGCAAGTTTAATAAGCATTATTTATATTCTACATAATAGTGTATTTGTTCTTTCAAGTCACTGCAGTGATAACATGTTTAAAGTCTTCCACTGTGTACTAAGGCTAAGGTACCTAGGCAAAGCACAGTATATTCCAGTTGGATGCTTCACAAACCATATAGCTCAGCTTTTTAAATATTACTGCCATCTGGCTACTAGGCTTTGTTTACTAAAACAGTATGTGTGCACACACTGCTATAGCAGCTGTAGTCAAAAAATGTAATACCATTTCGCTGTTATAATTCACATTAAAAGCACATATCAGAAAACTCAAACTATTTTATGAAAACAGTAACCATTGTACCTAGAAAAAAATAAATATACGTAGTTTTATGTTTTGATTTTTTTTTCCCCATTTCAGTACTCTAATGTTCTTCAACTAACAGGAAAGAAGTAACAGTGACTGAAGAATTTATCAAGATCTAAATAGGCAGTCTCACATTATCTGCAATTCCCTTCTAGATAAGTACTGGTGCTATAAAAGTAGGATGCTGAAATGCTGTTTTACTGGTACCTCCACTTGTTCTTGGGGTACATCTCAAATCACAGGACCCTCTCAATGAGACCCTAATACTATGCTGTTCAGAGGCCAAAAGTTTGGATAAATTCCAACAACTCTTCCCAATGTCTAGGCTACACTGAACAAAGTAAATATTTAAATTATGACTAATCTGAAACAATGCACAATGAAAGCTGGGGAAATCTTGGAAGCAGTGGGAATATTTAAATGGAAAAGAGCTGGAGGGGGGAGGTTTCCTATTCCTATTTACAGTACATTGTATTAATCAGGCCTGGAAACCACAAACACTCTTTGTGACCAAGTTTTCATGGCAGCACAAAACAAACTCAAGGGCAAACAGTTGGAGATGCATTTTCAGAGGCTTCCTACATGGATATCATATAAGTATACAGCAGCACATAGAGGAATACTGATCTCTAAAAAATAAAAAAAAAGCTGTGGCTTCAGAAAACAAATATCCTTAACTGAATAAAAGCCAATGATCATGTAATTAAAGTAGAGTTTCCTTTTTAAGTTCTGCTGTGCTTAAAACTTTGTCTAAAGCTCCATCCAGATACCTATTCATTACAATACTCAAGCAACCAAATAGAATCTAACGGTTGCTTAAAATATGTACAACTAGATTTGAAATAGTTGTACCAATTTAAAGCAAAAGCACATGTTTGTGTATAAGAAAATACCATTTGACAGCAATTCAGATCAACTACCAGAATCAATTGCAAACTTAATAAGCTATGGGATAATTAACAAGCGCAGTCTGTACTTACATGAGTATGTTGAGCTATTGCTGTTGGCCCATGTTTTCCACCAGCAACTTGGTATAAGTTTGGTGTGTGCATATGCATATTCCTTGCAGCAGCCACAGCTACTTCCTACATCTGAATGAAGACTGCAGACTGATAACATGCTTTACAGTCTAGAACAGATTTGTAGATCAATTTTGCAGACACTATAGTAGAAAAGAAGGGATCTCTCTTTTTGACCAGAAAGCAGAATTGTGTGCCCTACAGTTTGTTCACATATTGAAGTTTTAGAAAGAATTGACTGGTGCAACCGACAGAACTTTGGGTTTTTCAATCATGGGAAGGTCTATGCAACTCCAGGCCTTCTGGCACCAGATGGGATGCGCCTCTCTTAGAGGGGGAAAAGGATTTTTACTCAGGAGTTGGCAGGGCTGATAGATAGGGCTTTAAACTAGAGTTGAAGGGGGAAGGGGATAAAATCAGGCACGCCGGTGATAAGCTAAGGGATGGTGCGCTAGAATCAGAGGGACTGTAGTCCCTGCTAGTGAGGTATTTGGTCTGCTTCACAAGGTGCCGTGTGTAGGGAGGCGCATTTGAAGTGCTTCTACACAAATGCACGCGGTATGAGGAATAAAATGGATGAGCTAGAAGTCTTGGCCCAGTCCCACAGCTACAACATCATCGGCATAAGCGAAACCTGGTGGGATGAGTCCTGTGGCTGGTGTGCTGCAATAGATGGTTACAGGCTCTTCAGGAGGGACAGGCAGGGTAGGCGAGGTGGTTGGGTGGCGATGTATGTGAAGCATGGGCTGGACTGCGTGGAACTTCAAGTTGGGGATGGCAAAGTTGAGAGCCTCTGGGTAAGGATTAAGGGAAGAACAAATAAAGGGGAAGTCGTTGTAGGAGTCTATTAAAGACCACCTGGACAGGACGACAATGCCGATGAATTATTCTTTGCAGAACTACGAGATGCCTCGAGGTCAACTCTCCTCGTCCTTATGGGGGATTTCAACTTGCCAGATGTCAACTGGGATCACCACACGGCCGACACGAGCGAGTCCAGGAGGTTCCTAGGGCACCTAGATGATAACTTCTTGGTGCAGGTGCTAAGGGAGCCAGTTAGGAAAGGTGCCCTCCTAGATCTGTTACTGGAGAAGAGAGAGGGTCTTGTGGGAGACGTGGCAATTGGCGGCCGTCTCAGACCATGAAGTGGTTGAGTTTAGAATTTATGGTGACAGAAGGAAAACTGCCACCAAAACTTCAGCCCTGGATATGGGGAAAGCAGACTTCAGGCTGCTCAGGGAACTAGTTAGCAAGGTCCCCTGGGAAACTGCTTTTGAAGGCATTGGTGTCCATAGTGCTGATCAGTCCTTAAGCACTGCCTCCTAAAAGCACAAGATCAGGCAATTCTAAATATCGGAAGTCAGGCAGGCGGGGCAGAAGGCCGGCCTGGCTGACCAGGGATCTTCTACTGGAGCTTAGACGGAAAAAGAAAGTGTACAGCTGCTGGAAGGAGGGTCAGGCGACGTGGAAGGAATACAGGGATGCTGTTCGTGTTTGTAGGGAGAAAATTCGTGTGGCCAAAGCCCAACTAGTGTTGAAGCTGGCCATATCTGTGGGAGGCAATAAAAAGGATTTTTTAGATATGTGAACAGAAAAAGGAGAACCAAAGAAAACATAGGTCCGCTACTTGATGGAGAAGGTCTCCTCACAGACAAGGACATAGGCAAAGCAGAGACATTTAATGTCTTCTTTGCCTCTGTCTTCAGTACTGATGATGGGCTTTGGGACCCTGGGTGCCCTGAGCTGGAGGACCATGACGGTGGGAATGATAAAGTCCCAACCGACCCTGAATGTGTGCAGGATTTGCTGCTCCACCTGGATCCATACAAGTCCATGAGTCCGGATGGGATCCATCGCAGGGTGCTTAAAGAGCCGGCTGATGTCATGGCGGGACCTCTCTCAATTATTTTTGAAAGATCTTGGGAATCTGGAGAGGTCCCAGTAGACCGGAAGCTGGCAAATATTTTTTGCCAATTTTCAAGAAGGGCAAGAAAGAAGACCCCAGCAATTACAGGCCTGTCAGTCTCACATCAGTACCTTGTAAAATTATGGAGAAGATGATTCTTGAAGTCATTGAGGCGCACCTGGGGGACAATGCAGTCATTGGTCCCAGCCAACATGGGTTCACGAGGGGTAGGTCCTGCCTAACACATTTGATTTCCTTTTAGGAAAAGATCACCTATCTCGTCGATCAAGGGAAACCAGCTGATGTGATCTTTTTGGACTTCAACAAAGCTTTTGACACGGTTTCCCATAGGATCCTACTGGACAAAATGTCCAGCATACAACTAAAGCAAAACATCATCCGATGGGTGAGCAATTGGCTGACGGGCAGGGCTCAAAGGGTTGTGCTAAATGGGGCCACATCTGGCTGGCAGATGGTCACTAGTTGGGTCTCACAAGGCTCCATTTTAGGGCCAGTCCTCTTCAATGTTTTTATAAATGATTTAGATGTAGGACTAGGTGTTTTGAGCAAAGTTGCCGACAACACTAAACTTGGAGGAGTTGTGGACTCTGTTGAGGGTGGAAAGGCCTTGCAGAGAGATCTGGACAGATTGGAGAGATGGGCAATCACCAAACACATCAAGTTTAACAAGAGCAAGTGCTGGGTCCTGCACCTGGGATGGGCAACCCTGGCTATATGTACAGACTGGGCAACGAGACGCTGGAGAGAAGCCCCATAAAGAGGGATCTGGGGGTTGTGGTTGATAGGAAGATGAATATGAGCCAGCAGTGTGCCCTGGCAGCCAGGAGGGCCAACCGTATCCTGGGGTGCATCAAGCACGGCATTGCTAGTCGGTCGAGGGAAGTGATTGTCCTGCTCTACTCTGCGCTGGTGCAGCCTCACCTCGAGTACTGTGTGCAGTTCTGGGCACCACAGTACAAAAAGGATGTGAAACTATTGGAGTCTGTCCAGAGAAGGGCTACAAAGTTGGTGAAGGACATAGAGGGGAAGATGTACGATGAGCAGCTGACATCTTGAACCCATGCTGGCTGGGCCTGATCCCCTGGTTGTCTTGCACATGCTGTGTGATTGTACTGAAGATGATTTGCTCCATGACCTGGCGCAGAGGTCAGGCTGACAAGCCTGTAGTTCCCTGGGTCCTCCTTACAACCCTTCTGATAGATGGGCGTCACATTATCGATTTTCCAGTCATCCAGGACCTCTTCAGATGCCCATGACCGCTGATAGATAATGGAAAGAGTATTTGCAATCATGTCCGAAAACTTCCTCATCACCCTCAGGTGGATCCCATCTGGCCCCATGGACTTGTGACAGTCCAAGTAGAGCAGCAGGTCTCTGTTTCCACATGAACTATGGAGGGTTTCTTCTGCTCCCCATCCCAGACTTCCAGTTTGGGAGGCTGAGTACCCTGAGGATAAGTGGTCTGACTGTAAAGAAGGACATCTTATGGTTGTAAAGAAGGACATCTTATGGTTGGGGTTTAATGTAGGCTGCCCAGTCAAGAGGAACCTATTGATGAGGCCTTCTTGCTCCAGCTACAAGAAGCATTGAGCTCACAGGTGCTCATCCTCCTGGGGGATTTCAGCCACACAGATATTTGCTGGGAAAGCCACATGGTGGGAAGTAAGCAATCCAGGAGACTCCTGGAGCCCATTGAGGATAACTTCCTGGCCCAGGTATTAGATAAACCAACCAGAGGAGACGTGTTACTGGACCTGGCGCTCAGCAGTGTGGAAGAGCTCATTAAAGACATTAAGACTGGAGGAAGCCTGGGTTGCACTGAGCACACCCTTGCTGAGTTTGTGATTTCAAGGTATATGGGCCTGGCTAAGAACAAAATCAGGACCCTGAACTTCCGAAGAGTGAACTTCCAGCTGTTTAAAGAATTAGTGGATGAGATCCCATGGGACTTGGTCCTTAGGAACAGAGGATCTGATCAGAGCTGGCAACTCTTTAAGGATATTTTCCTTGGAGTGCAAGAGCTCTCTATTCCCATATGTAAGAAATCAAGCAGGGAAGGTAGGAAACCGGCATGATTGAATAAGGATCTGGTGGTCAAACTTAGGCAAAAGAAGGAAATGCACAGATGGTGGAAACAGGTCTGTGTGCCCCGGAAAGAATACAGAAATGCTGTCAGGGATGGATGGGATCAGGAAAGCCAAGGCACTAACAGAACTAAACTTGGCAAGGGATACGAAGAATAACAAGGGGTTCTACAGGTACGTTGGCCACAAAAGAAAGACTAGGAGAGTGTAGCACCTCTGACAAATGAAGACAGAGAACTGGTAACGACAGATGCAGAGAAGGCAGAGGAACTTAAGTTCTTTGCCTCAGTCTTCACTAGTGGTCCAGCTTCCCACATCTCTCCTGTCCCTGAACCTCTAGGCAGAGGCTGGTGGAGCAGAGTCCCTATCACTGTAAGCAAACAGCAAGTTTGGAACCTCCTGATGCAACTTCACAGCTACAAGTCTATGGGCCTTGATGACATGCATCTCAAGGTCCTGAGGGAATTAGCTGATATAGTTGCCAAGCCTCTCTCCATCATATGTGAAAAGTCATGGCAGTCAGGCAAAGTCCCTGGTGACCGGAAAAAGGGAAACATTACTCCCATTTAAAAAGGGTAGAAAGGAAGACCCAGGAAGCTACAGACCAGTGAGCCTCACTTCTATGACTGGAAAGATCATGGAACAAATCCTCCTGGAGGCAACGTTAAGGCACATGCAGGACAAGGAGGTGATCCGGGACAGGCAGCATGGCTTCACCAAGGATAAATCATGCCTGACCAATCTGGTGGCCTTCTACAATGGAGTGACTGCATCAGTTGACAAGGGAAGACTGACTGATGTCATCTACTTGGACTTCTGTAAGGCCATTGACATGGTCCCACATGGTATCCTAATCTCTAAATTGGAAAAATATGGATTTGAAGGGTAGCCCATCTGGTGAATAAAGAATTGACTTGATGGCTGCACTCAGACAATAGTGATCAATGGTTCAATGGTGGAGGCCAGTGACAAGCAGTGTCACTCAGGTGTCTATCCTGGGACAGGTGCTTTTCAATATCTTCATCAATGATGCAGACAATGGGATTGAGCGCACCCTCAGCAAGTTTGCAGAGGACACCAAGCTGAGTGGTGCAGTTGATACATGTGGTGGTTTTACTCAGGTAGGCAGCCAAGTTCCACCACGGTCGCTCTCTCACTATTATTTTCTGTCTTTATAAACTGTCTCTTTCACCAACTCACAGGCTTCACTTTCCCATTTCTCTCCCCCATCCCAGAAAGGGAGGGGGGAGGGTGAGCGAACAGCTGTGTGGTGCTTAGCTGCCAACAGGATTAAACCACAACAGTCCTTTTGGCGCCCAACGTGGGGCACGAAGGGTTGAGATAACAACAGATCTGACCAGAGTGTGTTAAACTAAAATTGGTATAAGCATTAGACTTGCTTAATAGTTGCTAGTCATAATGCTGTTTGCTTTAATCTCAAGTCTGCTGTGCCTGTTTTCCAAATTGAGTATTATAGCACGTTACTTTCTGTATGTGCTCTGTCGTGCGGTTTATCCTTTCCAGGCCCTGGTTTAAGATCATTATGTTACTGTGTGGTGTAACAGTGGCTTATGATACGATGAAATTTCTGGTCATGACTCTAACCTGGTATTTGAACTATGCACTGTCGTCGACTCTACTTTGGAAACCATATCTCAGAAACTATTAACAATTACACCTATTGACTTTTTTCGTCAGGAAGATATTTTTTCCTACTTGTTCACTCTCCCTTTCTCCTTCACCACCCTCTTATCCTCTGAGCTTGTTACAATAGTTCTCCAAGATGTTGAATATCCTTGGGATACTCAGACCAGCATGTTCTTGTTGTTATGTCTCCTGAATGCACTTCAAGTTTTCTTTAAGGTTAAACAACTACTTAGGAATGCCATCCAGAGATCTGTCCTGAGGCGGGATAGTTGTGAGTGGCAGGAAGTCTGGGAGGATATGGGCAGGTTTCTAGAGCAGTGGGCACCTCCAGTGTTTTGGAAATTCACCCCTAGAACAACTGCACAATCCTAAAAAACTGGTAGAATGCTTGAAAAAGGGGTGTCATCACTCTGGCAGTTCCAAAAGACACAAATCACTGCAACGTGCTGGGGTCTGGTCTATGCCTATCAAGCTGCAGTTGATGTCACTATAACCCTAGTGACAGACCTTGCGGTCACTCCAAACCCTGCAGCCACTCCAACCCCTACGAGGGGCCCTGCGGCCTCTCCAGCTCCTGCGGCCACTCCAGCCTCTGCAGCAACTCCAACCATGGTGACAGGCTCAGTGGTTGTTCTAAACCCTGTGACGGTCCCTGCAGCTGTCCCAACCCGTGTGATTGGCCCAGCAACCGATCAATGCCCTATGAGGGGCCCTGTGGCTGTTCCAACCGCTGCGATGGGCCCAGCGGCTGGGTCAGGGAAATGGACTGTAGCAGTGCACGTTGCCCCTGTAACCATGATGAAACAATGGATGAGAAAGTCAGGTCGTTTAGAACGCAGAGTCTTCTGCTAGGCCTAGGTATAGAGACGACGATGCTGGGCCATCACGGATTCAGCAGGAGGAAGATGAGGATGTCGAAAAATCAACAGTAAGTACCCGAAACCTATACCAGCGTGAGCTACGAGATGTGCAAAAAAGATTTTGGTCGCTGCATAGGTGAGCAGCTTGTCACCTGCCTGCTCCGGTGCTGGGACACGGGAGCCAATTGTGTGGAATTAGAGGGCAGGGAAGCCAGGCAGCTAGGATCCCTTGCTAGAGACGCTGGCATTGACAAAGCAATTGCAGATGGAGCACAATCTCACAGCCTCTGGAGGCGTCTCCTCTCAGCTGTGAGGGAAAGGTATCCCTTCAAGGAAGAACTTGTATGTCTACCAGGCAAGTGGACCACTATGGAGAAGGGAATCCAGTACCTGAGGGAATTAGCCCTACGGGAGGTGATTTATGAGGACCCAGACCTCGGACAAACATCCACAGATACAGATGAAGTCAGGTGTACATGACCCATGTGGCAGACGTTTGTATGGAGTGCACCATCATGATATGCCAGCTCATTGGCAATAATGGCCTAGAAAGAGGATGAGGAACCCACAGTGGATGAAGTGGTTAAACAACTCCGGCAGTACGAAGAAAGTCTCTCCTCTTCCTTACAGGCCTGCGTCTCGGCTGTGGAGAAACTTTCTGAAGAGTTCCACCAACTTAAAGAGAATTTATCTTCCTCCCCACCTGAACAAACCAGTGTCCATCAACTAAAAGAGAATACTTTGGAGAAATTGTCTGAGAAGTTCCACCAACTTGAAGAGAGATTATTTTCCTCCCCACCTGTACAAACCAGTGTCTCAGCTATCAGGGTAAGTGTTCATCCTCACAAGGAAGACAATATGGTAGGTACTCACCCCGTGCCACCCTGGGGTTTTACCTACGTGACCATGGAGAGGACATGAGAAAATGGGATGGAAAAATCTACCTCAAACCAAGAGGCACGGGTACGTGACTTGTAAGGAAAAACAATCGGGAAAAAGGGGGTTCTCTGAGAAGCTTGCTGCTCCAACTTCCATCAGGACGTCCTTTAAACACAGAAACAAGAAGATTCTGACCATGATTAGAGGGGCTCTGCCTCATGCCAGGGGGAGAAAGGGACAGTCGAGTTTATTGGACTGTGTGGATTCGATGGCCTGGCATGTCAGATACGCAAAAGTATAAGGCTTTAGTAGACACCGGTGCACAATGTACTCTAATGCCATCGAGCTATAAAGGGCCAGAGTCCATCTGTATTTATGGAGTGATGGGTGCATCTCAGCAGTTAACTGTATTGGAGGCTGAAGTGAGCCTTGCAGAGAGATCTGGACAGATTGGAGAGATGGGCAATCACCAAACACATCAAGTTTAACAAGAGCAAGTGCTGGGTCCTGCACCTGGGACGAGGCAACCCTGGCAACCTACAGACTGGGCGACGAGATGCTGGAGAGGAGCCCCACAGAGAGGGATCTGGGGGTTGTGGTTGACAGCAAGTTGAATATGAGCCAGCAGTGTGCCCTGGCAGCCAGGAGGGCCAAGCGTCTCCTGGGGTGCATCAAGCACGGCATTGCTAGTCGGTCGAGGGAAGTGATTGTCCCGCGCTCTACACTGCACTGGTGTTTTGGGGCCAGTTTTGACTTCTGACCAAATAAGAGTGATCAAAACGAAATAGAAGGCTTAAAAAAACAAAACATATATTTGATTCATAAGCAATAAAAAGAAATTCACAAAATTGTGAGAAAATCATGCGATACAAAAGGAAATCTGCAAGTCTTTCTAAAAGTTGGAACAAATTTAGTTGGATGTTCCTTCTTTGGGTATCAGAGTAAGTACTGAGCAAGACAAAAAAAAATAAATAGGAAAAAACAGACAAGATACAAGTACTGCAACACCAAATTATTACTCCTCAACCCTACTTATCTCCTAGAGAAGTTTATTACTGTGGTACTTGCTTCAGAAACAGGTCATTTTTTCAAGAGATTAATTTCAGATTCCACAAGCATAGATAGCAGGGAAGAACAGTATTCAAGTACCAAATTAGTTTAACTTTTTTTGGAAAAGGTAGAAAAAATAATTTATTACCTTGTATAAAAATATTCGTTTTTGATATTGCCTTATATCTTTTACCCTGACCTTTTATTATAAGATTTAATAGATAAAGGTAATGAATGTCAGAGAGTTGGCACTGATGCATGAAGTGCTTTTCCCATTCATATAACATACTTACACAGGTCTTGTCTTAATTAAACTCCTACAAGCTACAGAAATGCATAATTTTTAAATCTGACTTCCAAGGTGTATACTCAAATCTAAATACTTAAATGAACACTGGAACAGTTTGTCCAGGGGTGTTGTGGAGTCTCCTTCTCTGTAGAAATTCAAAACCTGCCTGGACACATTCCTGTGTGACATGATTTAGGTGTTCCTGCTCCGGCAGGGGGATTGGACTAGATGATCTTTCAAGGTCCATTCCAATCCTTAACATTCTGTGATTTTGTGAGCAGTTTCAAGAAACAGCAATAATTTTGTTTCTCTCCTCCCTCCTGAAGCCAGGGATAGAAGAATGGGGGCTTGCTTAATCGCTTTAAAATAGATACTGCTGAGATATAACCCTTCTTTCTTTCTTGACAGAAGATGTAACAATGCAGGGGGTAGATTGCCTTGCCTTAGGCACCCTCTCCAACTGGGATGGGTTTTCATCTACATTGTTGTTCTGACTGTGTTGAGGGATTTTTGAAACAGCAAGGAGGCCATGACTTGCTGCAGCTGAGCAAACCAATCTGCCAGGACGACTATGAGAAGTTCCCATGTCAGTGTTCCCACATCGCCCAATTGAGGAATTTAAAAAATATTGTTGCCAGCAGCTGGCTTCAAGGACGGGATCTACCTGACTGCTAATCACAAGGGGGTTGTTTTCTTGCAGGTGGGGTTGTTTTCTTGCAGTTGTTTGTCTGAGTGCTTTTGACCAATAATCTTGTGTGAGACACTGTTAAGTTTGCTATAAAAGTCAGGCTATTCGGGTAATAAAGGGAGAGCATGATCTGACCATACTGGTGTCTGTCGTGTTTTCGGCTGTTCTTCCTGCAACATGACTGTCGTGTTCTAGAGCATTTCTCTGTGAAAGCAACATAATTGAGGCTCAGGACATATGTCTTGACACTGAGCAAGGTGTTTGCCACTTTGAAATTCATCCAAATACTAGTCAAAAGACTGTGCTTATATATTCAAGGCTGTTCATGTTTAAGAACTGCTTGTGCTTTTGTAGAAGTAGATAAGGAGAATATAACTCTCCCTAGCAAAAATCATTCTAACTTTTGCATTTATAACTTTGTTAGAATTATCGGGTGTGAATTTTATATTTGGCACCAGTGGTATCCCACCATTTGATAAAGTCTAACAATACAATGTAAACAAGTTGCTAGTCATCACTGGTGGGATACACTTTTCGGGTGGTCACCAACGGCAAATGGTATTCTTAATACATTGTGTCACCCAATCATAATCATATTGATCTTAGTTAGTATAAATCTTGTATTGTATGTAATTATACTAATCTGGAACTGGAGAATGTTATACCGGATAGCCATGCTGACTTCTTTATCGCAAGTCCATGGTATGGCATTAAGTGATCAGTACCAAGTTGGGAATTGTTGCTGCGAGTAAAAGAATTTACTAATCTTCTAGAAAAGGAAGGACTGAAGCCAGGGATAGAAGAAGAGGGGCTCGCTTAATCGCTTTAAAATAGATTTTGCTGAGCGTCTTTGCTTACTACTGTGCAAATTAACCAAAACAAGGAGTCTCGGGGCCCCTCACAGAAGATGTTTCCTGACAAAAATGGGGAACCTGTCTCAAAAACCAGCTGAGACCAACCTTGTGGTTTGGACAAGAGCCAAGGAGCAGCTGAGTCTGTACAAAGGCAGGGGGTCAACTAGTGGTGATGAAGAGGAGTTAGCGGACTTCATCCCCGCAACCACCACCAGAAGGCACTGCGCAGGCACAGATGGGAGGAGTTTATGGAAATGAATTTTTGGAGCTAATTTTAATACAAAGCGGGGATAGATTATGAATATGTGTAGATATATTGGGAAACTTCATGCATATGTAACTTTTTACTGCATATAACCAAAGCAAGTTGCCGCGTTAAGGTGCACATGCCTTTGGGAGCTATCCCACATGTGCCCGGAGCCGAAACAAACCGCATACCTGCTTTATAACTTATTTGCTTTGAGTTATAGAGTTCTTCCATGAATCACTCCCCCCCGCCCCCTTTCAGTTTTGTGACAAACAATAAATCCTCTTCATTCTCCTCACTGCTTCTGACCCACATGCAACTGCTTTTACAGTGCTAAGTAATACCAGCTGGGGTAGCTATGGATGAAAGCATTATTCACTTGCCCTGTGCTTCAGAAGCTGAAGTCTATGGTTCAATTTGCACAGGTTGTATAGATTCTATCACCATCTCTCCAATAGTGCATACACATCTAAATTCAAATGTAGCACAGGCCAAAGTTTAATTTAATGTTGTTGAGAAGAGGGAGGCAGAATTGTTTTGAAATTCTCCCTGAAAAGCAGCCTGTTGTATTAGAGCAAAGCAGCTTGTTTCTATCATACCTTTGTTTGACAAGTTTGGGCTGGTTAGAAAGGTCATTTATGCCTCAAAGCATCAAATTAACATCTAAGGATGTGAATTTTAAAAATGGCTATTTGTTTCTGCTCTCTGAATTGCTAATGCTAGGGGGAGAAAAAGGGGGGAGAAAAAGCGGCAATACCGGTTGTTCTTAGCGGCAATACCGGTTGTTCTCTGGATACCCAGTACCCTGAGCTGGTGGAAGGGGATGGGGAGCAGGATGTGGCCCTCACCATCCACGAAGAACTGGTTGGTGACCTGCTACGGCACTTGGATGTGCACAAGTCGATGGGGCCGGATGGGATCCACCCAAGGGTACTGAGAGAACTGGCAGAAGAGCTGGCCAAGCCACTATCCATCATTTATCAGCAGTCCTGGCTATCGGGGGAGGTCCCAGTTGACTGGCGGCTAGCAAACGTGACGCCCATCTACAAGAAGGGCCGGAGGGCAGACCTGGGAAACTACAGGCCTGTCAGTTTGACCTCAGTGCCAGGGAACCTCATGGAGCAGATCCTCTTGAGAGTCATCACGCGGCACTTGCAGGGCAAGCAGGCGATCAGGCCCAGTCAGCATGGGTTTATGAAAGGCAGGTCCTGCTTGACGAAACTGATCTCCTTCTATGACAAAGTGACGCGCTGGGTGGATGAGGGAAAGGCTGTGGATGTGGTCTACCTTGACTTCAGCAAGGCTTTTGACACCGCCTCCCACAGCATTCTCCTCAAGAAACTGGCTGCTCTTGGCTTGGACTGGCGCACGCTTCGTTGGGTTAGAAACTGGCTGGATAGCCGGGCCCAAAGAGTCGTGGTGAATGGAGTCAAGTCCAGTTGGAGGCCAGTCACTAGTGGCGTCCCCCAGGGCTCGGTGCTGGGGCCGGTCCTCTTTAATATCTTCATCGATGATCTGGACGAGGGCATTGAGTGCACCCTCAGTAAGTTTGCAGATGACACCAAGCTATGCGCACGTGTCGATCTGCTCGAGGGTAGGAAAGCTCTGCAGGAGGATCTGGATAGGCTGCACCGATGGGCTGAGGTCAACTGTATGAAGTTCAACAAGGCCAAGTGCCGGGTCCTGCACCTGGGGCGCAATAACCCCAAGCAGAGCTACAGGCTGGGAGATGAGTGGTTGGAGAGCTGCCAGGCAGAGAAGGACCTGGGAGTGATGGTTGATAGTCGGCTGAATATGAGCCAGCAGTGTGCTCAGGTGGCCAAGAAGGCCAACGGCATCCTGGCTTGTATCAGAAACAGTGTGACCAGCAGGGCTAGGGAGGTGATTGTCCCCCTGTACTCGGCTCTGGTGAGGCCGCACCTCGAGTACTGTGTTCAGTTTTGGGCCCCTCGCTACAAGAAGGACATGGAGGTGCTTGAACGGGTCCAGAGAAGGGTGACGAAGCTGGTGAGGGGCCTGGAGAACAAGTCCTACGAGGAGCGGCTGAGGGTGCTGGGCTTATTCAGCCTGGAGAAAAGGAGGCTCAGGGGCGACCTTATTGCACTCTACAGATACCTTAAATGAGGCTGTAGCGAGGTGGGGGTTGGCCTGTTCTCCCACGTGCCTGGTGACAGGACGAGGGGGAATGGGCTTAAGTTGCGCCAGGGGAGTTTTAGGTTAGATGTTAGGAAGAACTTCTTTACCGAAAGGGTTGTTGGACACTGGAACAGGCTGCCCAGGGAAGTGGTGGAGTCACCATCCCTGGAAGTCTTTAAAAGACGTTTAGACGTAGAGCTTAGGGATATGGTTTAGTGGGGATTGTTAGCATTAGGTAGAGGTTGGACTCGATGATCTTGAGGTCTCTTCCAACCTAGAAATTCTGTGATTCTGTGAAAACTTAGCTAGACCCCAAAAGGAAAAAAAAGGCTTTTCCTCAGGCAAACTAATAGTTGATTATATGTCCATGCCAGTGCAGGCTGGCTATATCTTAATTAAACCTCCCAAATTAAACAGGTAGTTGAAACGGTGTCAAACAAAAATATTGTTTAATTACGAAAGAAATAATTTTTGGCATAACATTTACAGCTTTCTCTCCCCCCTCCACATAGACAAGCTCCAGTACTCATAATGTGTAATCCCCACTAACAGCAACAACTTCCAGACATGCTTTGTACTGAGTTGCAATCTTTAACACAGTAGTGCTTTTCTTGCTAGTCCTGCTTTTAATAAACCAAGTCTCTATTCATAACACAAATACGATAATTTGTGTTTTTTTTTTTTTTTTTTAAATAAAAAAAACACGATGTACTTTTAAACTAGATAACCAAAAGAATTTGGGAACCATTAGGCCTTCCACTCCCCATCTCTAAAAGCCCTTGTGGTTTTTAATCAACCCTTCCTAACTAGCAACATCTAAACTAAAAACTGAATTTCAGTTAAAATCATACAAGCCTACAAAAACATTCACGAACTTGCAAGTATCTCTTCAAAACCAAATGAAGCCAAATTCAAATTATTACAAGCAGGTACACTTTCAGCAAAAGCTCATACCTGGTCATTTGTTTTCTTGAGCTCCCTGAAATCTGTTTGGCTGCATTGCATTAATTTCCTTCTCCCAACAGATGGATGCAGGCATACAAACTGCAGATAAAGTTCCCAGCCATATACAGGTCTTGCTGGCTAAAAGGATTGTAATTTTAGGCAATAAGTCCCAAACAGTAGCAGCACCAGCTCAATTCCAGCAGCCTGTACAGTAGCAGTTGGCAAAACTAATGCCAACTAAGTTGTTTCAAAGAGGCGGGGTGGCAGGATGAGCCTTGCTAAAGCAATCTTTGTTCAAGCTGCATGTTAAGTTGCCTTTAGTTAATGCCTCTAGAAAAGAAGTGAGACAAGGACATGTTGTGTTTCAAACTTCTTTAGCTATTAAAATTCAAAACGAGGATGCAACTTTAGTACCAGTACCCCTTAAGGGGGGCGGGGGGGGGGAGGGGGCAATAAAGGGAAAAAAAAAAAAAAAAACACAACATGGTACTTAATACTGTGTCAGGAAAGGAGGATCACACACGAGGTAGATAAAACACACATGGCATTCATTAGAAGTTTGATTTGTTTGCCTACTACCCTCTGCCTGTTAACAGAGGGAAACAACACCTCTATTTTGCAAAACTGTTGCTATTATATTGCTTTAGTCTTTTAGAAGTTTTTTTTTGTGTTTTCTTCATGCATACTTACATTGACATCCTACTGAATTGCTAATGCTGCATCAGTGCAAACAGAACAGACCTCTACAAGACAGGACAATCAGCTGGTAGGGCACAAAGGGAAAACAATGTACCATTTGGGTACTGGCACTGCAGCACTGTTCCATGCGTCTATTCTTTTAAATATTAAATTCTACGCTGCACAGGATTTCTTAGTGGGTATGTTACCGGGTACATTTTCATTTGGTTTACAAGGGAAGAACCTCTCTCAGAACTGCTTCCAGGTTTGTTTCACTATGAGTCACCATGATAAGGGATTTATAGGTAACAAGAGCAAGGAGCATTGCACATTGAAAAACCAGGCTCAAAAAAAAAGGAGTGAAACACAACAAATACGAGGAACACTATCTACTATAACAATGAAAAACAACTACACAATCAAGCTTGAAACTGAATTAAGGCAGAAGCAATCAAAAAAAAAACAAAAAAAAAACAACCAAACAAAAAGAAATGTATGCTTATGTAGACATTTTAGTAAAATCCACAACCTTCAAACGTAATCAATATGCACACATCAAATTAAACCTCTGACAATGAATTTCAGAAGCAGACAATATGTTAAGCTTTATGTAGTGCCTATTCTTCGTGAAAATGCAAAACTTCAATGAACCTCTTATAGCTCAAACTCAACATACTAAATTTCTCTTCAATACACAGCAATATTTAGGTCGCTTGAAAGCTCTAAAGTCCTGTTTTATGTGGTCTGTTCTGCATTTAGCCTGACTTAGGCATTTTATAGCTCAGGAGGAAATCTCAGATTGTGCTTACTGGAACAAGGTGTAAAACTAGTCTGATTCATAAAAGCAACCCAGAGGCTTCATCGTAGTCATGCTATTGTATTACTGCTACCCAGACGCCCCAGACAGAAGTTGAGGCATCGCTGTGGTATGCTCTGTCCAGTAGCAGTCATGAGATTTAATAATAATCTGCTACTGACAAGACAGAAAAAGGACAGTGGAAAAAGAAATGCACAAGCAGAGTGACTCATGCAGAGCCCCTCACACAGCCCCTCAGAGGTACAGAAGAAAGTCACCTCTTCTGACTCCTAAAGCTCTTACCACTGACTAGGTTATATCTCAAACACAAATTTTAAAAGTTTGTTTTCATACTAGTGCATCTGGTCTTTTTTGGCTCTGTGTAAGACTTGGCCCCAGTACTATATGACAATGAATTTCATGAACTAGTCTTTCCTTGCACAAACAAGTTTTCCTTTTTAACAGTTTCAAAATGTATCTCCCTTCTGATGGCTGTTCTCTCACTTGTCTTCTTTATTATTATGAACGAGCAACTATACTGATACCACCTACATGTGCAATACTGTTCACAGGAGAGGAAATAGGAGAACAAAGAGAAGAGCATAGCTTTTAAAGCAATTGCTAGAGGAATTCCCATGGGACAGGGTACCAAACTTACAGATGTTATAGCTATTTAGCTGCTAATTGGCAGACTCCTGTGCTTGTCACATGGCTTGCTTGCCTTACTGTATATTACAGTCCAGTGCTTGTTAGTGGATACTTTTGCTTCTGGCATTTTCTCTATTCCTTATCATCTTGCTTTGCTGTGCCTGGGACATTTTGATAACAGCTATGGCCATCCGTTTGGGCTGGCAGACTGCCATGGCATCGCTGCTGTACTGGACAGGCTGGAACTCCAGAGTGAACTCTAGTCAGAAGGACTGCAACCTGTGGATAAGTCCATGTGGGAGCATGTACACCCTGAAGCATCTGTGGCCAGAGAAGTCCACTCTGGAGCACCTCAAAGCCACAGAAGTCCATGCCACAGCAAGTACACCTTGCAGTGTTCATGTCTGTGGATAAGGCCATGCCAGAATACCTCAAAGCATCTGTGGCCATGGATAAGACTACAACACAGTGTCTGAAGGGACCTCTGAAGGGACCATGGCCAAAGGAAAAGACTGCGTCAGAGCAGGTACACCTCAAAGTGACTGTGGCCGTGGACAAGTCCATGCCACAGCAGGTATACCTCTGAAGAGGCTGTGGACCAATAATAAGGACACACCAGTAGGTAGACCTTGAAAGGGACTGTGGCTCATGGATGAAGCCATGCTGGAGCAGGTACATCTCTAAGGGACTGTAGCCAATGGACAAGCCTAGGCTGGAGCAGAGGGAAGGGGAGGAGTTCATTGCAGTGTTAAACGCTGTGGCCTGGCCCATAAGGACAAGGGGTGGAGATTGTAATGGATATGCCTTTAAACTGTTCTAACCCATGATTTGAGTTGCATGTTATAGGAAGTCCTTTAGCAGGAACCACTTGAACAAATAGAGGATGTAACTTACAAGTCAGTGCAAGTGCAGCAGTGACCCAACCTGAGCTGGCTTTGGCATCCAGTAATAGAATAATACACCGCCTTCTGTCCTGAGCAACCATTGTAACATTTAGAAGCTAAGTTATGGAGTAAAAGAACACAGTGGACGTTTTATGAACATATCCACCTAAGGGGTGGTCCTTAGACTAAGGGAATGATACCCGTGTATTAATTGATAGGTGGAAAGCTTTAAACTAGATCTGAAGGGGGAGGGGGTTGTAGCTGGGCTTGCATCAGTGAGGCAGCACCCTAGCAGTGATGAAAACCGGGAGACCTCCCACCCACCTAGGGTGAAATCGGCGTGCTCAGCTCGCTCCCTGAAGTGCCTGTACACCAATGCATGTAGCATGGGGAATAAGCAGGAGGAGTTAGAAATCCGTGTTCGGTCAGGAGACTATGATCCAATAGCAATTACAGAGACATGGTGGGACAGCTCACGACTGGAATGTGGTCATGGATGGGTATGTCCTGCTCAGGAAAGACAGGCCAGCAAGGCAAGGTGGCGGAGTTGCTCTTTACGTGAAAGAGCAACTACAATGTATTGAGTACTGTCCAGGGACAAATAAGGAGCGAGTTAAAGAGTCTGTGGGTGAGAATTAAGGGGCAGGCTGGCATGGGGGATGCTGTTGTGGGTGTCTATTACAGGCCACTAGATCAGGACGATGAAGTTTATGAGGCTTTCTACAGGCAGCTGATAGCAGCCTTGTGAACACAGGCCCTGGTTATTGTGGGGGATTTCAACTACCCTGACATTTGCTGGAAGGCCTACTCAGCCAGCCATCCGCAGTCCAGGCGGTTCCTCCAGTGCATTGATGATAACTTCCTGATGCAAATGGTGGACGTGCCAAGTAGGAGAGGAGCGCTGCTGGATCTTGTCCTCACTAACAAGGAGGGGCTGGTTGAAGCAGTGATGGTTGAGGGCAGCCTTGGTTGCAGCGACCATGATATGGTGGAGTTCAGGATCTCATGTGGCAGGAACAGAGTACCAAGCAGAATTGCAACCCTGGATGTCAGTATGGCCAACTTTGGCCTTTTCAAGCAATTGCTAGGGGAAATCCCATGGGACAAGGTACTTGAAGGAAAAGGGGCCCAAGATAGCTGGTTATTGTTCAAGGACTGCTTCTTCCAAGCTCAAGATCAGAGCATCCCAACAGGTAGGAAGTCAGGAAAGAGAGCCAGGAGACCTGCAAGGTTAAATGGGGAATTGCTGGGCAAACTCAAGTGGAAGAGGAGAGTCTACAGATCATGGAAGGAGGAACTGGCCACTTGGGAGGAATATAAGGCTGTTGTCAGAAGATGTAGGGAGGCAACTAGGAAAGCTAAGGCCTCCCTAGAATTAAACCTTACAAGAGGGGTCATGGACAATAGAAAGGGCTTCTTAAAATACACTGCAGATAAAAATAACATTAGAGGCAATGTAGGCCCACTAATGAATGAGGTGGGTGCCCTGGTGACGGAAGATAAAGAGAAGGCAGAGTTACTGAATGCTGCCTTTGTCTCTGTCTATAATGCCAGGGGTTCTCCTGAGGAGCCCCGTACCCCTGAGGCCCCAGAGGAAGTTGGAGTAAAGGAGGAGTTTTCCTCAGTTGATGAGGACTGTGTTAAGGACCAATTAAGCAAGCTGGACATCCACAAGTCCATGGGTCCTGATGGGATGCATCCGTGGGTGCTGAGGGAGCTGGCGGAAGTCATTGCTAGACCACTCTCCATTATCTTCTTAATCTTTGGTAAGTCATGGGCATTGGGAGAGGTGCCTGAGGACTGGAGGAAAGCAAATGTCACTCCAGTCTTCAAAAAGGGCAAGAAGGAGGACCGGGTAACTATAGACTGGTCAGCCTCACATCCATCCCTGGTACGGCGATGGAACAACTTATCCTTGACATTGTCTCTAGACATATCAAGGATAAAAGAGTCATTAGGGGCAGTCAACATGGTTTCACCAAGGGGAAGTTGTGCTTGACCGACCTGATAGCCTTTTATGAGGATATAACTGGGTGGATTGATGATGGAAAGGCAGTGGACATGGTGTATCTTGATTTTAGTAAAGCCTTTGACACCGTCTCCCACAGCATCCTCGCAGCTAAACTGAGGAAATGTGGTCTGGACGATCGGGTAGTGAGGTGGACTGTGAACTGGCTGAAGGGAAGAAGCCAGAGGGTTGGTTAATGGGACAGACTCCAGTTGGAGGCCTGTATCCAGTGGAGCCCCTCAAGAGTCGGTACTGGGATCAGTGTTGTTTAATATATTCATCGATGACTTGGATGAGGGAATAGAGTGCATTGTCAACAAGTTTGCTGACGACAATAAACTGGGAGGAGTGGCTGACATGCCGAAAGGCTGTGCTGCCATCCAGCGGGACCTCGACAGGTTGGAGAATTGGGTGGGGAGAAATTTAATGAAATATAACAAGGGCAAGTGTAGAGTCCTGCATCTGGGCAAGAACAACCCCAGACACCAGTATAAGTTGGAGACTGCCCTGCTGAAGAGCAGTGAAGGGGAGAGGGACCTGGGGGTCCTGGTGGACAGCGGGATGACCGTGAGACAGCACTGTGCTTCTGTGGTCAAGAAGGCCAATGGCATCCTGGGCTGTATTAGAAGGGGTGTGGTTAGTAGGTCGAGAGAGGTTCTCCTCCTCCTCTACTCTGCTCTGGTGAGACCTCATCTGGAATATTGCGTCCAGTTCTGGGCCCCTCAGTTCAAGAAGGACAGGGAACTGCTTGAGAGAGTCCAGCGCAGAGCCACAAGGATGATTAAAGGAGTGGAGCACCTCCTTTAGGAGGAAAGGCTGAGGGAGCTGGGCCTCTTTAGCTTGGAGAAGAGGAGACTGAGGGGTGACCTTATTAAAGTTTATAAATATGTAAAGGGCAAGTGTCAAGAGCCAGGCTCTTCTCGGTGGCATCCAATGATAGGACAAGAGGCAATGAGTTTAAGCTGGAACATAGGAGGTTCCGCTTAAATATGAGAAGAAACTTTTTCATGGTGAGAGCGACGGAACACTGGAACAAGCTGCCCAGGGGGGTTGTGGAGTCTCCTTCTCTGGAGACTTTCAAAACCCGCCTGGACACATTCTTGTGTGACATGATTTAGGAGTTCCTGCTCTGGCAGGGGGATTGGACTAGATGATCTTTCAAGGTCCCTTCCAATCCCTAACATTCTGTGATTAATGAGGGACCTTCTAACAGATATCGGGGTGGTTCAAGTTCTCCATGAGGGACAGGGCCTCTGAACATAAGGCTGTTCCTATTTATCTGTATAGGATCTCATCTGCTTATTCTTCCTGGTCAGGTGGTCTGTAGCAGACCCCCACTATAATGTCACCCATCCCTGCCCTCCCTTTAATCCTGACCCATAAATTCTCAGTCAGCTTCTCATCCATCCCCAGGCAGAGCTCCATGCACTCAAGCATGCCTTCACTAATCAGGGGGCAGCTACAAAGGCCCCAGACACCCTAAGTCAAGGGCAGCTAATTACACTCTTGAGAAGCTGCTAGAGCTTCCTCAGGCCCACACCACTGTGTCTCCACTTACTTTATCCTTGCCTAAAAGCAGCAGTCACCCTCAAGTTGCTCTGAGGATTGCCAGGCATCCCCCCCAATGCTCTTGGACCTTGGCCCCAGAAGCTCCTGAAGTTTCCAAAGCAGAACCAGAGACTGCTGTGCCAACAGACACATCTCTTGGCTGCACTCTGGAGATGAGATAGAAGAGATTAGAAAAAGAGGTCAGAAGACAAAAGAAGAGAAGGTCAGAGAGTAGAAGAAAAGACCAGAGAAGAAAAGATAAGAAAATATCAGACAACATGGGAGAAAAAGAAAGCCAGAAAAGAGCAGAAAGGAGAAAAACCAGTGAAGGACAGAGATGAGGTCAGGCAGGAGAAGAGACCAAAGTCCAAGAAGATAATAGATGAGAAGGTCAGAGAAGATCCAAGAAAAAAGGTCAAAAAGGGTTTGAGAGAGGCAATACAAGCTCAAAGAGTAGGTAAGAAAAGAGAAGCTTACAGAAGAGATGAAGAGATTTAAAAAAAAAAAAGAGAGAGAGAGAAGGGAAGAGGGGACAAGGAGTAGGTCAGAGAAGAAGAAAAAGAGGTCAGAAAAGAATGTCAGACAATATTGGTGGAAAAAGGCCAGAAGATAAAAGAAGGCATGTGAAAGACAGAGGAGAAAAGGATAGAAAGATATCAGAGAAAGCAAAAGAAAAGGTCAGAAAATCCAAGTAAATCAGAGAAGGTCAGAGAGAATAAAGACAGGTAAGAAAAGATCAGAAAAATTGGAAAAGGACAAAGAAGCCCATGAAGGCTCAGTGCACACTACAGCACTGAATAAAGCATGTAGAAGTTCTGAAGATCCCAAACACACCAATATCCTCTCAACTCACTGCTCTCCAGTGACCATAATAACGAACTGTACAGACAGAGAATATGAACAGAAGGAGTCAAGATGAATTTTATTATCTGCTCATTTATCTGCCAAGGATAAAAAAGCCCCCAACAAAAAAACTACCCACATATTTGTACTACCAGCTCTGTCAAATCAAGTTGCTTAGACCCGAATAACTTTGCCTTGTGGAATTAAACAATCTATTTGCCTCCTTTGGTTAGGTATTTAAATTCAAACCCATTAACATGCTCTTAAGTCCCTAAATTTTCATTATTATGTCTCTTCACTATGGACTTTAAGACTTAATTAGAATTTTGTGAATTTTGAAAAACCTAACTTAAACTAGCTCCCTCAGGCTCAAGCAAGCATTTTCTTACTGTTTTTGGTGATTGGATTTAACTAGTTTTAGGCAAGATGCAAGACAAAATTTTAGTGGGAACAGGTTTGGTGAAACAAATACTTTAAGTATCTTCACAGCATGAAAGGAACATGAATGAATAAATACCTAGTTGCTAACTTGTCACTAACATAATGATGAGTCTTCTGCCTTTACTTCAGATACTTTGCTGTGTCTGGAACAATCCTAAATGTTTTAAATTTTTACCCAGTCATTGTCATGGTTTCACCTAGGATAGAGTTAATTTTCCTCCTTGTAGCTGGTAGGGTGCCATGTTCGGGATTTAGGATGAGAATAAGGTTGATGTCACACTCATGTTTTAATTGTTGCAGAGCAATGCTTACACTAAGCCAAGGATTTTTCAGCTTCTCGCTCTGTCCTGCCAGCGGGAAGGCTGGGAATGCAGCAGGAGCTGGGAGGGGACAGAACCAGGACAGCTGACCCAAAATGGCCAAAGGGGTATTCCATACCATCTGACGTCATGCTGAACAATATATATGGGGAGGCTGGCTGGGGTCAAGGGAACGGCTACTCAGGGAGAGGCTGAGAATCGGTCAGCAGGTGGTGAGCAATTGCATTGTGCATCACTTGTTTTATATACATTAGTAGTAGTAATACTATTATCATTATTATTATTTTACTTTCTTTTCTGTCCTAAAAAAATGTCTTTATCTCAGCACACAGGCTTCATTTTCCTGATTCTCTCCCCCATCCTAGAGAGGGAGGGGGGAGGGAGAGCGAACGACTGTGTGGTGCTTGGCTGCCATCCAGGTTAAACCACAACAGTACTTTTGGCGCACAACGTGGGGCTCGAAGGGTTGAGATAACGACAGATCTGACCAGAGTGTGTTAAACCAAAATTGGTATAACTGTTACATCAGTTTAATAGTTGCTAACCACAGTGCCAATTTTTGTGATCTCAAGTCTGCAGTACCTGTTTTCCAAACTGAATTATAGAGCACATTACTTACTGTATGTGTTCCCTGTCGTGCTGTTTATCCTTTCTGGGGGCTGGTTTAAGGTTATTATTTTACTGTACAGTGTAACACTGGCTTATGATATGATAAAATTGCTGGTCATGGTATTTGTACTCAGCACTGTCGTCGACTCTATACTTTGGAAACCCTACCCCAGAAACTATTAGCAATTACACATTTTACCTTTTTTCTTCAGAGAGCCAATCTATGGAGGGGACAGGGGGAGATAATTTTTCCTGCATGTTCACTCTCCCTTTCTCCTTCACCCCCCTCTTATCCTCCGGGCTAGTTATGATAGTTCTCCAAGATTTTCACCAACTGCACAATCCTTAAAAACTGGTAGAATACTTGAAAAAGGGGTGTCATCACCCTGGCAATTGCAGAGACACAAATCGCTGTAACATGCTGGGGGTCTGGCCTATTCCTATCGAGCTGCAATCGATGCCACTATAAACCTAGGGACAGACCCTGTGGCCACTCCAAGTCCTGTGACAGGCCCAATGGCCACTCCAGCCCCTGCTGCCACTCCAACCCCTACGATGGACCCTGCAGCCTCTCCAGCCCCTGCGGCCTCTCCGGCTCCTGCGGCCTCTCCGGCTCCTGCATCCACTCCAGCTCCTGCGGCCACTCCAACCCCTGTGATGGGCCCAGCAGTCATTCCAGCTCCTGTGATGGGCACAGAGCTTTTTCCAACACCTGTGATGGGCCCAGTGGTCATTCCAGCTCCTGTGACAGGCCCAGCAGTTGTTCCAGCTACTGTGATAGGCCCATCGGTTGCCCCACCTCCTCTGGCGGGCCCAGCGGTCATTCCAATCCCTGTGATGGGACCAGCGGTCGTCCCAGCTCCTCTGGCGGGCCCTGCATTTGTTCCAACCCCTGTGGATGGACCAGCGTTTATTCCAACCCCTGTGGCAGGCCCTCTGGCTGGGTGAGAGAAACAAACTGTAGCAGCGCAAGTTGCCCCTGTAACCAAGGTGAAAAAATGGTATAGAAAGTCAGATTGTTTAGAACACACAGAAATTCCTTTTAAAACTAAACAAGGAGGTGATGAGGCCGAGCCACCAGAGGAATAGGAGGATAAAGATGAAGATGTCAAAAAAACAGTGAGCTTGTCACCTGCCTGCTCCGGTGCTGGAACAACCAGAGCCAATTGTGTGGAATTAGAAGGCAGGGAAGCCAGACGACTGGGATCCCTTGTTAGAGATGCAGGCGTTGACAAAGCAATTGGAGATGGAGCATGACCTTACAGCCTCTAGAGGCGTCTCCTCTCAGCTGTGAAGGAAAGGGATCCCTTCAAGGAAGAACTTGTATGTCTACCAGGCAAGTGGACTACTATGGAAAAGGGAATCTGGTACCTGAGGGAATTAGCTGTACAGGAGGTGATTTATGAGGGACCTAGACAATGAACAAATATCCACAGATACAGATGAAGTCAAGTGTACACAACCCACGTGGCAGACGTTTGTACAAAGTGCACCATCATCACATGCCACCTCATTGGCAATAATGGCCTGGAAAAACCATGAGAAACCCACAGTGGATGAGTTGGCTAAACAACTCCGGCAGTACAAAGAAAGTCTCTCCTCTTCCCTACAGGCCTGCGTCACGTGCAGAGAAACTTTCTGAAAGTGTCCATCATCTAAAAGAGAATACTTTGGAGAAACTTTCTGAAAAGGTCCACCAACTTGAAGAGAGATTATTTTCCTCCCCACCTGTACAAACCAGTGTCTCAGCTATCAGGGGTAAGCATCCACCCGTGCAAGGAAGATGATATAGTGGGTACACACCCCGTGCCACCCTGGGGTTTTACCTACGTGACCATGGAGAGGACATGAGAAAATGGGATGGAAAAATCTACCTCAAACCAAGAGGCATGGGTATGTGACTTGTAAGGAAAAACAATTGGGAAAAAGGGGGTTCTCTGAGAAGCTTGCTGCTCCAACTTCCAGCACGCAGTCCTGTAGTGGGTTTACGTGGCAAGGTTTTGGTAGCAGGGAGCCATAGGGGTGGTTTCTGTGAGAAAGATCTAGAAGCTGCCCCATGTTTGGGAAGGGCCCCATTGTTTTCCAGATCCGAGCCAATAAGCGATGTTGTTTTGCGCCTCTGTGAGAGCATATTTAAGACAGGGAAAAAACGCTGCGCCACACAGCAGCCGGGAGAGTCAAGGGAGTGGGAGAACAGCCTTGCACCAAGGTCAGTGTAGAAGGAGGGGGAGAGGTGCTCCAGGCGCCGGAGCAGAAGTCCCCTGCGGCCTGTGGTGAGGACCATGGTGAAGCAGGATGTCCCCCTGCAGCCCATGGAGTACCACGGTGGAGCAGGGTTCCACGCTGCAGCCCGTGGAGGAGACCACGGTGGAGCAGGTGGCCCTGCACCGACGGAGGCTGCCGCCTGTGGAAGACCCCTGCCGGAGCAGATTCCGGGCCGGACCTGTAGCCCGTGGAGAGGAGCCCACGCAGGAGCAGGTGACCTGGCAGGAGCTGCTGCCCGTAGGGGAGCCAGGTTGGAGCAGTTTTCTCCTGAGGGATGGACCCCGTGGTACGGACCCATATCTGGAGCAGTTCTGGAAGAGCTGCTGCCTGTGGGAAGCCCACGCCGGATCAGTTCATCAAGGACTGCATCCCGTGGGTGGGACCCCACAGCACAGGGGACGAGAGTGACCGAGAAGGAGCGGCAGAGAAGAAGTGCTGTAGACTGACCATAACCCCCATTCCCCGTTCCCCTGCGCCGCTCGGGGGGAGGAGGTGGAAAAGGGTGGATGGGGGGGGAAGGTGCTTTTGGTTTTTTTTTCCTTTGTTTTCTCACTTCTCTCGCTTGTTAGTAATAGGCAATAAATCTTACTATCTCCTTATGCCGAGTCTGTTTTGCCCGTTACAATAATTATTGCGTGATTTTCTCGTCCTTATCTCAATCCTTGAGCCCTTTTCACATATTTTCTCCCCATTCCTCTTTGAGGAGGGGGAGTGAGAGAGCGGCTGTGGTGGAGCTCGGCTGCCCACTCGAGCGGAACCACGACAGTCTTTTTTGGCGCCCAACGTGGGGCTCAAGGAATTTGAGATAAGATGATAGTTAGTAGAAGTAACGGGCAAAAATATGTGCAGGATGATTGTTAGGAATGTACAAGTTGTGAAGAATTAAGAAAGCAGTAACTGTGATATGTTAGTGTGGTGAAGGGACGAGGGGTGGTGTGTGTGTAAAATGTCCACCTTGTCGGTGCTGTGATGATGTTATGTTTATTTTGGTGTGGTGAATTCTTTTTCGTTTTGATTTAAGTGAATTTCGTGAAGGTTGTTGTGATAATTGTAAAGTAAGAGTATGTTGTGAGTAGTCTTAAATATGCTTTTAACAGAGGCGAGGGGTGGAATGTAGTGGGTTTACGTGGCAAGGTTTTGGTAGCAGGGAGCCATAGGGGTGGTTTCTGTGAGAAAGATCTAGAAGCTGCCCCATGTTTGGGAAGGGCCCCATTGTTTTCCAGATCCGAGCCAATAAGCGATGTTGTTTTGCGCCTCTGTGAGAGCATATTTAAGACAGGGAAAAAACGCTGCGCCACACAGCAGCCGGGAGAGTCAAGGGAGTGGGAGAACAGCCTTGCACCAAGGTCAGTGTAGAAGGAGGGGGAGAGGTGCTCCAGGCGCCGGAGCAGAAGTCCCCTGCGGCCTGTGGTGAGGACCATGGTGAAGCAGGATGTCCCCCTGCAGCCCATGGAGTACCACGGTGGAGCAGGGTTCCACGCTGCAGCCCGTGGAGGAGACCACGGTGGAGCAGGTGGCCCTGCACCGACGGAGGCTGCCGCCTGTGGAAGACCCCTGCCGGAGCAGATTCCGGGCCGGACCTGTAGCCCGTGGAGAGGAGCCCACGCAGGAGCAGGTGACCTGGCAGGAGCTGCTGCCCGTAGGGGAGCCAGGTTGGAGCAGTTTTCTCCTGAGGGATGGACCCCGTGGTACGGACCCATATCTGGAGCAGTTCTGGAAGAGCTGCTGCCTGTGGGAAGCCCACGCCGGATCAGTTCATCAAGGACTGCATCCCGTGGGTGGGACCCCACAGCACAGGGGACGAGAGTGACCGAGAAGGAGCGGCAGAGAAGAAGTGCTGTAGACTGACCATAACCCCCATTCCCCGTTCCCCTGCGCCGCTCGGGGGGAGGAGGTGGAAAAGGGTGGATGGGGGGGGAAGGTGCTTTTGGTTTTTTTTTCCTTTGTTTTCTCACTTCTCTCGCTTGTTAGTAATAGGCAATAAATCTTACTATCTCCTTATGCCGAGTCTGTTTTGCCCGTTACAATAATTATTGCGTGATTTTCTCGTCCTTATCTCAATCCTTGAGCCCTTTTCACATATTTTCTCCCCATTCCTCTTTGAGGAGGGGGAGTGAGAGAGCGGCTGTGGTGGAGCTCGGCTGCCCACTCGAGCGGAACCACGACAGTCTTTTTTGGCGCCCAACGTGGGGCTCAAGGAATTTGAGATAAGATGATAGTTAGTAGAAGTAACGGGCAAAAATATGTGCAGGATGATTGTTAGGAATGTACAAGTTGTGAAGAATTAAGAAAGCAGTAACTGTGATATGTTAGTGTGGTGAAGGGACGAGGGGTGGTGTGTGTGTAAAATGTCCACCTTGTCGGTGCTGTGATGATGTTATGTTTATTTTGGTGTGGTGAATTCTTTTTCGTTTTGATTTAAGTGAATTTCGTGAAGGTTGTTGTGATAATTGTAAAGTAAGAGTATGTTGTGAGTAGTCTTAAATATGCTTTTAACAGAGGCGAGGGGTGGAATGTAGTGGGTTTACGTGGCAAGGTTTTGGTAGCAGGGAGCCATAGGGGTGGTTTCTGTGAGAAAGATCTAGAAGCTGCCCCATGTTTGGGAAGGGCCCCATTGTTTTCCAGATCCGAGCCAATAAGCGATGTTGTTTTGCGCCTCTGTGAGAGCATATTTAAGACAGGGAAAAAACGCTGCGCCACACAGCAGCCGGGAGAGTCAAGGGAGTGGGAGAACAGCCTTGCACCAAGGTCAGTGTAGAAGGAGGGGGAGAGGTGCTCCAGGCGCCGGAGCAGAAGTCCCCTGCGGCCTGTGGTGAGGACCATGGTGAAGCAGGATGTCCCCCTGCAGCCCATGGAGTACCACGGTGGAGCAGGGTTCCACGCTGCAGCCCGTGGAGGAGACCACGGTGGAGCAGGTGGCCCTGCACCGACGGAGGCTGCCGCCTGTGGAAGACCCCTGCCGGAGCAGATTCCGGGCCGGACCTGTAGCCCGTGGAGAGGAGCCCACGCAGGAGCAGGTGACCTGGCAGGAGCTGCTGCCCGTAGGGGAGCCAGGTTGGAGCAGTTTTCTCCTGAGGGATGGACCCCGTGGTACGGACCCATATCTGGAGCAGTTCTGGAAGAGCTGCTGCCTGTGGGAAGCCCACGCCGGATCAGTTCATCAAGGACTGCATCCCGTGGGTGGGACCCCACAGCACAGGGGACGAGAGTGACCGAGAAGGAGCGGCAGAGAAGAAGTGCTGTAGACTGACCATAACCCCCATTCCCCGTTCCCCTGCGCCGCTCGGGGGGAGGAGGTGGAAAAGGGTGGATGGGGGGGGAAGGTGCTTTTGGTTTTTTTTTTCCTTTGTTTTCTCACTTCTCTCGCTTGTTAGTAATAGGCAATAAATCTTACTATCTCCTTATGCCGAGTCTGTTTTGCCCGTTACAATAATTATTGCGTGATTTTCTCGTCCTTATCTCAATCCTTGAGCCCTTTTCACATATTTTCTCCCCATTCCTCTTTGAGGAGGGGGAGTGAGAGAGCGGCTGTGGTGGAGCTCGGCTGCCCACTCGAGCGGAACCACGACAAGTCCCTCAGACACAGAAAGGAAGATTCTGACCAGGATTATAGGGGCCCTGCCTCCAGCCAGGGGAAGGAAAGGGACAATCGAGTTTCTTGGTTTGTTGGACTGTGTGGATTTGATGGCCTGACATGTCAGATGCACAGAAGTATAAGGCTTTAAGTAGACACCAGTGCACAATGTACTGTAATGCCATCAAGCCACAAAGGGCCAGAACCCATCTGTATTTATGGGGTGATGGGGGGATCCCAGCAGTTAACTGCATTGGAGACTGAAGTGAGATGACATTAAACAGTTGTCTACCTTGCCCGGTCTCTCAGAAGACCCTTCTGTTGTGGGGTTGCTGAGGGTCAAAAAATAGCAGGTGCCAATCACTACCACAACTCTGCACCGGCAGCACTATCGCACTAACCGAGACTCCCTGATTCCCATCCATAAGCTAATTCATCAACTGGAGAGCCAAGGAGTGATCAGCAAGACTCATTCACATTTTAATAGTCCCATATGGCCAGTGCGAAAGTCTAATGGCGAGTGGAGACTAACAGTGGACTATCGTGGCCTGAACGAAGTCACGCCACCACTGAGTGCTGCAGTGCCGGACATGCTAGAACTTCAGTACGAACTGGAATCAAAGGCAGCCAAGTGGTACGCCACAACTGATATCGCTAGGATAGATGTATCCTAGACAGATGTATCACAGGACCAGATGTAAACAATGTGCTCTACACCTCATCCAGGGAGACTGGACCCACCTGGAGCCTCTGGCAGAAAGAGACTGGGAAAACTCGAGGTTGAACCTAGGGTTTTGACACACAAATGCCTGTGGTGGTGCTTATAGCAGTGGAAGGAGAGCAACTGGCAGCCCAGAGGCAAACCCATCTGGGCTGCTGCATGGTGGCAAGATATTGCCACCCAAGTAGAGAACCTGGTTGTAGAAGTACGCCATGTGGATGCTCATGTGCCCAAGAACTGGGCCACTGAAGAACATCAAAACAACCAGCAGGTAGATCAGGCTTCTAAGACTGAAGTGGCTCAGGTGGACCTGAACTGGCAACATAAAGGTGAATTATTTATAGCTAGATGGGCTGGTGGTTGAGGGGTGGACCTGACCAATGATATTTTGCACAGGTTATTCATGATTGTGAAACATGTGCTGCAATCAAGCAAGCCAAGCAGTTAAAGCCTCTTTGGTATGGAGGACGATGGCTGAAATATAAATATGGAGAGGCCTGGCAGATTGATTCCATCACACTCCCTCAAACCCGCAACGGCAAGTGCCACATACTTACAATGGTAGAAGCAACCACTGGATGGCCGGAAACATATCTTGTGCCCCATACCACCGCCCAGAACACTATCCTGGGTCTTGAAAAGCAAGTCCTATGGCAACATGGCACCCCAGAAAGAATTGAGTCAGACAATGGGACTCATTTCCCAAACAACCTTATAGACACTTGGGCCAAAGAACATGGTCTTGAGTGGGTGTATCACATCCCCTATCATGCACCAGCCTCAGGGAAAGTTGAGTGATACAATGGACTGTTAAAGACTACATTGAAAGCAATGGGCGCTGGGACATTCAAAAATTGGGATACACATTTGGCAAAGGCCACCTGGTTAGTCAATACTAGGGGATCTGCCAACCGAGCTAGACCTGCCCAATCAAACCTGTTAAGTGCTGTAGAAGGGGACAAAGCCTCTGTAGTGCATGTAAAAACCATGCTGGGGAATATAGTTTGGGCTACTCCTGCCTCAGGAAAAGGCAAACCCATTTGTGGTATTGCTTTTGCTCAGGGACCTGGATGCACTTGGTGGGTAATGCAAAAGAATGGGGAGGTCCAGTGTGTACCTCAAGGGGATTTAATACTGGGTGAGAATAGCGCATGCGTTGAATTGTATTATGTTAATTATTATATAATACTGTATGTCATCACAACCATGATTGCTATATGTCAATATCCTATTAATGATATCACAGTAACATCCATGCAGATAATAATGATAGAATTGGACAACCACAGCAGCGCGATGTAATGAGAACGGGCCTCAACATGTGACAATCCAACAGCAAACACCATCTCTTCTGCCCTGAAAGACTGCTGTGACAGATGGAGCCCAAAGTCAGTCATGGACTACACAAACTCAGTGGACATCTTATACATACATATATGAAAAGTGATGCCTAATTGCAATGTATTGGAAAGGGTGTGACATGAGCATGACATAAATGGTATGGAATAAGGGGTGGATATAGCCCTGGTTTCACCTACGATTCAGTTAATTTTTTCCTCCTAGTAGCTGGTAGGGTGCTGTGTTTGGGATTTAGGATGAGAATAATGTTGATGTCACACTCATGTATAATTGTTGCAGAGTAGAGCTTATGCTAAGCCAAGGACTTTTCAGCTTCTCGCTGTGCCCTGCCAGCTGGCAGACTGGGTGTACAGCAGGAGCTGGGAGGGGGACAGAACCAGGACAGATAACCAAAACTGGTCAAAGGGGTATGCCATAAGTAGAATCAATCCTTCCTGAGTTGGAAGGGACCCATAAGGATCATCAAGTCCAACTCCTGGCACCACACAGGTCTACCCAAAATTTTAGACCATGTTACTAAGTGCACAGTCTTGGTGCACTGACTAATTCATCGGGGAGCCTGTTCCAGCATGCAAAAAACCTCTCAGTGAAGAAACTCTTCCTGATGTCAAACCTAAACTTCCCCTGCCTCAGCTCGACACCGTTCCTGCAGGTCCAATCACTGGTGTTTACAGAGAATAGGTCACCTGCCTCCCCACTCCCCCTCGCGAGGAAGTTGTAGACTGTGATGAGGTCTCCCCTCAGCCTCCTCTTCTCCAGGCTGAACAGGCTAAGTGCCCTCATCCACTCCTCATACGTCTTCCCCTTTAGGCCCTTTACCATCGTCGTTGCCCTCCTCTGGACACTCTCCAACAGTTTAACGTCGTTGTACTGTGGTGCCCAGAACTGCACGCAGTACTCGAGGTGAAGCCGCACCAGTGCAGAGTAGAGCGCGGGACAATCACATCCCTCGACCGACTAGCAATGCCGTGCTTGATGAACCCCAGGATACGGTTGGCCCTCCTGGCTGCCAGGGCATACTGCTGGCTCATATTCAACTTGCTGTCAACCACAACCCCCAGATCCCTCTCTGTGGAGCTCCTCTCCAGCATCTCGTCGCCCAGTCTGTAGGTATTGCCAGGGTTGCCCCGTCCCAGGTGCAGGACCCAGCACTTGCTCTTGTTAAACTTGATGTGTTTGGTGATTGCCCATCTCTCCAATCTGTCCAGATCTCTCTGCAAGGCTCACTTCAGCCTCCAATACAGTTAACTGCTGAGATGCACCCATCACTCCATAAATACAGATGGACTCTGGCCCTTTATAGCTCGATGGCATTAGAGTACATTGTGCACCGGTGTCTACTAAAGCCTTATACTTTTGCGTATCTGACATGCCAGGCCATCGAATCCACACAGTCCAATAAACTCGACTGTCCCTTTCTCCCCCTGGCATGAGGCAGAGCCCCTCTAATCATGGTCAGAATCTTCTTTGTTTCTGTGTTTAAAGGACGTCCTGATGGAAGTTGGAGCAGCAAGCTTCTCAGAGAACCCCCTTTTTCCCGATTGTTTTTCCTTACAAGTCACGTACCCGTGCCTCTTGGTTTGAGGTAGATTTTTCCATCCCATTTTCTCATGTCCTCTCCATGGTCACGTAGGTAAAACCCCAGGGTGGCACGGGGTGAGTACCTACCATATTGTCTTCCTTGTGAGGATGAACACTTACCCTGATAGCTGAGACACTGGTTTGTACAGGTGGGGAGGAAAATAATCTCTCTTCAAGTTGGTGGAACTTCTCAGACAATTTCTCCAAAGTATTCTCTTTTAGTTGATGGACACTGGTTTGTTCAGGTGGGGAGGAAGATAAATTCTCTTTAAGTTGGTGGAACTCTTCAGAAAGTTTCTCCACAGCCGAGACGCAGGCCTGTAAGGAAGAGGAGAGACTTTCTTCGTACTGCCGGAGTTGTTTAACCACTTCATCCACTGTGGGTTCCTCATCCTCTTTCTAGGCCATTATTGCCAATGAGCTGGCATATCATGATGGTGCACTCCATACAAACGTCTGCCACATGGGTCATGTACACCTGACTTCATCTGTATCTGTGGATGTTTGTCCGAGGTCTGGGTCCTCATAAATCACCTCCCGTAGGGCTAATTCCCTCAGGTACTGGATTCCCTTCTCCATAGTGGTCCACTTGCCTGGTAGACATACAAGTTCTTCCTTGAAGGGATACCTTTCCCTCACAGCTGAGAGGAGACGCCTCCAGAGGCTGTGAGATTGTGCTCCATCTGCAATTGCTTTGTCAATGCCAGCGTCTCTAGCAAGGGATCCTAGCTGCCTGGCTTCCCTGCCCTCTAATTCCACACAATTGGCTCCCGTGTCCCAGCACCGGAGCAGGCAGGTGACAAGCTGCTCACCTATGCAGCGACCAAAATCTTTTTTGCACATCTCGTAGCTCACGCTGGTATAGGTTTCGGGTACTTACTGTTGATTTTTCGACATCCTCATCTTCCTCCTGCTGAATCCGTGATGGCCCAGCATCGTCGTCTCTATACCTAGGCCTAGCAGAAGACTCTGCGTTCTAAACGACCTGACTTTCTCATCCATTGTTTCATCATGGTTACAGGGGCAACGTGCACTGCTACAGTCCATTTCCCTGACCCAGCCGCTGGGCCCATCGCAGCGGTTGGAACAGCCACAGGGCCCCTCATAGGGCATTGATCGGTTGCTGGGCCAATCACACGGGTTGGGACAGCTGCAGGGACCGTCACAGGGTTTAGAACAACCACTGAGCCTGTCACCATGGTTGGAGTTGCTGCAGAGGCTGGAGTGGCCGCAGGAGCTGGAGAGGCCGCAGGGCCCCTCGTAGGGGTTGGAGTGGCTGCAGGGTTTGGAGTGACCGCAAGGTCTGTCACTAGGGTTATAGTGACATCAACTGCAGCTTGATAGGCATAGACCAGACCCCAGCACGTTGCAGTGATTTGTGTCTTTTTGGAACTGCCAGAGTGATGACACCCCTTTTTCAAGCATTCTACCAGTTTTTTAGGATTGTGCAGTTGTTCTAGGGGTGAATTTCCAAAACACTGGAGGTGCCCACTGCTCTAGAAACCTGCCCATATCCTCCCAGACTTCCTGCCACTCACAACTATCCCGCCTCAGGACAGATCTCTGGATGGCATTCCTAAGTAGTTGTTTAACCTTAAAGAAAACTTGAAGTGCATTCAGGAGACATAACAACAAGAACATGCTGGTCTGAGTATCCCAAGGATATTCAACATCTTGGAGAACTATTGTAACAAGCTCAGAGGATAAGAGGGTGGTGAAGGAGAAAGGGAGAGTGAACAAGTAGGAAAAAATATCTTCCTGACGAAAAAAGTCAATAGGTGTAATTGTTAATAGTTTCTGAGATATGGTTTCCAAAGTAGAGTCGACGACAGTGCATAGTTCAAATACCAGGTTAGAGTCATGACCAGAAATTTCATCGTATCATAAGCCACTGTTACACCACACAGTAACATAATGATCTTAAACCAGGGCCTGGAAAGGATAAACCGCACGACAGAGCACATACAGAAAGTAACGTGCTATAATACTCAATTTGGAAAACAGGCACAGCAGACTTGAGATTAAAGCAAACAGCATTATGACTAGCAACTATTAAGCAAGTCTAATGCTTATACCAATTTTAGTTTAACACACTCTGGTCAGATCTGTTGTTATCTCAACCCTTCGTGCCCCACGTTGGGCGCCAAAAGGACTGTTGTGGTTTAATCCTGTTGGCAGCTAAGCACCACACAGCTGTTCGCTCACCCTCCCCCCTCCCTTTCTGGGATGGGGGAGAGAAACGGGAAAGTGAAGCCTGTGAGTTGGTGAAAGAGACAGTTTATAAAGACAGAAAATAATAGTGAGAGAGCGACCGTGGTGGAACTTGGCTGCCTACCTGAGTAAAACCACCACATGTATCAACTGCACCACTCAGCTTGGTGTCCTCTGCAAACTTGCTGAGGGTGCGCTCAATCCCATTGTCTGCATCATTGATGAAGATATTGAAAAGCACCTGTCCCAGGATAGACACCTGAGTGACACTGCTTGTCACTGGCCTCCACCATTGAACCATTGATCACTATTGTCTGAGTGCAGCCATCAAGTCAATTCTTTATTCACCAGATGGGCTACCCTTCAAATCCATATTTTTCCAATTTAGAGATTAGGATACCATGTGGGACCATGTCAATGGCCTTACAGAAGTCCAAGTAGATGACATCAGTCAGTCTTCCCTTGTCAACTGATGCAGTCACTCCATTGTAGAAGGCCACCAGATTGGTCAGGCATGATTTATCCTTGGTGAAGCCATGCTGCCTGTCCCGGATCACCTCCTTGTCCTGCATGTGCCTTAACGTTGCCTCCAGGAGGATTTGTTCCATGATCTTTCCAGTCATAGAAGTGAGGCTCACTGGTCTGTAGCTTCCTGGGTCTTCCTTTCTACCCTTTTTAAATGGGAGTAATGTTTCCCTTTTTCCGGTCACCAGGGACTTTGCCTGACTGCCATGACTTTTCACATATGATGGAGAGAGGCTTGGCAACTATATCAGCCAATTCCCTCAGGACCTTGAGATGCATGTCATCAAGGCCCATAGACTTGTAGCTGTGAAGTTGCATCAGGAGGTTCCAAACTTGCTGTTTGCTTACAGTGATAGGGACTCTGCTCCACCAGCCTCTGCCTAGAGGTTCAGGGACAGGAGAGATGTGGGAAGCTGGACCACTAGTGAAGACTGAGGCAAAGAACTTAAGTTCCTCTGCCTTCTCTGCATCTGTCGTTACCAGTTCTCTGTCTTCATTTGTCAGAGGTGCTACACTCTCCTAGTCTTTCTTTTGTGGCCAACGTACCTGTAGAACCCCTTGTTATTCTTCGTATCCCTTGCCAAGTTTAGTTCTGTTAGTGCCTTGGCTTTCCTGATCCCATCCATCCCTGACAGCATTTCTGTATTCTTTCCGGGGCACACAGACCTGTTTCCACCATCTGTGCATTTCCTTCTTTTGCCTAAGTTTGACCACCAGATCCTTATTCAATCATGCCGGTTTCCTACCTTCCCTGCTTGATTTCTTACATATGGGAATAGAGAGCTCTTGCACTCCAAGGAAAATATCCTTAAAGAGTTGCCAGCTCTGATCAGATCCTCTGTTCCTAAGGACCAAGTCCCATGGGATCTCATCCACTAATTCTTTAAACAGCTGGAAGTTCACTCTTCGGAAGTTCAGGGTCCTGATTTTGTTCTTAGCCAGGCCCATATACCTTGAAATCACAAACTCAGCAAGGGTGTGCTCAGTGCAACCCAGGCTTCCTCCAGTCTTAATGTCTTTAATGAGCTCTTCCACACTGCTGAGCGCCAGGTCCAGTAACACGTCTCCTCTGGTTGGTTTATCTAATACCTGGGCCAGGAAGTTATCCTCAATGGGCTCCAGGAGTCTCCTGGATTGCTTACTTCCCACCATGTGGCTTTCCCAGCAAATATCTGTGTGGCTGAAATCCCCCAGGAGGATGAGCACCTGTGAGCTCAATGCTTCTTGTAGCTGGAGCAAGAAGGCCTCATCAATAGGTTCCTCTTGACTGGGCAGCCTACATTAAACCCCAACCATAAGATGTCCTTCTTTACAACCATAAGATGTCCTTCTTTACAGTCAGACCACTTATCCTCAGGGTACTCAGCCTCCCAAACTGGAAGTCTGGGATGGGGAGCAGAAGAAACCCTCCATAGTTCATGTGGAAACAGAGACCTGCTGCTCTACTTGGACTGTCACAAGTCCATGGGGCCAGATGGGATCCACCTGAGGGTGATGAGGAAGTTTTCGGACATGATTGCAAATACTCTTTCCATTATCTATCAGCGGTCATGGGCATCTGAAGAGGTCCTGGATGACTGGAAAATCGATAATGTGACGCCCATCTATCAGAAGGGTTGTAAGGAGGACCCAGGGAACTACAGGCTTGTCAGCCTGACCTCTGCGCCAGGTCATGGAGCAAATCATCTTCAGTACAATCACACAGCATGTGCAAGACAACCAGGGGATCAGGCCCAGCCAGCATGGGTTCAAGATGTCAGCTGCTCATCGTACATCTTCCCCTCTATGTCCTTCACCAACTTTGTAGCCCTTCTCTGGACAGACTCCAATAGTTTCACATCCTTTTTGTACTGTGGTGCCCAGAACTGCACACAGTACTCGAGGTGAGGCTGCACCAGCGCAGAGTAGAGCAGGACAATCACTTCCCTCGACCGACTAGCAATGCCGTGCTTGATGCACCCCAGGATACGGTTGGCCCTCCTGGCTGCCAGGGCACACTGCTGGCTCATATTCATCTTCCTATCAACCACAACCCCCAGATCCCTCTTTATGGGGCTTCTCTCCAGCGTCTCGTTGCCCAGTCTGTACATATAGCCAGGGTTGCCCATCCCAGGTGCAGGACCCAGCACTTGCTCTTGTTAAACTTGATGTGTTTGGTGATTGCCCATCTCTCCAATCTGTCCAGATCTCTCTGCAAGGCCTTTCCACCCTCAACAGAGTCCACAACTCCTCCAAGTTTAGTGTTGTCGGCAACTTTGCTCAAAACACCTAGTCCTACATCTAAATCATTTATAAAAACATTGAAGAGGACTGGCCCTAAAATGGAGCCTTGTGAGACCCAACTAGTGACCATCTGCCAGCCAGATGTGGCCCCATTTAGCACAACCCTTTGAGCCCTGCCCGTCAGCCAATTGCTCACCCATCGGATGATGTTTTGCTTTAGTTGTATGCTGGACATTTTGTCCAGTAGGATCCTATGGGAAACCGTGTCAAAAGCTTTGTTGAAGTCCAAAAAGATCACATCAGCTGGTTTCCCTTGATCGACGAGATAGGTGATCTTTTCCTAAAAGGAAATCAAATGTGTTAGGCAGGACCTACCCCTCGTGAACCCATGTTGGCTGGGACCAATGACTGCATTGTCCCCCAGGTGCGCCTCAATGACTTCAAGAATCATCTTCTCCATAATTTTACAAGGTACTGATGTGAGACTGACAGGCCTGTAATTGCTGGGGTCTTCTTTCTTGCCCTTCTTGAAAATTGGCAAAAAATATTTGCCAGCTTCCGGTCTACTGGGACCTCTCCAGATTCCCAAGATCTTTCAAAAATAATTGAGAGAGGTCCCGCCATGACATCAGCCGGCTCTTTAAGCACCCTGCGATGGATCCCATCCGGACTCATGGACTTGTATGGATCCAGGTGGAGCAGCAAATCCTGCACACATTCAGGGTCGGTTGGGACTTTATCATTCCCACCGTCATGGTCCTCCAGCTCAGGGCACCCAGGGTCCCAAAGCCCATCATCAGTACTGAAGACAGAGGCAAAGAAGACATTAAATGTCTCTGCTTTGCCTATGTCCTTGTCTGTGAGGAGACCTTCTCCATCAAGTAGCGGACCTATGTTTTCTTTGGTTCTCCTTTTTCTGTTCACATATCTAAAAAAATCCTTTTTATTGCCTCCCACAGATATGGCCAGCTTCAACACTAGTTGGGCTTTGGCCACACGAATTTTCTCCCTACAAACACGAACAGCATCCCTGTATTCCTTCCACGTCGCCTGACCCTCCTTCCAGCAGCTGTACACTTTCTTTTTCCGTCTAAGCTCCAGTAGAAGATCCCTGGTCAGCCAGGCCGGCCTTCTGCCCCGCCTGCCTGACTTCCGATATTTAGAATTGCCTGATCTTGTGCTTTTAGGAGGCAGTGCTTAAGGACTGATCAGCACTATGGACGCCAATGCCTTCAAAAGCAGTTTCCCAGGGGACCTTGCTAACTAGTTCCCTGAGCAGCCTGAAGTCTGCTTTCCCCATATCCAGGGCTGAAGTTTTGGTGGCAGTTTTCCTTCTGTCACCATAAATTCTAAACTCAACCACTTCATGGTCTGAGACGGCCGCCAATTGCCACGTCTCCCACAAGACCCTCTCTCTTCTCCAGTAACAGATCTAGGAGGGCACCTTTCCTAACTGGCTCCCTTAGCACCTGCACCAAGAAGTTATCATCTAGGTGCCCTAGGAACCTCCTGGACTCGCTCGTGTCGGCCGTGTGGTGATCCCAGTTGACATCTGGCAAGTTGAAATCCCCCATAAGGACGAGGAGAGTTGACCTCGAGGCATCTCGTAGTTCTGCAAAGAATAATTCATCGGCATTGTCGTCCTGTCCAGGTGGTCTTTAATAGACTCCTACAACGACTTCCCCTTTATTTGTTCTTCCCTTAATCCTTACCCAGAGGCTCTCAACTTTGCCATCCCCAACTTGAAGTTCCACGCAGTCCAGCCCATGCTTCACATACATCGCCACCCAACCACCTCGCCTACCCTGCCTGTCCCTCCTGAAGAGCCTGTAACCATCTATTGCAGCACACCAGCCACAGGACTCATCCCACCAGGTTTCGCTTATGCCGATGATGTTGTAGCTGTGGGACTGGGCCAAGACTTCTAGCTCATCCATTTTATTCCTCATACCGCGTGCATTTGTGTAGAAGCACTTCAAATGCGCCTCCCTACACACGGCACCTTGTGAAGCAGACCAAATACCTCACTAGCAGGGACTACAGTCCCTCTGATTCTAGCGCACCATCCCTTAGCTTATCACCGGCGTGCCTGATTTTATCCCCTTCCCCCTTCAACTCTAGTTTAAAGCCCTATCTATCAGCCCTGCCAACTCCTGAGTAAAAATCCTTTTCCCCCTCTAAGAGAGGCGCATCCCATCTGGTGCCAGAAGGCCTGGAGTTGCATAGACCTTCCCATGATCAAAAAAAACAAAGTTCTGCTGGTTGCACCAGTCCCGGAGCCATGTATTAATGTAATGAGTCTCCTTGTCAACATCAATCCCCCCTATCGGAAGGACAGAGGCAAACACAACCTGTGCCCCTGAACCTTTGACTAGTTGCCCCAAAGCCCTAAAGTCCCTTTTGATCGCTTTCGGACTTCTCCTTGCTACCTTGTCATTACCAGCCTGAAAGACCAGTAGCGGGTAGTAGTCAGTGGGCCGTAGCAGGCACTTGACTTTCTTAAGGAAGTCTCTCACCTGAGCCCCAGGGAGGCAACAGACTTCCCTGTGGGTTGGGTCTGGTCGGCATATTGGGCCCTCTGTCCCTTTCAGAAGGGAGTCCCCCATGACAATAACCCTTCTTTCTTTCTTGACAGAAGATGTAGTGATGCAGGGGGTAGGTTGCCTTGCCTTAGGCACCCTCTCCAACTGGGATGGGCTTTCATCTACATCGTTATTCTGACTGTCACGTTCTAGAGCCTCATACCTGTTATATAAGGGTAGATGGGAAGGTGAGGTGGGCAGGGACAGGGCTTGCCTACCACCCCGAACAAGAACCTGCCTCCATTCCCCCCCTTGGCCTAGGTCTCCTCCTACTGCCTGGCGAGATGAGGGAACTTCTGTCTTCTGCATAGCAGGAGACACTTGTGCTGTGGCAGGCTCGTGAGTCTGTCTCAGGGAGGGTAGAGTACACTTCCACCATTCAATTTCTTTCTCCAAGTCCCTTATGCTCCGGAACCTGCTCACCTCCTCCTGAAGCTCCGCTACCTGGCTGAGCAGCTCTTCAACCTGGGCACATCTCCCACAGGCATACCCTCCACTGCTGCTGTCAGATAGCAACAGAAGACTCGGGCACACCCTGCAGCCCAAGACCTGGACGGCTGCGTGTTTCCCCGTGTTTCTGTCTGAGTAGCCACATCGGTGACTGTGGCTGGAGAGGCCGCAAGAGATACGGAGGCCATAGTTTTTTGCCTGGTGCATACCATGGCCAGGTTCTTCGCAAGCAGGTTACAAGCACTGTTTAGGTCAGCTGCCCTGGTGTTGTCTCCTCCCCATCACTTGCAAACCCCCAGCCTGCTGGCTCTTGGGGACTTGGAGAGAGTCCTGATGCGGTGCCAGTATTATGCAGCAATAGACACAACACTGGAGTGATACCAGTGCTGTTCCAGCTATGATTGCGGAGCACAGAACTATGTGGGCTGCTTCAGAGAAAGTTAACTCCATCCCAGTCAAACCCAACACAACCTTCGCCCCTTATTCCACAACATTTGTGTCACACTCATGTTATAAATGTCTCACTCTTCAAAATAGGACTATAATCAAAGTTTACAATTTATTAAAACAATAGAGGTAAGCAAACAGCGCTGGGTGCGCCGGGAGTCTTTGCTCCACCAAGACACACACCAGTTACATCAAGCATCTGATTTTTATGCTCCTAGGCTGTTATAAATGAGGTCTCAACTCAATATGAATTTTGTAATATTTATAAAACAAATATTTCTAAAAGGTATAAAAGACAAGTAAACAGCACTGGGTGTGCAGGGAGTCTATGCTCCACCAACATGCACACACAAACATCAAATATTCTAAATATACAGAACATTGTTTTACACACTAAACACATGTATGCCTATACATACATACAATCCGGAAAGGTAACAAACAATCCTTTCAGTTCCATGACTTACTGAACTTGAGTACACCTATACATATGCACATTCAGAAAAGGTAACAAACAATCCTTTCAGTTCCATGACATAACAGTCTCCATTTTCCATTCCTTTTGAACAATATATCTCGCTTTAAGTTGTCAAGCAACTTGGTCTTCAGGCCTTATGTATCCCATTCTTCCCAGATCAAAGAAAAGCATATCCATCTCCTTTTCAAGGCCAATAGGCCTGGGTCAAAAGGCACGTTCAAGTCAGCAGGGGGCGTAACAGCAAAGGCCTTCGATGGCTGTAGATCAGTAAAGGAGCCCACAGCTCCCTCACTATCTGGCAAACCACACGTTTCTGACTGTGGCTCCACGTGGCTCTTTAAGGCCTCAGAGATTGCTCGCCAGGTGCCGAGCAATCCCACTGCAACCTTGTCATTTTTAGTTGCAGAGTCCCACACCTTGACCTCAGTTTGGTCCCATATTTCAGGCTCATAAACTGTCCAACTGTTAATAAGGAGAATAAGCTGTAAGGTTACCAGGACAGTCTTTGTTTCTAAGGACGTATGATTCCCCATAATGCGCAACTGCTTACCAGCGAGAGGCAGTTGTGTGCATGGGTCCGCTTCTCTCAGCTTGAGCTTCTCTCCAGCCCCAGTGTGCCTATTTCCAGCGACTTTCTGTTCAAGCTTCTCTGAGCAGTTTGTTGAGTCTGGCCGAACCTATTTTCATGAGGCAGTCAAAGTGCCTGTTCCCGTCCTGGTATCCATTCTGCTAGCCTGTTCCTCTTCATTCCTTCTTTCTGCTTCTTTATTGATGTAACTTCATCTTGTTGCCTTTTTCTTTTTTTTTTTCTCCTTCTTTCTTGAGGGCAGTTTCCCCTCTGATATCCTTCTCTCCACAGCAGTTCTTTTCAAAACAACTTTTCATTGGTCAAACAACTTTGAATGTAACAACAATTTTGAGCTTAGGAGAAAAAAGAGGGTTTATAATCTTTGGAAAAGTGGGCAGGCCACTAGGGAGGACTATAAGGATGTTGCGAGGCTGTGCAGGGACAAAATTAGGAAGGCCAAAGCTCATCTGGAGCTCAACCTCGCTACTGCCGTTAAAAATAACAAATAACGTTTTTATAAATACATCAACACAAAAAGGAGGACTAAGGAGAATCTCCATCCTTTACTGGATGCAGGGGGAAACTTAGTTACAAGAGATGAGGAAAAGGCGGAGGTGCTTAATGCCTTCTTTGCCTCAGTCTTTAGCAGCAATACCGGTTGTTCTCTGGATACCCAGTACCCTCAGCTGGTGGAAGGGGATGGGGAGCAGGATGTGGCCCTCACTATCCATGAAGAACTGGTTGGTGACCTGCTATGGCACTTGGATGTGCACAAGTCGATGGGGCCGGATGGGATCCACCCAAGGGTACTGAGAGAACTGGCAGAGGAGCTGGCCAAGCCACTATCCATCATTTATCAGCAGTCCTGGCTATCGGGGGAGGTCCCAGTTGACTGGCGGCTAGCAAACGTGACGCCCATCTACAAGAAGGGCCGGAGGGCAGACCCGGGAAACTACAGGCCTGTCAGTTTGACCTCAGTGCCAGGAAAGCTCATGGAGCAGATCCTCCTGAGAGTCATCACGCAGCACTTGCAGGGCAAGCAGGCGATCAGGCCCAGTCAGCATGGGTTTATGAAAGGCAGATCCTGCCTGACGAACCTGATCTCCTTCTATGACAAAGTGACGCGCTGGGTGGATGAGGGAAAGGCTGTGGATGTGGTCTACCTTGACTTCAGCAAGGCTTTTGACACCGTCTCCCACAGCATTCTCCTCAAGAAACTGGCTGCTCTTGGCTTGGACTGGCACACGCTTCGTTGGGTTAGAAACTGGCTGGATAGCCGGGCCCAAAGAGTCGTGGTGAATGGAGTCAAGTCCAGTTGGAGGCCAGTCACTAGTGGCGTTCCCCAGGGCTCGGTGCTGGGGCCGGTCCTCTTTAATATCTTCATCGATGATCTGGACGAGGGCATTGAGTGCACCCTCAGTAAGTTTGCAGATGACACCAAGCTATGCGCATGTGTCGATCTGCTCGAGGGTAGGAAAGCTCTGCAGGAGGATCTGGATAGGCTGCACCGATGGGCTGAGGCCAACTGTATGAAGTTTAACAAGGCCAAGTGCCGGGTCCTCCACCTGGGGCGCAATAACCCCAAGCAGAGCTACAGGCTGGGAGATGAGTGGTTGGAGAGCTGCCAGGCAGAGAAGGACCTGGGAGTGATGGTTGATAGTCGGCTGAATATGAGCCAGCAGTGTGCTCAGGTGGCCAAGAAGGCCAACAGCATCCTGTCTTGCATAAGAAACAGTGTGACCAGCAGGGCTAGGGAGGTGATTGTCCCCCTGTACTCGGCTCTGGTGAGGCCGCACCTCGAGTACTGTGTTCAGTTTTGGGCCCCTCGCTACAAGAAGGACATGGAGGTGCTTGAACGGGTCCAGAGAAGGGTGACGAAGCTGGTGAGGGACCTGGAGAACAAGTCCTACGAGGAGAGGTTGAGGGAGCTGGGCTTGTTCAGCCTGGAGAAAAGGAGGCTCAGGGGCGACCTTATTGCTCTCTACAGGTACCTTAAAGGAGGCTGTAGCGAGGTGGGGGTTGGTCTATTCTCCCACGTGCCTGGTAACAGGATGAGGGGAAATGGGCTTAGGTTGGGCCAGGGGCGTTTTAGGTTGGATATTAGGAAGAACTTCTTTACCGAAAGGGTTGTTGGACATTGGAACAGGCTGCCCAGGGAAGTGGTGGAGTCACCATCCCTGGAAGTCTTTAAAAGACGTTTAGATGTAGAGCTTAGGGATATGGTTTAGTGGGGACTGTTAGCGTTAGGTCAGAGGTTGGACTCGATGATCTTGAGGTCTCTTCCAACCTAGAAATTCTGTGATTCTGTGATTCTGTGAATAACAGCAAACACACAGAAACATCCATGCCTTAATGGCTGGAGAACAAGAGAACCAGCTGGAGAACAAGAAACCCCAGACTGCATGGGGTTTCCTGAATCACCCTTCTTTGTTCCCTCTAAACTTTTATATTCCTGATGGCCTCGTCATTAAGAGTCTAATGTTATCTCAACCACGGGGCTTTCCAACCCCCATCGCCACATTCCCAAATCTCCCCCTTCTTTATTAATATCAACCATTTTCTCGACACGAACTACCACTCCATATATAACATAGGGTAATACATATTCATTACTACTTCTAAAAAAACCATGATTATTATAATTTGTTTCCGGAATCCAAACCCTCCTACTGGAGCATGTGTATCAGTCTCCGGTGGTGTCTCTGGAGGTCTCTGGGGGTCTCTCGTGCTGAAGGCTCATAGTCTTCCTCCCTCTTGTCCTTCTCCTTTGTCCAACTTGGCTGTATGTCAGAGACTTGTGCAGCGTCCCCTGCAAGCTTTGTCTTTTAGTCGTTCTTCAGCTTTCCCCGTCTCCTTAATCTCCTGGCCAGACATCAGAGACTTGCATAGTGTCCCATGCAATAGTCATAATATTTAGCAGTGTTATAAATGAAGTCTCAACTCACTCTGAATTTAGTAACATAAAAGAATATTTATAAAAGGGAAGTAAAGAGCTCTGGGTGCGCAGGGAGTCTATGCTCTACCAACATGCACACCCAACCATCGAACTTTCCAAATAAATATAGGACATTGCTGTTACATATTTACAAGAAACCCGAGTACATATGGATATCCTATCCCTGCTTCATACTATAATTCTCTTTGTGGTGGTCGTTGTGGTTGAAAGGCTCAAGGTTTCCCCATCACCATTAGCAACCTTTTGTTCCAGACTGCAGGAGCAGCTTCGACTGTCTCCCTCTTCTTCTGCACGTGCTCTGCGCACCACAAGGTTCCCGAAAGCAACAAAACATGATTGCTTTTCCCACGTTTCGTTAACCCTTGAAACCACACTAATAATATTATTATCATATAACATTATACTGTTAACATAATAAATGTTAACAGTTCTAACCAGCAACCTCCCCAGCAACTTCCATGCCTTAACAGAGGGGAAAACAAGCAACCCTAGATGGCAGGGCATCGCCTCAATCACCCTTCTTTGTTTCCTCTAAACTCTTTTACATTCCTGATGACCTCATCGTTAAGAGTCTGATGTTATCACCAACCATGAGGCTTTCCAACCCCCATCGCCACACTCCCACATCTCCCCCTTCTTTATTAATATCAACCATTTTTCTCAACATGAATTACCACTCCATATATAACAGCAGTTATTCTGAACCCCCCCAGATATAAGAGACTCCAAGGAAAAGCCTACAAATACATTTCCCTTCAAGCTCTCTATTGACATGAATTGCTAAAACATTCCTTTGCAAGATACAAGAAGTATATACATTAAACACTCTGGTTTTTTTAGACTTGTGCTCATACAAGGGTATGTATGACAGAACGTCACATTCATCATACCATGCGGCCCTAACATTGTTCCATATTGACACGAATCAGATGAACACATTTCACACTCAGGTCCCACATACTTTAGTATATAGATATTCTCATCACCACGGTTCCCTGTCCATTAAAATATTTATAGGTCTGTACTTCTTTTCATTCCATAGGCCTCTCCCCAAAATGTTCATAAGAACTGTTGATGGATTCAGCTTCATCTGTCAAAGTGGACACTCAGTGCAGGCAGAGTTGGTTTTCTTGACGCCAGCACCAGCTTAGCTCAAGTCACTGCTGCACTTGCCTGGTTCCTTGCAAAGTTGACCTGTCATTGGTTCTGTAGTGTCCTCCTACAATGCATACCTTAGATTACAGATTATTTTTCTCCCAAGGTTAAATATCCTTGAGGCACGTACCTGATATCCCCATCCTTTTGCATTACCCACCAGGTGTACCCTGGTCCTTGGGCGAGGACAATCCCACAAGTGGGTTTGCATTTTGCCATGGCAGAAGCAACCCACACCTCCTTCCCCAGCCACTTCCCTACATGCACTACAGGGACTTTAGCTTCTCCCACAGTGTGTAGAGGTTTTGTTTCATCAGGACCAGGATGGCTGTCAGAACCACTGTATGGACTGCTTCAGGGAAAGTTAATTCAATCCCATCCAGACCCAGCACGCACCCTCAGTAAGTTTGCAAATGAGACCAAGTTGGTAGGAAGTGTCGATCTGCCAGAGGGTAGGAAAGCCCTGCAGAGGGACCTGGACAGGTTGGATCAATGGGCAGAGGCCACTGGGATGAGGTTCAACGTGGCTAAGTGCCAGGTCCTGCACTTTGGTCACAACAACTCCATGCAACACTACAGGCTTGGGGCAGAGTGTTTGGAAAGCTGTGCAGAAGATAAGGATCTGGGGGTGTTGGTCAATGCTCGCCTGAACATAAGCCAGCAGTGTGCCCAGGTGGCCAAGAAGGCCAATGGCATCCTGGCTTGTATCAGGAAGAGCGTTGGCAACAGGATCAGGGAGGTGATTGTCCCCTTGTACTCTGCTCTGGTGTCGTGGTTTAACCCGGCCAGCAGCTAAACACCACACAGCCGCTTGCTCACCCTCCCCCCTCCCTCTCTGGGATGGGGGAAAGACATAGGAAAGTGAAGCCTGTGAGTTGAGATAAAGAGAGTTTATTAAGACAGGAAAATAACAATAATAATAACAATAATGATGATAATAGTACTGCTACTAATAATGCATACAAAACAAGTGATGCACAGTGCAATTGCTCACCACCCACTGACTGATGCCCAGCCTGATCCCGAGCAGTCCGGCCCCCTTCCCCCGGCTAGCCACCCCTATATATTGTTTAGCATTGTTATAAGTTAGACCACACAATTTACTGGTCTATTGAAATTATTTTATTAATCAAGTAAGCAGACACAAGCAAAACAGTGCTGGGCGGCTGGGGAGTCTCCGCTCCACCACGGCACGCAATTTCCCCTTTCCAGTGTCGCTGTTTTATAGCATTGAAGTTCCGGCTTGTTGAGACTTGTCGAGACCTGTTGAGACCTGTCAACTTGTCGAGACTTGTCCTGAGACTGCGCAGTCTGTTGTTGGGGGTTGTTATTCTTCCTCTGGTGATCATGCGTTGTGCTTGTGTTCAGGTGGGGGCAAAACAGGATGTCTTGCGGTGGGTGGGTGGTATCTTACAAAATCTTTGTTTTAACAAGGATGTTCACGCAACCCCCCTTCCCCATTTGTCTCCATGTTACAATGCCGTGAGTTGTGAAACCTTATCTCCTCAGTAGATTCTTTAAATTCTCAAGGACAATGAACAAACCCCTACTAATTTATCACAAGCATGACGTCAGATGGTATGGAATACCCCTTTGGTCACTTTGGGTCAGCTGTTCTGAGTCTGTCCCCTCCCAGCTCTTGCTGCATCCCCAGCCTGCCCGTTGGCAGGACAGAGTGAGAAGTTGAAATGTCCTTGGTTTAGTGTAAACACTGCTCTGCATCAGCATGTTATCAACACTCTTCTCATCCTAAGCCAAAACATAGCATTCTACCAGCTACTAGGAAGAAAATTAACTCTGTCCTAACTGAAACCAGGACATCTGGTGAAGCCCCACTTCGAGTACTGTGTTCACTTTTGGGGCCCTCAGTACATGAAGGACATGGAGTCCCTGGAGCGTGTCCAGAGAAGGGCTATGAAGCTGGTGAAGGGTCTGGAATACAAGTCTTATGCAGAGCGGCTGAGGGAACTGGGGTTGTTTGGAGAAAAGGAGGCTCAGGGGAGACCTTATTGCTCTCTACAACTACCTGAAAGGAAGTTGTGGGGAGCTGGATTTTGGCCTCTTCTCACAGATAACTAGTGATAAAAAGAGGGAATTGCCTCAAGTTAAGTGTTCCTTAATATTGATTCATTACCCCTATATTCAATTAGAATCATAGAATCATTAAGGTTGGAAAAGACCTTCAAGATCATCTGGTCCAACCATCACCCTACTACCAATGTCACCCACTAAACCATGTCCCGAAGCACCAGTTCCAACCTTTCTTTAAACACGCCCAGGGATGGTGACTCCACCACTTCCCTGGGTAACCTATTTGAATGCCTGACTACTCTTTCTGAGAAGAAATTTTTCCTTATTTTCAACCTAAACCTCCCCTGGCACAACTTTAATAGGACACTGTCAAACAGATTTTGGCAGAATTTACTTTGTACAATTCAGTGATTTCTTAATGTTTTCCTTCTGATTGCACTTTGGCACAGTCCCCTTCCAAGAATATGGCAGCTGAAAACACATTTTTTTTGGTCTGTTAAATCATTTTTGTGGTGAGTGTTCAACAGAAGCAAAATTCCTTTGCAAAAGAACTTCATTTGATAAGTTGTCTTAATGCTCTCACTGGTTTTCTGAATGTATTTTTTACAGAAAGCAAAGCCTCTGCATACTGAAAATGTCAGCAGAGTTTGAATTACTAGTCATGTGCTGTTTTGAAAACATTGAAACCTTTTTGAATTGCATCATCTGAAGGGAAAAGGTGAAACATGCATACTCTATAAATAGTCTCTGTAGCGAACAAGCACTCTTCTGCTTGCAACTCTTATTGTCTTTAGATAATAATGAACAAACTATTTTCAAGGTGAAATACTAGAGTTCACAGTAGCCCTTGGTGGTTTTTTTTTGTTTGTTTGGTTGGTTGGTTTTTGAATGGGTAAATATTTTCAGCAAAGGTTTGTAATTTCAATTAAAAGAGGAATTTTCTTTTTGAAGGGGAATGCCTATTTGGAGTGAGGGCTTACAGTCTTTAGCAGAAGACATTTTCTGCTGCTTTGGATCCATTAATGAATTGTCAGTACCTCCCAATCCCAGTGCAGGTCCAGTCTCTTTCCCTTCATCAAGGAGTACCTAACATCTCTCTTCTTGGCAGCCTCTAAATTACCACTGACAAAAGCTTTTTAGCAAAGCACAGTGAGTCAATTTTCTACCTGCTACAAACTTTTGATACTTTGGAGATGATTAGATGGTTATGTTAAAAAAGATGAAGGGGAGGGGAATAGCCCTTCGTGTTCAATCACAGCAGTCCTACCAGGGCTTCTGAGTTGAAATTTCCTGAACTGTCTTCTGTGGCATGTTGAAACCTTTTTAAAGGTTATATTTGCTAACAACAATTTATTTCTTTAAATACACAAACAGAAAAAGAAGAGGAAAATCATACTTCATAATTCCCAGGCATTGCAACACAGTTAATGCAGAGCTGCTACATTTTGGGCTGTGAGGGCAGTTGATCTTTGTTTAAATCCTCTGTAATATAAGAAGGGTAGGTTAGTCTGTGTTAGTGCTGTCATTGTTTAGACCAGGATCTGTGTATATAAATGTGTCCTGGTTTAACCCTGTCGGCAGCTAAACACCACAGAGCCCTTCGCTCACCCTCCCCCCTCCCTCTCTGGGATGGGAGAGAGAAGCGGGAAAGTGAAGCCTGTGAGTTGAGATAAAGACAGTTTATTAAGGCAGGAGAATAATAATAATGGTAATGATAATAATGATAATAGTACTACTAATCATAATGTGTACAAAACAAGTGATGCACAATGCAATTGCTCAACACCCATTGACTGATGCCCAGCCTATCCCCGAGCAGCCGGTCCCCCACCCCGGCCACCCCCTATATATATTGTTTAGCATGACGTCAGAAGGTATGGAATACCCCTTTGGCCACTTTGGGTCAGCTGTCCTGGGTCAGCATGTTATCAGCACTCTTCTCATCCTAATCCAAAACATAGCACCCTACCAGCTACTAGGAGGAAAATTAATTCTATCCTAATTGAAACCAGGACAAAATGTTGCTGCTAATAACATGAATTCTCAAAAAATCTCCTTGTAGGGAGAGCAGGGAGACGAGTTTTCATCTGAATATGAGTAGGGACTTAGAGATAGTTCTTCTGCCAACTCTGTCTGGAGGCATTCATCATTCCAGGAGGATTTTAACCTTTTCAATACTTGAATAACATGCTGAAAAATTACAAGTGATAATATTGTTTGAGTAGCTGGTTGGGCTTTTTTTTTTTTTTAATTGCTTTCATAGAAAAGACCCATAGAAAAGAGATTTTCTATTGGAATTAATAGTTCAGTTACTTATTAAAAGTAGGAAGAAACGGGATCAAGCCCTTTCAGTGTTCAAGTGTTAGGCTTTTCCTCAGCTCACAGATGAGAAATAGTTTTATGTATGCTTTGTAGGAAACTGATATTAAAAAGAAAAATATCCTATACAATTTCTTTGAGACCACTAATCCAACTTTCATATACTGGGAATTAACCTGAAATAAAGAAATAAACTGAACTGACTAAGTTTAACTTCAACTTTTTTTTTTTTCTTCCTTGAGAGGAGGCACTTATAGGAGCATGTCATGACTACTTAAAAACAAAAGTGAAAGCCAGAGGGAGGAGCTCATGTTACCAGGGGCAACTCTGCTCCCCTTCTCTGTGCAAGTGTTGAGTGGAGCCAAGAGCAACAACACCAAATGCTTGATCTTGTTCAACCTCCCTCCCCTTCCTCTTTGTGGACTTTACAGCTTACTGGCTCTTCAGTTTAAACTTTAACCACTTTAACTCTCATGCAAAAGTCTAGGTTAGTGTGTGCAGATTGACCTTCTTCAGGATAGAGTATCAGAGTACAGCAACTGAACGTAATCCAAATAGTGCTGCTCACTGCACAACCTGCTCTGAAACGTACAGCGCAAACCAATGGAAAAAATGAAAGATTTTCTTTTTTGTTTCCTGTAAATTGAAGAGCTTTTTAAAAACTGTTGGAGATTTAGACTACAGCAATATATATTTTTTTCACCTAATTTTCATGTAATACTGCTTCCTGCAACACACTTGCTTTTGTTTCACAACACTAAATCAGTTTTGGAGTTGAGGTGGTGTGGTTTTATATGCTTTCCATTATAAATAGTTAATGTATAACACCTTGCTTGTAGTGTTTATTCCAGATTTTATATGCACTGTCTGTTCAAGTTTAATAGTGATCTGACATATGAAATGTCATTGTTTTTCTCTGTATCTATGCCTCTGACTTAATGCTTGAGCCAAGATGAATGTCATGCTTAGGTAAAATAAAATAAAAAAAAGAAAACCCAAATTCTGCTATTCATCAAGTATTGAAAGCAAGACCTGGGTCTTCATGTTTGGGAAAACAGAGGTGGGTTTGGGTCTAATCTTCAGAGGACAGTGTTCAAGACCTTTGTTCAGCAGGGTTCTTTGTCAAGCAGTGGTGTCCTTGCTGAAGTGAACATCTTTCTTGTCACGTACCATACCTTCTTACATTATATGAAGACACCGCTCTTTTGCCTTGTGCTTTATCATGCTGAATGGAAAACTTACTCATAATGCAGATTTCTGAAATGGTGCTTGCACATCTCATTCAGTACTATAACTCTGACTTCCTGTGTGTTGGTAACTGCAGCAGTTTCCATCTCCAAAAAGCTATGCAACCATAGCTGTCTTACTGTATCACTTGTGTGAAAGTGAGCTTTAGCATCACTGTAGTGGTGGGAGAGGTGAAAGCGAAGAGGTTAAGTGATGTGTGTAAATGAATCAGTGTCAGAGTGGAGATTAGGACTGGGGTTCATGCCATTAGGGTAGCCTCTTGCTTATTGACAGAATAGTTAAATTTGCTGGTAGGTGCAGTCTCCTTAGTGTAGGGTTTGGAAAACTGCTGCCAACTTGCTGAGCTACTGGGAGTTTCACATTGGTCTTAACTGGATGCAACTCTGCTTCTGCAGCTAGGAGTTACCAAATTAAATGTTTCTCTTACTATCAATCTTTTATGAATGTTGTAATGGAATGGCAAAGAGGGGTTGTAAACTGGCTTTTTACCTGCCTTAGATTTTGTCAGAGATGAAAAGGGTATGTACATATGAAAGGGTTTGTCATATTTGTAATTAAAGCCAAGGTCTTCAAGATGCATCATTTCTCATAAATGATTTTCTTTTTTCTTTTGTAACAAAAGGTAAATGATAATGAGATTATAGTATTTTTCCTAATAACGTAAGCTTTCTTTCTTTTCCCACACAGGTTTCCACTTGAGTGGCACAGTGACAGAGCCTGCAATGCAATCGGAGCCAGAAACTGTTTGCAATGTAGCTATCAGCTTTGATCGTTGCAAGATTACCTCAGTGACCTGTAGCTGTGGAAACAAGGACATATTTTACTGTGCCCATGTTGTGGCACTCTCTTTATACCGGATCCGCAAGCCAGATCAAGTCAAACTGCATCTTCCCATTTCAGAGACACTCTTTCAAATGAACAGAGACCAACTACAAAAATTTGTACAGTATTTGATCACAGTGCACCACACAGAAGTTTTGCCAACTGCTCAAAAATTAGCAGATGAAATTCTTTCTCAGAATTCAGAAATCAATCAAGTCCATGGTAAGTTTGATGCTTGTTCTTCCTTTTGCCTCATTCCCTCCTTGTTTTTGAGTTGTTTCTTTTTTTTTTTTTTTTTGTGGCATTCAGGAGCATAACCTCCTGAGGTCCCTTCCAACGTGAGTTATTCTGTGATTCTATGATGTTTACGAAAGAGAATTCTGTTATTAAAACTTCACTGTAAGATGTTTAGAAAATAAAATTTCTTGGGAAAGAGCTCATAAGCAATGAGCTTGATGTCTCTAATGCTGTTAATACATGTCCTGATCTACTTCACACACATAGTGTATTTAATTGAAGTGACTTTTTTTTTTTTTAGTGGGAAATGGTGGGGTAGGGCTGAACAACAGAATACAGTGTTCTTTAAAAGTGAAAAGGGGACTGTTTAACATTTAATAAGATAGATTTTCTCTTTTTAAAATGTAATTTTTCATACTGCCCTGCTTAAACTAGCAAAATTTAATTGAGAACCTGGCTGAAAGAGACGAATGGAGGTAAAAAGCAGGCAGTTTTCCTTTAAAGAAGGATAAAAGTGCTCCAGTGCTTAGTATTAGAATTATTTGGTGATCTGGATTTGTGAAGGAAGTAACGACAAGGCGACTCAAAGAAATCTCACAAACCCAAGCAGATGTAAATAAGCAGTACAATGAAATGAAGCATTGATAGCAGCTAAACAACATGAAAAAATAGTTTGAAAACCATATTTTAAGAAAGGCTTTTGTACTTACATTAAATATTAAAATAGAACTTGTTATATAGAAAATAAATCATGAGTTTTTGTTTTGAAACATGGAACATAAAAATAAGGGGACACAGTGAAAACACTGCGTGCAAGTCTAGACTGATAAGGAAATTTTTATCTGCCATGTGAAAGTAGACTTTGAAACTTATTGCTATATAATGTTTGTGAGACCAGGATTTTAGCAGGAGAGATTAGATATTGTCAGCAAATAAGTTAATGCATTTTGCTGTGCAGATGGAAGGGAAAGAATTTTTAGAAGTTAAATTTATTTAGGGGTTTATTAACTTTCTTCACCATCTTACCATAGAATGTCCTAGTTTTACCTTTTTGTTATTTAGTACTGGCTGTTTCACAGCAGTTGGTGTTTTTCTTTGATACTGTATACTGCTTAACAGGTATTATATTCCACCCAAGAGTTCTGAAATTAAGGACCAGATGAAGTGACTTACGTTTGTACTTTGAATCATTTGGGGAAATCAAAGACATAATAATATTTTTGAATCATTAATTTTATGATTTTTGGGTTTATATAATTATTGTTTAGAATAGTTCTGAGTATGCTAAGCTTATAAAATCAATTACTGTTATGTTGTGAATCAGTATACAGCAAGTTTGGTTTCTAGCTGGGACCATTCAATCTTTGCACAGTACTCAGTAAGATATGTGTTTTATTTGTAATTGCTTTTTTCCATATCTTCTTCTCCCTAATGCTGCCATGGAATAACATTTATTAAATTTTTATTGATATGATCTACAGTTCATTTGTATACTTCAATTCAAAAGACTTTTATAAAGTGAAGTTCATAAAATTCAGTATGGCTATGAGTTGGTAATTTGGCATGGTTTCAGCTAAAGATTAAAAAACAGCTCACGCCTTAAAGACTACATTCTGTTATTTTAATCAAATTTCACTGCTGACCTGTTCCTGAGTAGTTTATAATATTGTATATTCTTAGCCTATTTTCATCACTTTTGTGGTATAGATGAGTGGACAGTAAGGGGGATTGAGAACTGTCTGACTGGTCGAGCTCAGAGGGTGGTGATCGGCTAGAGACAAGTGACAAGTGGTGTTCCCCAGGGGCTGCTGCTGGGTCCAGTGTTGTTCAACATCTTCATCAACAACCTTGATAAGGGAATAGTGTCCACCCTCAGCAAGTACAACAATGATACAAAGCTGGGAGGAGTGGCCGACATGCCAGAAGGTGGTGCTGCCATTCAGCGAGACCTGGACAGGCTGGAGAGCTGGGCAGGAAGAAACCAAATGAGGTTTAACAAGAGCAAGTGTAGAGTCCTGCACCTGGGAAGGAACACTCGCATCTATCAGTACAGGCTGGGGGACGACCTGCTGGAGAGGAGCTCTGACGAGAAGGACCTGGGGGTCCTGGTCGACAACAGGTTGTCGTGGTTTAACCCGGCCAGCAGCTAAACACCACGCAGCCGTTCGCTCACCCTCCCCCTCCCTCTCTGGGACGGGGGAGAGAAATGGAAAGTGAAGTCCGTGAGTTGAGATAAAGACAGTTTAACTGTTCTAACTGAAACCAGGACACAGGTTGACCATGAGCCATCAGTGTGCCCTGGTGGCCAAGAAGACCAATGGAATCGTGGCATGCATAAAAAGGAGTGTGGCCATGTCATGGTTTAACCCGGTAGGCAGCTAAACACCACACAGCTGTTGTTTAAACACCCTCTCTGGGATGGGGGAGAGAAGCAGGAAAGTGAAGCCTGTGAGTTGAGATAAAGACAGTTTATTAAGACATGAAAATAGTAATAATAATAATAATAATAATAATAATAATAATAATAATAATAATAATAAATACATAAATACAAAATAAGTGATGCATAATGGAATTGATCAACATCCGCTGACCAATGCCCAGCCTAACCCCGAGCAGTCTGCCCCCCCCCCGGCTAGCAACCTCTATATATTGTTTAGCATGACGTCAGATGGGATGAAATGCCCCTTTGGCCAGTTTTGGTCAGCTGTCCTGGGTCTGTCCCCTCCCAGATCCTGCTGCACCCCTAGCCTACCCACTGTCAGGATAGAGCGAGAAGATGAAAAGTCCTTGGCTTAGTGTAAGCACTGCTCTGCAAAAATTAATACATCAGTGTATTATCAGCACTCTTCTCATCCTAATCCAAAACACAACACCCTACCAGCTACTAGGAGGAAAATTAATTCTATCCTAACTGAAACCAGGACAGGTCAGTGGTCAAGGGAGGTGATCTTCCCCCTCTACTCTGCCCTGGTCCGGCCTCACCTGGAGTACTGTGTCCAGTTCTGGCCTCCCCAATACAAAAAAGACAGGGATCTCCTGGAAAGAGTCTAGCTGCGGACAACAAAGATCATACGGGGCCTGGAGCATCTTTCCTATGAGGAAAGACTGAGAGACCTGGGTCTGTTCAGCCTTGAGAAAAGAAGACTGAGAGGGGATCTCATCCATGTGTATAAATACCTGAGGTGTGGGAGACAGAGGGATTTGGCCAACCTCTTTTCAGTGGTTTGTGGGGACAGGACAAGGGCCAATGACCACAAAATGGATCACAGGAAGTTCCACACCAACATGCGAAAGAACTTCTTCACGGTGAGGATGACGGAGCACTGGAACAGGCTGCCCAGGGAGGCTGTGGAGTCTCCTTCTCTGGAGATATTCAAGGCCCATCTAGATGCCTACCTGGTCAACCTGCTCTAGGGAACCTACGTTGGCAGGGGGGTTGGACCCGATGATCTCTTGCAGTCCCTTCCAACCCCTACAGTTCTGTGATTCTGTGATTCTGTGACCAATGCCCCTTGCTTTGCTTCTGATTGCTTTTCTTTTTCTTGTGGTTTAAACATGGCAGGCAGCTAAATACTACACAGCGGTTTGTATGCCCTCCCCCCCAACCTCACCAGTGGGATGGGAGAGAGAAACAGAAGACAAGAAAAAAAAAGTAAAAGCTCATGGGTTGAGATAAAGACAGTTTAAGAGGACATAAAATAAAGGAAAATAATAATAATAATAAAAGAATATACAAAGCAAGTGATGCACAATGGAATTGCTCACCACCCGCTGATCGATGCCCTGCCAATCCCTGAATAGCAGCACACGCACCCCCGTCCAACCCACAAAAGTTTTATTCTTCCTCATGACATCATACGGTATGGAATATCCCTTTGGCAGTTTGGGTCAGCTGTCCTGGCTCTGTCCCCTCCCAGATTCTTGTACGCCCCCAGCCTCCTCATGGGCAGGGCAGTATGAGAAGCTGAAAAGACCTTGTCTTAGTGTAAGCACTGCTCTGCAGCAACTAAAACATCAGTGTATTATCAACATTATTCTCATCCTGAATACAAAACACATATACATATGTGTAATAAATGGCTCAGTCTTCAAAATAGGATTATAATCAAAGTTTACAATTTATTAAAGGAATAGAGGTAAGCAAACAGCGCTGGGTGTGCCGGGAGTCTCTGCTCCACCAGGACGCACACCAGTTACATCAAGCATCTGATTTTTATGCTCCTAGGCTGATACATATTCATTACTACTTCTAAAAAAAAAACAGGGTTATTATAATTAGTTTCTGGAATCCAAACCCTCCTACTGGAGCATGTGTATCAGTCTCCGGTGGTCCCTCTGGGGGTCTCTCGTACTGAAGGCTCATAGTCTTCCTCCCTCTTGTTCTTCTCCTTTGTCCTACTTGGCTCTATGTCAGACTTGTGCAACATCCCCTGCAAGCTTTGTCTTTTAGTTGTTTTTCAGCTCTCCCCGTCTCCTTAATCTCCTGGCCAGACATCAGAGACTTGCATAGTGTCCCATGCAATAGTCATAATAGTTAGCAGTTATTCTGGAACCCCCCAGATATCAGAGACTTCAAGGAAAAGCCTACAAATACATTTCCCTTCAAGCTCTCTATTGACACGAATTGCTAAAACATTCCTTTGCAAGATACAGGAACTATATACATTAACCACTCTGTTTTTCTTAGACTTGTGCTTATACAAGGGTATGTAAGACAGAAGGTCACATTCATCATACCATGCGGCCCTAGCATTGTTCCATACTGACACGAATCAGATGAACATATCTCACATATGTGTTCCATACACAACACCAGTTCTTTAATACAGTTGCTCATTTTGAAAGCAGTTGCACTTAATATTTATACAATTCAAATCATGAGCTATTCTCATCCAACATTCAGTCCCCTTGAGGTAATCAGTGGACTTCCCCATCTATCCGCATTACCCACCAAGTACACCCAGGTCCTTTGCGAAAAGCAATCCCACGAATGGGTTTGCGTTTTCCTGAGGCAGGAATAGCCCAGACTGTCTTCCCCAGCATGGTTTTTACATGCACTACAGGGACTTTGTCCCCTTCTACAGTAGGTAACAGTTTTGATTAGGCAGGTCTGTTTGGTAGATCCCCTAGTGTTGACTATCCAAGTAGCCTTTGCCAAATATGTATCCCAATGTTTGAAGGTCCCGGCAACCATTGCCTTCAGTGTAGTCCTTAACAACCCATTGTATTGCTCCACTTTCCCGGAGGCTGGTGCATGATAGGGGATGTGATACACCCACTCAAGACCATGCTCTTTGTCTATAAGGTTGTTTGGGAAATGAGTCCCATTGTCTGACTCAATTCTTTCTGGGGTGCCATGTCACCATAGGACTTGCTTTTCAAGGCCCAGGATAGCATTCTGGGTGGTGGCACGGGGCACAGGATATGTTTCCAGCCATCTGGTGGTTTCTTCCACCATTGTAAGTACGTTGCACTTGCCGTTGCGGGTTTGAGGGAGTGTGATGTAATCAATCTGCTAGGCCTCTCCATATTTATATTTCAGCCATCATCCTCCATACCAGACAGATTTTAGCTATTCAGCTTCTTGATTGCAGTGGATGTTTCACATTCATGGATAACCTGTGCAATAGTGTCCATGCTCAGGTCCACCCCTCGATCACAAGCCCATCTATCTGTCACATCTTTTCCTTGATTGCCTGAGGTGTCAAGGGCCTATCAAGCTATAAATAATTCACCCTTATGTTGCCAGTCCAGGGCCACCTGAGCCACTTCACTCTTAGCAGCCTGATCCACCTGCTGGTTGTTTCGATGTTCTTCAGTAGCCCGATTCTTGGGTACATAAGCATCTACATGGCGTACTTTTATAACCTACTACCCAAGCAGAAAAATCTTTCCACAGTGTGGCAGCCCAGATGGGTTTCCCTCTGCGCTGCCAGTTGCTCTACTTCCACTGCTGTAACCACCCCCCCATAGGGCATTTGCCACCATCCATGACTCAGTACAGAGACAGCGAACTGGCCACTTTCCCATTCAGCAATATCTAAAGCCAGCTGGATGGCCTTCACTTCTGCAAACTGACTCAATTCACCTTCTCATTCAGCAGTTTCTGCAACGTGTCTTGTAGGACTGCATACAGCAGCTTTCCACCTCCAGTGCTTTCCCACAATACAACAGGACCCATCAGTGAACAGGGCATATTGCTTCTCATTTGATGGTACCTTCTTTATTTCTGCGGGGCTTCTTTAGCATGTATCGCCTCCTCCTCTGGTGATATTCTGAAATTTTTGCCTTCTGGCCATTCCACGATCACTTCCAAGATTCCTGGGCAACTGGGGTTTACCATTCGAGCTTGCTGTGTAATCAGTGAGACCGACTTCCTCCACGTAGCATCAGTTGCATGACACACATGGGGAACCCTCCCTTTGAACATCCAGCCCAGCACCAGGAGTCAGGGTGCTAGGAGGAGCTGTGCTTCAGTACCAATCTCTTCCAAAGCAGATTGAACTCCTTCATATGCTGCCAATATCTCTTTTTTGGTTGGAGTGTAACAGGCCTCGGATTCCCCTATATCCCTGACTCCAAAACCACGGGGTTCGACCTTGAATTTCCCTGAGCTCTTTCTGCCAGAGGCTCTAGGTGGGGCCATTTTCCCCGACTTCAGTGTTTACATCTTGTCCTGCTCAAACCAGCCCAAGGGCTACGGGCCCATCTTCTGTTTAATTTGTTCAAAGGCTTGTCATTGCTCAGAGCCTCATTTGACTTCTTTGATAGAGAGGGCTTACAATCAGACTGTAATTTGGAATGTGCATTCTTCAGAAAACCCACAATGCCTAAGAAAGTTTGTGTTTCCTTTTTGCTAGTTGGTGGAGACATAGCTGTTATTTTGTTGATCACATCCATTGGAATCCAATCTTGTCCATCTTGTCATTTTATCCTGAAAAAAAATATATCTGTGCACAGTCCTTGACTTTACTCTGTTTAATAGCAAAACCAGCTTTTTTTGCCATTAAACCAAAACCAGAATTTGGACTGTTTTCTTGCCTTTCTCAAAAACTTCTTCTGTGTTGCCCCACATAGATGTCATCACAATACGTTGCAGATGCTCAGAAGCTTCACCCTGTTCCAGTGCAGTCTTGTCAGTCCATGACAAATGGTAGGGCTGTGTTTCCGCCCCTGGGGGCAGTTGATTCCAGGTGTATTGGACACTCCTCCAAGTGAAAGCAAACTGTGGCCTGCATTCAGAGTGATGGAGAAAAAGACATTAGCAATATTAATTGTGGCATTCCACTTGGTTGCCATTGACTCTAGTTCATATTGAAGTTCTAGCATGTCAAAATGGCAGTGCTCAGCAGTGGCATGGCCTCATTTAGCCCACAATAGCCCACTCTCCACTCTGTGATAATCTCCACTTGCCAGTAGACATTCGTACTGGCCATATGGGAGTAGTAAAGGGTGAGTGGGTCTTGCTCAACAAATCAGGATACAGGGAATCTTGGTTGGTGCAGTATTGCCGCTGGTTCACCAATGTGGTAGCGATTGGCACTTGCTGTTCTTTGACCCTCAGCAACCCCACAAATGTCCTCCGGGAGACCAGCCAAGGCAGACAGCTGCTTAATCTTAACTGTATTCAAGGCAGCTATGCCAAAAGCTGACCGGAACACTTTTGGGTCCTTGAAATAACCTTTCCTGAGGCAGTCTATACTAAGAATAAAAAGAGCCTACAGGCCAGTCACAATGGGGTGCTTTTGCTACTTATTCCCAGTCAGGCTCACTTCAGCCTCCAATACAGTTAGCTGTTGGGATCCTCCCTCACTCCAGAAATATAAATGAGTTCTGCCCCTTTATAGCATGATGGCATTTGGGAATACATTGCACCAGTGTTCACTAGAGCCTTGTACTCCTGCAGGTCTGATCCACTATGCCATGAAATCCATACAGTCCAATAAACCCATCTGTCCCTTTCCTCCACCTGGCTAGAGGCATGGCCCCTCTATTCCTAGATATAGTTTTCATTAATATGTCTGGGGGACTACCTGCTGGAAACTGGAGCAGCAGTTTCCATGGGTTCCATGAAAAACTACAGGGTGGCATGTGTTGTGTACCCACTATATCTTCTCTCTTGAGACAAGGAATGCTTGCTTTTAATAGGTGAGATACTGGTCTATACAGGTGGAGAAAAAGATGCCTCTTCAGGCCTCTGAAGCAGTGTCTCCATAGCTCAGGTGCAAGTCTGTAAGGAAAAAGAGAGGCTTTCATAGAATCATAGAATACTCCGAGTTGGAAGGGACCCACAAGGATCATTGAGTCCAACTCCTGGCTCCACACAGGTCTACCCAAAAATTCAGACCATATGACAGAGAGTATAGTCCAATGGCTTCTTAAACTCCAACAGGCTTGATGAGGTGACTATGTCCCTGGGGAGCCTGTTCCTGTGCGTGACTACCCTCTCGGTGAAGAACCTTTTCCTGATATCCAACCTGAACCTCCCCTGTCACAGCTTGACTCCATTCCCTCGAGTCCTATCACTGGTCACCAAAGAGAATAGATCAGAACCTGCCTGTTCACTACCCCTCATGAGGAAGCTGTAGACTGCGATGAGGTCTCCCCTCAGCCTCCTCTTCTCCAGGCTGAACAGGCCAAGTGACCTCAGCTGCTCCTCGTACGTCTTCCCCTCTATGTCCTTCACCAACTTTGTAGCCCTTCTCTGGACACTCTCCAATAGTTTCACATCCTTTTTGTACTGTGGTGCCCAGAACTGCACACAGTACTTGAGGTGAGGCCTCACCTGCGCAGATTAGAGTGGGACAATCATTTCCTTCGACCAACTAGCAATGCCATGCTTGATGCACCCCAGGATACAGTTGGCCCTCCTGGCTTCCAGGGCACACTGCTGGCTCATATTCAGCTTCCTATCAACCACACCTCTCCAGCATCTCATTGCCCAGTCTGTACATATAGCCAGGGTTGCCCCTTCCCAGGTGAAGGACCTGGCACTTGCTCTTGTTAAACTTCTTGTTAGATTTTCTTCGTATTGCATGAATTGGGCAGCCAATTTGTCCACTGCGTGTTCCTCTCCATCTTTCCAGGTCATTACTGACAATGAGCTGTCATATGATGATGGCGCACTACGTACAAACTCCTGACACATGGGTTGCATGTACACTTGACTTCATCTGGATCTTTGCATAACTGTTTGTTGTCTAGGTCACTATAAATCACCTCCAGCTCAGCTACTTCCCTCAGGTACTGGATTCCCCTCTCCCTAGTGGTCCAATTGTCTGGTTGACATACAAGATCCTTGTTGAGGGATTTTTGAAACAGCAAGGAGGCCATGACTTGCTGCAGCTGAGCAAATCAAACTGCCAGGACGACTATGAGAAGTTCCCATGACAGTGTTCCCACATCGCCTGATTGAGGAATTTAAAAAATATTGTTGCCAGCAGCTGGCTTCAAGGACAGGATCTAGGACAGGATCTACGTGATTGCTAATCACAAGGGGGTTGTTTTCTTGCAGGTGGGGTTGTTTTCTTGCAGTTGTTTGTCTGAGTGCTTTTGACCAATAATCTTGTGTGAGACACTATCCGCCCCTGTTAAGTTTGCTATAAAAGTCAGGCTATTCGAGTAATAAAGGGAGAGCATGATCTGACCATACCAGTGTCTGTCGTGTTTTCGGCCATTCTTCCTGCAACATATGGCGCCCGAACAGGCTGAGACCCAGCGAGACAAGGAGATGCTGAGAGACCTGATCCACGCTGAGAGACCTGAGAGACGCAGAGAGCCTAGGAACAGAGACGCGGTTACATGCGGGACGCTGAGAGACTCGGAGCACAGACCCAGACAGACATGGTGAGACGCGGAGTGGCGTCGCGGTGAGACGTGGAGAGAACGGTATCGCAGTGAGACGCGGAGACAGAGGAATCGCGGTGAGACACGGAAACAGAGGTATCGCGGTGAGACGCGGAGACAGAGGAATCGCGGTGAGATGTGGAGCAGAATCACGGTGAGACACGGAAGAGTGAAGTATCGCGGTGAGACGCGAGACATACGGAGTTGAGTTGCTACGGGAGATCGGAGGCGTCCGTGGAAACGGCAGACAACCGCCACCGTGTGGAGAGTTGGCACATAGCAGAGGGGTGGACATCACGACCCTGAGGCTCGTCTGACGTAACCACGGAGAAGGAAGTAGCTATCCAGCTTCTCTCTAGAGTACAAAACTGAGTGCAGCGTACTCAGTACGCTGTGTACAAAACCTGAGACCTCAGGAACGTGGCTGGCACGATCTTTTTCGTCGGTTCCTGCACCCACCCCAGTTCGGGGTATGACCTCTTCAATAAAGGAATCAGCGGCAGAAATAACTAAGGGACTATTGGAGCAGAGTGCTGATGGGGAGTGGGGGCTGCCCTTCCCACCCCCTGCGCCCGAAAATCTTGATGCAGCTGCACTGCCAGCATCTGTGCCACTGCCAGGCAGCAATAAATCTACTCGGGATTCTTTGCAAATAAGAGGTGCAGCAGCAGCTTGAGAAAATCGACCTTCAGTGGAGGAGTTGTTCCAAGAACTGCTAGAGAAATTGGAGAACTTAAAAATTACGGATTCGAATGAGTTTCCTCTCTTGTCTACCCCACCGGAGCCGACTCCCTCATTATCCATCGCTACAACGCCATCGGCACCAAGGAGGGACAGGTGCTCCGACGTCATACGTCATGCCATCATAGAAGTGCATGGGCATGCTACATCCTTGGCCTGCCCTATTATTATCGACCCTGTGCAAGGCACCAGGTTGTAGCAGCCGCATGACTGCAAGCTTTTACAACAAGCTTGAAAAATGGTTATGGACTACGGTTTACAATCCCAGGCAGCTCGATGGATAATTCAATGGATTTTCCAGGCAGAACTAATGCGTCCACTTGACTGTCGAAACTTGGCGCGCTTATTGTTAACTCTTTCCCAATTGTTATTGTTTGAAAGGGAATGGTTGCAGTTAACACAGGGGGAAGTGGGTCAGCTGCGTCAACCGGGGGACCCTCTGTATGGGATTACTGTGACACGGAAGGAGGAAGAAGACAATGGGGCAGGCTAGTCTGAAGCAGGGCCGCTATAGGAACAGGAGGACGAAGAGGAAGATGTCATAAAAGCATCAATAACCACCCAATCCCTATCCCAGGTTGAGCTATGAGACGTGAAAAGATTTCAGTTTTTGTTCAGGTGAGCACATTCTCACCTGGCTGCTCCAGTGCTGGGAAAACAGGGCCAATAGTCTGGAATTAGAGGGCAGGGAAGCCAGGTAGCTGGGATCCCTCGCTAGGGAAGGGGGCATTGACAAAACCATTGGAAAAGGAGCACAAGCCTTCACCCTCTAGAGGCGTCTCCTGTCAGGCATGAAGGAAAGGTATCCCTTCAAGGAAGATCTGTTGCAGGAAGAACAGCCAAAAAGAGGACAGACACTAGTATGGTTAGATCATGCTCTCTCTTTATTACCCGAATAGCCTGACTTTTATAGCAAACTTAACAGGGGCGGATAGTGTCTCACACAAGATTATTGGTCCTTAAAGGGGACGGGTCCTTATCTCAATACCCAGATTCAGTTGCAGTTCCTTGTGATTATTCACCAAACAGCTGCACAGCTCACACTGAGGGCTCTTCTTAGTCTCCCGGGGAAAAGAAAGCACCTCCATTCGCATCTGTAGAACAGGCTGTCGCGTTAAGGGGTGTAGCTGATTAACCGTTACGGGCCCGGTCAGATTCAGGATACTGAACCAGTCGGACATTCACCAAAAACACATTAACCGTCTGGGGGTCCAGTCAGACATTCACCATCAACGCATTAACAGCCTGGGGGTCCGTTCAGACATTCACCAAAAACGCATTAACCATCTGGGGGTCCGTTCGGACATTCACCAAAAATGCATTAACCGCCTGGGGGTCTGGTTAGATTCAGAACACTGAACTATCACGGATAACCACCCTCACCCTCATTGCACTCAATGAGAGTTATCACAATGCAATCAAGTATGGTTTATTACAGCAACAGATAATCAGGTTCTTTTGGATTGCCGGCGATAGTGACTGTCTGCAAAGCAAGCTAGTATGCATAAAATACACAGGTGTTATAGGTGTTATAGGTGTTACAGATGTTATAGATGTTGTAGGTGTTTACAGGTGTTATAGATGTTACAGATGTTATAGATGTTATAGGTGTTATAGGTGTTTACAGATGTTACAGGTGCGCAGCCTAGAAATAAACGCGTTAAAAGGATCAAAGACTCTATAGAGGTTTATAAGCAAGTATTCAGATCTCACCCAAAGGCGTTCCAATGGGGGGGGAAGAGAGGCTCAGCCCGTCGACTGATCCCAAGAGTCAGGAGGTCCTAAGGATGTTGTCCTCGGGATGGTATCTCCCCTGACGGTGGTATCTTCCCTAACATCCCCTTTCTCTTGGGCCAATTTATATTATTTTCTGTCTTTTAGGTGGAGCTTGAGTGGCTCTAGTCAAGCATATCTTACTTATGATTGGTGTAAAGTTTTCCCGTCTCCGTTTAAAGTAATAGGCACCGAGAAATTCAGAGCGCATGCTCAGTGAGGGGTGGTCACACCTTGGAGGCGGGTAGCTTTTGGGATGGAGGTGTGTTTTGGTATTATAATGATATTATAATGAGCACACTAGGGTACAGCATTTGTCAAAACATGACAGGTCTTTGGCTTAGGGTGGCAAAAAGTGCAGCTTTGTGCACAAGAACAATCGAGGTCCCATCTGATTACAGAGCCTAGCCGTGGTGTCTCCACTCCACTCTATGCTCCGTGCTGTTCCTTAGAGCTAGCACACCAAGTTTCCCCAGCGCGATAGCATCTAAGGTTGGGAGCCTAGGGAACGCTCAGATAATGAAGTTATGCCCTACCCTGAAAGCCTCTTCAATGCTGTACCTTTTCCTAAAAATGTGAATGTTAGTTTTATTTTCCTAGTTACTTCAGGCATTTACACCACACAGGCCTCTGGGGAACCATATGCTAAATTTATCAATCGGTTGTGGACAGCAATTCCTGATCATCCTGATCTAACAGCGGAGTCTAAAAGCAGTGTGTTTAAAATGCTTGCATTTGATAATGCAAACCGAAAAACTCAAAACATCTTAGTTACACTGCCGAGAACCACACCGAAAGAGGACATGTTGGTACAGAGAGCTGATCAGTCCAGGTAACCAGATGTGGTGGCACAGGACTGTCAGAAATTTGCTTTTACGGTACCCTCCATTAACAAACAGGCCCCGGCAAAACACTATGAATGGCCAGTGCTTCCTCAGGGGATGAGGAATTCCCCTACATTATGTCAATTATATGTTTCCTGGGCATTAGAACGAATTCGGACAGCGTGGTGTGACATAATTATTTACCATTATATGGATAACGTTGGGTTTGGTAGGCCAGAATGCTTCCAGGATTCAGATTTAAAGTTTATTTGGGATACTTTGGAAGCAAAAGGGTTGAAGATAGCCCCAGAGAAGGTTCAGCAGTCATGGCTATACTTGGGATGGAAAATATCAGACTCTACTATTTGTCCACAGAAAGGTGATATAACTATGGTGTTACATAATTTGACAGATGTACAAATGTTCCTGGATAATATTCAGTGGGGTTGCCACATTGTACAGATTACTAATGACAGCTTAGCTATATTATTACCTTTATTGCGGGGCAGGAGTGCAGAGCTGCAGATTACACTACCAAATGACCACCGGTAGGCTCTTTCACAAATAGCTTCTAAGGTTGCAGCTGGCACTGCTTGCAAACGTATAGCACAAGTTGCACTCTCCTTCATAATTAGCAATCATGTGTCTCATCCATTTGCGGTGCTTGGTCAGTGGCAAAAAGAAAAGGGGGAGAGTAAGGGGAGACAAAGACAGAAACGGTATCAGGAGGATGCCACTGACACTAACAGCACTGGTAATAGAAATAGCATAAGTGAAAAAGGTGATGGCAAGAGTGGAATGAGAGGGCAGCATTTTCGAGTTCTGGAATGGATTTTCCTACCGATTCAGACAAAAATGAGTGTTCAAACATGGGTGGAAGCTATCGCAGAGTTAGTATGTAAGGGTTGCTCTCAGAGTATTGAGATCAGCGGGCAGGAACCAGGAGATATTAGTCTGCTGATGGCTCAGGATCATTTGGAATGGTGTTTACAGCAATCCATACCACTACAAGAAGCTGTGTTAGGTTACCTGGGATTGGTACATTCCCGAACTCCAAAGGGGCCTCTCTGGCAAGTTATAAGATCATATAAATGGCAGGTAGTACTACGGCTTTCGTCCCAACCAGTGGTGGGTCACACTGTATATACTGATGCAGGTGCAGCAGGTAGGAAGGCTGTGTGTGTGTGGTACAAGAACGGAAGTTGGGAGAAATACATAATTCCGGGGGAGACAGAGGATTCATTACAAACATTGGCATTGTCTGCTGTTGTTTGGGCTTGTCAGTGCTGGATGCATAAGCCAATTAATATTGTCTCAGGCTCTCTGTATGTTGTCAACGTGGTAAAATGGATAGAGGATGCCTTGATACAGCAAACTAAGAGGGACAGATTATTTCTGCAGCTGCGAGATGCCATTCAGGGGAGAACTGCACCTTACTGTGTTATCCATATATGTAGTCATCAGTTCTCGATTGGGTTAGCAGAAGGTAATGCACAGGCAGACAAGTTAGTGAGTATAGTCACAAAGAGGCCTGAGAGTGATTTTGCACATGCGCGAGTGTCGCACGGAACGTTCCATCAGAATGCAAAGGGTCTTCGGAAAATGTTTGGATTTACTTGGACAGAGGCGAAAGGAATAGTAAGAGCGTGCCCTTCCTGTAGTCATCATGGACCAGGGTTAGGTTTAGGTATTAATCCATGGGGTGTTAAGGCACTTGAGGTATGGCAAATGGATGTAATGCATATGCCGGAATTTGATACTAAAAGATATGTGCGTGTGAGTATTGATACCTTTTCAAGATTCATATGGGCAACGACGCAGGGGGGAGAAAAAGCACACCTTGTGTGTAGACATGTGACGGTGTGTTTTGCCATTATGAGAGTGCCACAGCAGATCAAGACAGACAATGGCCCAGCATATGTCAGCAAAAAGATTAGAACATTTATGAAAATGTGGGGAGTAAAGCATGTCACAGGTATTCCACGCTCTCCCACGGGCCAAGTGATGGTTGAACGATCACATCAGGTTTTAAAGGAACAATTAGCGATATTAAAAGAGATTAAGGACATCAGTGAGCGACTGTCCAAGGCGCTGTTTGTCCTGAATCACTTATGTTTGACTAGTGACCGAAAAGACCCTCCTGCTAGTATTCATTTTCAAACAATAAATATAGCAGCACCAAATGTGTTACCACAAATAAGAATGAATTACCAAGATCCTGCTACAGGAACTTGGAAAGGGCCATATGGGTACAGAAATACAAATAACACCTGTGATTACAATGACACTGCTAGGCAGGGTTTAGGGCTTATGGCACGGAGACAAGGGGTAACAACTATAGCACTTGGAACGATCGTACAGCAATGGCCTTACCTCCTGATGTTTTTCTGATTTGCGGGGATAGGGCCTGGCAAGGTATCCTTGCAAATGCTATTGGAGGTCCATGTTACTTAGATAAACTTACTATATTTGCTCCTAGCTTGTTGCAGTTGCATGAGATCACCAGACAAAAATGGGCATTGCTCGCACCAGATTGCAATGATAATGTTGAATTGCTTGGTGTTGCAGCTAGAGTGGCATTGGCAAGTTTAGTGCCAGGAGTGGCATCTGCGGCCACACTTAATAACTTAGAAAAATTAGTATGCTGGGCCGAGAATCAAGCCCATGCCACGACAGAGATACTTGAGGAGATGTTACCAGATCAAAATAGTTTGCGACATGCGCTCTTACAGGATTGAGCTGCTATTGACTTCTTGCTCTTGGCTGAGCAAACCAAGCTACCAAGGCAACTATGAGAAGTTCCCATGACAGTGTTCCCACATCGCCCAATTGAGGAATTTAAAAAATATTGTTGCCAGCAACTGGCTTCAAGGACGGGATCAACATGACTGCTAATCACAAGGGGGTTGTTTTCTTGTAGGTGGGGTTGTTTTCTTGCAGTTGTTTGTCTGAGTGCTTTTGACCAATAATCTTGTGTGAGACACTATCCGCCCCTGTTAAGTTTGCTATAAAAGTCAGGCTATTCGGGTAATAAAGAGAGAGCATGATCTAACCATACTAGTGTCTGTCCTCTTTTTGGCTGTTCTTCCTGCAACAGATCTTCCTTGAAGGGATACCTTTCCTTCATGCCTGACAGGAGACGCCTCTAGAGGGTGAAGGCTTGTGCTCCTTTTCCAATGGTTTTGTCAATGCCCCCTTCCCTAGCGAGGGATCCCAGCTACCTGGCTTCCCTGCCCTCTAATTCCAGACTATTGGCCCTGTTTTCCCAGCACTGGAGCAGCCAGGTGAGAATGTGCTCACCTGAACAAAAACTGAAATCTTTTCACGTCTCATAGCTCAACCTGGGATAGGGATTGGGTGGTTATTGATGCTTTTATGACATCTTCCTCTTCGTCCTCCTGTTCCTATAGCGGCCCTGCTTCAGACTAGCTTGCCCCATTGTCTTCTTCCTCCTTCCGTGTCTGAATAGGAGTTCCTTTCCTTCCTAAATGTGCTGACTTTAGCATCCATTGTTTCGCCTTCTGTGTAGGGGCAACTGATACCGGCACAGGTTAGTTCACTGGCCCAGCCATGGGGCTCATCACAGAGATTTGAGTGGCAGCAGGATCTTTTGCAGGGGTTGGAGTGGCCGCAGAGCCCATTGCAGGGGTTGGAGTGGCCACATGGCTTGTCACAGGGGTTGGAGTGGCCACAGAGTCTGTCATGGTGGTTGGAGTAGCTGCAGGATGCATCACAGGGGTTGGAGTTGCTGCAGGGACTTTTACAAGAGTTGGAATGGTTGCAGAGCCTGTCAGAGGGGTTGGAGTGGCTGCAGAGTCTGGTGTGGGGGTTGTAGTGGCCACAGGGCCCGTCACAGAGGTTGAAATGGATGCAGAGTCTATTGCAGGTGTCGAAGTGCCTGCAGGGCCCATCACATGGGTTGGTGTTACCACAGGGCACATTGCAGGGATTGGAGTTGTGTTGACTGTGGCTCGTTAAATATAGGTCAAGGCCCAGCACACCACAGATATTTGTGTCTCTTTGGAATTCCTAGGGTGATGCCATACCTTTTTCAAGCATTTTGCCATTTTTTTAAGGATTTTGCACTTGTTCAGGGGTGAAGTTCCAAAGCATTGGAGGTGCTAACAGTTCTAGGCGCCTGCCCATATTCTCGCAGGCTCCCTGCCACTCCTAACTATCCTGCCTCAGGGCAGATCTCTGGATGGCATTCTTAAATAGTTGTTTAACATTAAACAGAACCAGATACATTCAGGAGACATAACAACAAAAGCATGCTCGTTTGAACATCCCATGGATATTCAAAGTTTTAAAGATCTATTGTAACTGGCCTGGAGGAGAAGGAGAAAGGGGGGAGGGGTGAAAAAGTGGTGGAAAGTATCCCCCCTTGTCCCTCCATAGATTGGCTCCCTGAGGAGAAAAGGTAAAGAGTGTAATTATTAATAGTTTCCAAGAGAGGGTTCCTGAAGTATGGAGGTGACGGCAATGCTGAGTACAAATAACAGATTAGTTTTATGACCAGTAATTTTATCATATTATATGCCAGTGTTACATAGTACAACAAAATGATAACCTTAAATTATCCCCTAGAGATGATAAACAGCATGACAGGAAATACGTACAGTAAGTAATGTGCTATACAACACAATGCTGAGACCAAGCACAACAACCTTGAGATCAAAAAAATCAACATTGTGATCAGCAGTTATTAAACTGATCTAATGCTTATAACAATTTCCTTTTACCATGCTCTGGTCAAATCTGTTGTTATCTCAACCCTTCATGCCAAAAGGACTGTAGTGGTTTAACCTGGCAGACAGCTAAGCACCACACAGCCATTCAGTCACCTCCCCCCCCCCCAACCAGTGGAATGGGGAGAGAACTGGGGAAAAAAACAATGAAAAAACTTGTGGGTTGAGATAGACAGTTTAATATGACAGAAAAGGAAGAGAAAAAATAATAATGATGATAATAATAATGATGATGATAATAATAATAATAATAAAGAATATAAAAGCAAGTGATGCACAATGCAGTTGCTCACCAGCCACTAACTGATTGAAGCCCAGCCAGACCCCAAGCAGTGGTGTCCCCCATCGCCTCCCCCAGCCAGCCACCCCATACTAATTGTTCAGCATGACACCATGTGGTATGGAATATCCCTTTGCACAGTTTGGGTCAGCTGTCATGGCTCTGTCCCCTCCCAGCTTCTTGTGCACCCCCAGCCTCCTCGGAGGTAGGGTAGCATGAGAAGCTGAAAAGTCCTCGTCTTAGTGTAAGCACTGCTCTGCAGCAACTAAAACATCAGCGTATTATCAACATTATTCTCACCCTGAATGCAAAACACAGCACCCTACAAGGTACTAGGAGGAAAATTAACTCTATCCCAGCCAAAACCAGGACAAATTTTGAGTTTTTTTTTCCATATACAACACCAGTTCTTGAATGCGGTTGCTCATTTTGAAAGCAGTTGCACTTAATATTGATATGTAAATCATCAGTGTTAAATTTAAAAGCTTTTGATTCTTAGAACTTGGAAGTTGATTATATTTAACATGTAGCCTTTTATAGCCATAAATATAAAAGTTTGTTACCCCTGTTTTCAAATTTTATTTGGGTGTTCAGTGTTACAAACAATTGCTCATGGTATTCCTGCTTTGATTGCTAAGGTTGTATGGTTGTTTTAATTTTAGTAAAGGAGCATGAGTAAATATGTCTGGCTGTATCTATACACTGAGTACAAATTATTTATTTTATTTAACTGTCTTTAAATACATCACATAAAACCTATTTCAAAGACCAGTCATGGCAGACGTTTATAAAGCCAGAGGTTGGAGGGAGATTAATATGTCTAGAAACTGACACAGTTTAATTACAGGTTTTAATATTTAGCATAATTATACAGTGCTTCTCACTTTTGTTATAAATGGCTCAGGATTCAAATTAGGATTAAATAAAAATTAGGATTTATTGAAAGAATATAAAGGAATAGAGGTAAGCAAACAGCGCTGGGTGCACCGGGAGTCTCCGCTCCACCAGGACGCACACCAGTTACATCAAGCAGCTGATTTTTATGCTCCTAGACTAATACATATTCATTACTACTTCTAAAAATATATATATATATTATAATTAGCTTCCGGGGTCCAGTCCCTCCTACTGGAGCATGCGCAGTCTCCTCTGGGGGTCTCTTCTGGGGGTCTGTCGTGGTTTAACCCGGCCGGCAGCTAAACACCACGCAGCCGTTCGCTCACCCTCCCCCCTCCCTCTCTGGGACAGGGGAGAGAAATGGAAAGTGAAGCCCGTGAGTTGAGATAAAGACAGTTTAATTAGACAGGAAAATAATAATAACAAAATAATAATAACAATAATAATAATAATGATACAATGGTGATAATAGGAAAGTAATAATAATATGTACAAACAAGTGATGCACAATGCAATTGCTCACCACCCGCTGACCGATGCCCAGCCTAACCCCGAGCAGTCCGGCCCCCTCCCCCCGGCTAGCCACCCCTATATATTGTTTAGCATGACGTCAGATGGTATGGAATACCCCTTTGGCCAGTTTGGGTCACCTGTCCTGGGTCTGTCCCCTCCCAGCTCTTACTGCACCCCCAGCCTGCCTGTTGGCAGGACAGAGCAAAAGGCTGAGATGTCCTTGGCTTGGTATAAGCACTGCTCTGCAACAATTAAAACATCGGGGTGTTATCAGCACTCTTCTCATCCTAAGCCAAAACACAGCATTCCACCAGCTACTAGGAAGAAAATTAATTCTGTTCTAACTAAAACCAGGACAGGGTCTCTAGGGGTCTTTCATGCTGAAGGCTCGTAGTCTTCCTCTCCCCTTTGTACTTACTTGGCACCATGCCAAGTTTATAGAACATTCTCTGCAGGTCTTGTCTCCCAGCCGTCCTTCAGCTTCTTTTTCCTTCCTCTTAATCTCTCGGCCCCCCTAACCAGATACCAAAGATCCGCATAGTCACTAGTTGTCCATAACAGTCACTAGTTGTTATCAGTTGTTCTGAAACTCCTGGACATCAAACACAAACAGCTTTCTTATTTGACGCTTCACGAGTAATTAAAACATTCTTCCCCAGCCATTCACAGACACATCTATAGCAGTGTTAAGTTAATCTCGAAGAAGACAGGAAAAAAAAAGGCTGTAATTGTTAGAAATAGAAGTCCGGAATAACAAAAGCAAACAGGTTCATAAATTTAAGGAGTATTTTCTGAAGACTTGATAAATTGACTAGAATGAGGGGGAGACTGGGACACACTGCATCTGTGGTTCAAGAATTAAATTGCCAGTGCAGGGCCCAGAGGCAGACAGGATTCAAACAAAATTGTTCTTTATGGACACGAATTGTTAAAACATTCCTCACACTTTCATAGTTCAAATGTGAGCTAGTTTATCTTCATGACACCCTTCTTAAGCACATAAGTAATATTTATCCCCAGTTTGTAAGTGAGGAAAGAGATTTACTCTTGGTACCAAATTGTGTTGCAGAGATGATATTCAGGACTGCCAGCCTCCAAGCCATCCTTCATTGAAAGTCTTGTGGTATCCATCCAGGGCCATGCTGGACCTGGAGCAAAGCCACTGTCTTTGGACCGAACCTTCAGAGCTTGACCCTTCCTGCCAGTTACTGTTAGGATTTATTTTCTCAGACCTTAAGTCAGTGCCCTCCGGTAATCCTGTTGCAGTTTCTCCCCTAATATCCTGGTCTTATATTTTCAGAAGAAAAGTTGCAGTTTAGAAATCCTGTCCATCGCTCAAGAGTGAAGCTTGTGTGAGTGGGAGAAGAGATAGGCTCAGTCAAGGAGCATTCACCTTATTGTAAATGAATGCAACAATCTGGAAAAAGTGCCTGGTTGAGAGACGTGGAGACAATGGTGTGTGTGGGCCCCAAAATGAGTGACATGGGCAGTGGGAGCTGAGGCTTCCCCAGTGGCACTGGAGGAACACCCAGCTGCTGCTGAGGCTGGGACAGGCTGTTGGACTTACGCCCATTCAGACTCTAAACCTTATTATTCTGTGGCTACTGCTGAAGGCTGCCAAGGGTGTTGAGGATCAGTGAATTACAACCCTAGCTGGTGCTAGGTGTTCCAATGCATCACAACCCTTTCAGTGAAGAAATTCTTCCTAATATCCAACCTAAACCTCTCCTGGTGCAACTTAGGGTCATTTCCTCTTGTTTTATCACTTGGTGTTTGGGAGAAGATACCCATCCCCACCTTGCTATAGCCTCCTTTAAAGTAATTATAGAGGGCGATAAGGTCTCTCCCAAGCCTCCTTTTCTCCAGGCTAAATCACCCCAGCTCCCTCAGCCACTCCTCATAAGACTTGTTCTCCAGAAGGAATGTTTTGTTTTGTTTTGGTTTTTTTTGTTTGTTTGTTTTTCCCTAAATAGGGAAGCTTAGCTGAGGAATCTTGGGCTTTTTAACATTATTTAAAGATAAATCTCCACTGAAGTGAGGGATAAATATAAGTGTATTTTGTATATCAGTGCTTTTATATAATTCATATTCAGAGGTCTTTTCTCTGTGTTTTAGAGCAATGAAATATTTAAGCTATTTTCAAGGTGATACTACAAACCTGGGTCTGCGCAACAGCTGCATTGCTCTTTCTTATGTGGCTTGATTTCCCTTTTAATCTCATTCTTTGCAACTGAAGACTTATCAGCATGTATTCCATGTACCTGATTGAGTTGAAAGTCCCTTAAAACTAGCACAGTAAAGATGGAAGCACTCATAGAAGAGGATTTTTCTCATTCCGTGTTTTATTTTATTTTATTTAATTTTTTTTGTTTTGTTTTTGTTTTTGACTTGATTCCTGTCTTCTGAGACACTCTTATGGTTCTTGTGGAAGGCAGGAGAGGTCTTTCACATCTTCAAAGATACAATTTCTTATTAATCTAAGTGTAATAAATGGCTCAGTCTTCAAAATAGGACTATAATCATATAATCAAAGTTTACAATTTATTAAAGGAATAGAGGTAAGCAAACAGCGCTGGGTGCGCTGGGAGTCTCTGCTCCACCAGGACGCACACCAGTTACATCAAGCATCTGATTTTTATGCTCCTAGGCTGATACATATTCATTACTACTTCTAAAAAAAACAGGGTTATTATAATTAGTTTCCGGAATCCAAACCCTCCTACTGGAGCATGCGTATCAGTCTCCGGTGGTCCCTCTGGGGGTCTCTGGTGGTCCCTCATGCTGAAGGCTCATAGTCTTCCTCCCTCTTGTCCTTCTGCTTTGTCCTACTTGGCTGTATGTCAGAGACTTGTGCAACATCCCCTGCAAGCTTTGTCTTTTAGTTGTTCTTCAGCTCTCCCCATCTCTTAATCTCCTGGCCAGATATCAGAGACTTGCATAGTGTCCCATGCAATAGTCATAATAGTTAGCAGTTATTCTGAACCCCCCCAGATATCAGAGACTTCAAGGAAAAATCTACAAATACATTTCCCTTCAAGCTCTCTATTGACATGAATTGCTAAAACATTCCTTTGCAAGATACAGGAACTATATACATTAACCACTCTGTTTTTCTTAGACTTGTGCTTATACAAGGGTATGTAAGACAGAAGGTCACATTCATCATACCATGCGGCCCTAGCATTGTTCCATACTGACACGAATCAGATGAACATATCTCACATAAGTATATATGTGTGAGGACAGCAGTGCAGCATTCCCAGTTGTAGTTTCTGAAGTTGGAAAAAGTGTAGGAAGTTGCTGAGCTGGAAGATTTTTTGGACTCTCGCCAACTAGTAGACAAGACATCTCTCTGAACTTTTAAATCTTCCAGTTGTGTTTTCATTGAATTTTCATACCACCATTCCCTACAACTGCTGAAAATGTTCACCTACATGTCAGAGCTGCAATTGTGAAATGAAAGCTTAAATCAGTAGAATCAATGTTTAATTTCTATACATCTGAAGAGCTGTAGCTGTCTTTACTTTTCAAGTTCTCAGGACTTCTTTGAAAGCAAGCATTTTCAAATCTGTTCATATAATTTTCCTTTCCTCCAGTATCCTTTTACTATTGGCTACAGAGGTAACATAGGCTGGGATTTAAAGGTGATAAGTTGTGTAATGTGATTCAATTTCTAACATCTTGAAAATTATCTTTATGTAGAACATAATGATTTCTTTTCTTGCTGTTTTCAGGTGCTCCTGACCCAACAGCAGGTGCTAGCACAGATGATGAAAACTGCTGGCATTTGGATGAGGAACAGGTCCAAGAACAAGTTAAACTCTTCCTCTCCCAGGGCGGATACCATGGATCAGGGAAGCAGCTCAACTTGCTTTTTGCAAAGGTGTGTTGAGTATTCTAAACCTTCCTTTTTTTGTCTCCCCCATTCCTCCAGCCAGTCTGTACTTGTTAGTGTCTTACTCCAAGTTCTGTTGTTCTAAAACAATACAAAGCCTTGTGAATGTGATGACAAGTTAATAATGAGCTGTTGTACAACAGTGGCCCACAATCTGGTGCATCTTGAGATCAGTTTAAGGATATGAAATAACATTTCAAACATCTGCAGATTTGCACACCCCAAAATGTCGGCGAAACCTATAGAAATAATAGTCTTGCAGTAGCTTGCATAATGCACCTGTGGATCACTTGTGGACGTGTGTTTGAAGAATTGCAGTGTGATACTGAAATCAAAAATCATTGTTAAAATTGAGAAGGCAGACTTTTTCTACTTAAAAATTTCACTTCAGATATATTAATCATATTTCTTATTTAACAGAGAGGTTGAATGTTTATCACTGCAGCATGTTGTTTGTACTGTGGAGTGTTTTTTTTTTTCCCAAGCTTGTATTAAAAGGCTCGTTTCCTAGGTTCGAGAGATGCTAAAGATGAGAGATTCAAATGGAGCTCGCATGTTGACATTGATAACAGAACAGTTCATGGCTGACCCTCGTCTATCACTTTGGAGACAACAAGGAACTGCAATGACTGACAAGTATAGGCAGCTCTGGGATGAACTTGGTAAATGAACAAACTTCAAAATCATCTAGGTCTTCATGTGTATAATGAAGAAACAATTGCATATTTGGGGGTGGAGAGAAACTTTCATGGTACTAGGTAAAACAGGTTAGAGTCTTCTGCAGTTTTGTTTGTTCAGTTAAGGTTGGATGAAACTGAATTTCTGATCTACTCCATGAGACAATTGCAGTCCTCTCAGAAGCATGGTGTGAAACAAGTGCAATTGCAGCAGGTTGTAAGTAACCTGAGGATCTAAAAAGAATAAAACAAAAAGTGGAAATGTACAAAACTGAGGGTAAGTATATAAACCACAGTGCTAAACTGGAAAGGTTAAGGTAAAAATAATTTTGAAAGTAGAGGGAAATAGAAGGCAAAAAGAGGAGATTCATTAAGAGTATGAGAAGATTTCAACAAGAGAAAGCAAAGGTCCATTACATAGCAGGGAAGGAGATCAAATAACAGAGGGCTAAAACAATTAACACTGCTCTACAAGAAAGGTCAGTTGTGATCAGTTAAATGACTTGTACAACATAGAGAGGAATGCAGGCTGAAATGGGCAAGGAATATTTAAACTGGTGAAGTCTGAAGGCACTTGCTTTAAAGTGTTCCAAAACTCAATGGCACAGTTTTGAACTGTTTTTAACTGCTTCAGAAGTTCTCAAAATGTATACAAATTTGTGATAGGAAGGAGAAACAAAAATAACCTGAAGGTAAACGTCACCAACATTTTAAAGGACGGTAAGTAAATGAGAACAATTATATTAATAATAAAATAACCACCAGCATTGCTTTCATAGAGTGTAAGGTACCAGACCAAACTACTATCCAGTTAATGTATAATCATGTAGAAGACAGTGATAAAAGACAACCTGAAATATTTAAAATGCATGGTAAATCTAATTTGTTTCTCTAAAAGATAATAAACTGACTGTGTGCATTGAAGGGATTAATGTGGCATATCTTAGCTGTAGTAAAGTTTTGGATTCTGTCTTAGAGGCATTCTCAGAGCAAGCTGAAGACACACAGTCTAGATGAAATTGCCTTGTGGTTCATAGAACTTCTATTAGTTACCTGCACTTTCATTCAATCTGGAAAGACACTTCAAGTCTACGCTTAGAGGAGCTTGCCCTGAGATGTGTTCTGGCCAACATATCTATTCCTGATATATGTGGCATGGAAGATGCATATATATATGTATTTATATATATATATGTAAATACATATTAAAAACTTGCAGATGATGCCCCATGGGATCATAAACATTGTGGAGAACAGAGCCAAAACTCATAATGGTCTTGGTACATTTTAAAGGTGCAAAATTAAGATAAATGAAATTAAATCAATGCAAAAATAATCCCTTCCTTTAGAAAGGAAAAGTCAAAAGCAAAACTTTTGAACTTTGCACTTGTAAAGTGCACATGACCATGACTGATAGTACAATGTCTAGTGGGGCTAAGACTAGATATAATGTTAGCATAAATTATGTTCATGCTAAATGAAGCATTAAGCTAAAGTCTGTCTAGTTGAGATTATAGACCTCTGTTGTGGTTTACCCTGGCCGGCAGCTAAGCACCACACAGACTTTTGATAACCCTCCCTACTTGCTCACTGGGAAGGGGGGAAAGAATTAGATAGAAATGAAAGCCTGTGAGTAAAGACAGTTTATTAGGACAGAAAAGAAGGGAAAATAATAATAATAATGACAATAGTACTACTAGTAATAATGTTGTCGTGGTTTAACCCGTCCGGCAGCTAAACACCACACAGCCGTTCACTCACCCTCCCCCCTCCCTCTCTGGAACGGGGGAGAGAAATGGAAAGTGAAGCCCGTGAGTTGAGATAAAGACAGTTTAATAAGACAGGAAAATAATAATAATAACAAAAGTAATAATAACAATAATAATAATAATAATACAATGGTGATAATAGGAAAATAATAATAATATGTACAAACAAGTGATGCACAATGCAATTGCTCACCACCCGCTGACCGATGCCCAGCCTAACCCCGAGCAGTCCGGCCCCCTCCCCCCGGCTAGCCACCCCTTTATATTGTTTAGCATGACGTCAGATGGTATGGAATACCCCTTTGGCCAGTTTGGGTCACCTGTCCTGGGTCTGTCCCCTCCCAGCTCTTACTGCACCCCCAGCCTGCCTGTTGGCAGGACAGAGCAAAAGGCTGAGATGTCCTTGGCTTGGTATAAGCACTGCTCTGCAACAATTAAAACATCGGGGTGTTATCAGCACTCTTCTCATCCTAAGCCAAAACACAGCATTCCACCAGCTACTAGGAAGAAAATTAATTCTGTTCTAACTGAAACCAGGACAAATGTGTACAAACAAGTGATACACAGTGCAATTGCTCACCACCCACTGACCGATGCCCAGCCTAACCCTGAGCAGCCCGTCCCCCCACCCCGGCCAACGCCCATATTAATTGTTCAGCAATTGTTCACTGAAGCATTAGACTTTCACACTGGCCATATGGGACTATTAAAAGGTGAATGAGTCTTGCTGATCACTCCTTGGCGGTCTAGCTGATGAACCAGCTTATGGATGGGAATCAGGTAGTCTCGGTTGGTGTGATATTGCCGCTGGTGCACAGTTGTGGTAGTGATTGACACCTGCTGTTCTTCGACCCTCAGCAACCCCACAACAGAAGGGTCCTCTGAGAGACCGGGCAAGGTAGACAAGTGTTTAATGCCCTCTGTCTCTAAGGCAGCTATGCCAAAAGCCTACCAGAACCCTTTTGGGTCCTGGAAATATCCTCTTCTAAGACAGTCTATGGCAAGGATACATGGAGCATCCGGGCCAGTCACACTACGGTGCTTTTTCCACTCATTCCCAGTTAGACTCACTTCAGCCTCCAATACAGTCAACTGCTGGGATCCCCCTGTCCCTCCAGAAATACGGATGGGTTCTGGCCCTTTATAAGCTTGATGGTATTACAGTACACTGTGCACCTGCATCTACTAAAGCCTTGGGTCTGACATGCCAGGCCATCGAATCCACACAGTCCAATAAATTAAATTTTCCCTTTCTTCTGCTGGCTTGAGGCAGGGCCCCTCTGATCCTGGTCATAATATTCATTACTGTGTCTGGGGGACTGCCTGCTAGAAACAGCAAGTTTCTCAGAGAAACCCCCCTTTTGTCACTGTTTTTTTTTGCATCTCAAGTATCCATGCCTCTAGGGTTGGGGTAGATTTTCCATCCCATTTTCTCATGTCCTCTCCATGATCACGTAGGTAAAACCACAGGGTGGCACAGGTAGTACCTGTGTACCCACAAAATCTTCTTCCTTGAACAGAAGGATGCTTGACCCTGATAGCTGAGACACTGGATTGTACAGGTGGGGAAGACGATAAATTCTCTCTGAGTTGGTTGGAAACTTCAGAAAGTTTCTCCAAAGTATTCTCTTTTAGTTGGTGGAACTCTCGAGAAAGTTTTTCCACAGCTGAGATGCAGGCCTGTAAGGAAGAGGAGAGACTTTCTTGGTACCACCGGAGTTGTTTAGCCACTTCATCCACTGTGGGTTCCTCATGGTCTTTCCAGGTCATTACTGCCAGTGAGCTGGCATATGATGATGGTGCACTCAGTACAAAATTCTGCCACATGGGTGCTGTACACTTGACTTCATCTGGATCTTTGGATAGCTGTTTGTTGTCTAGAGCCTCATAAATCACCTCCCCTACAGCTAATTCCCTCAGGTACTGGATTCCCTTCTCCACAGTGGTCCATTTTCCTGGTTGACATACAAGATCTTCCTTGCAGGGATACCTTTCCTTCAGCCCTGACAGGAGATGCCACCAGAGGGTGAAGATTTGTGCTCCTTTTCCAATGGCTTTGTCAGTGCCTGCATTCCTAGCAAGGGATCCCAGCCACCTGGCTTCCCTGCCCCCTAATTACAGACTATTGGCTCCAGTGTCCCAGCACTGGAGCAGCCAGGTGACAAGGTGCTCATCTGGACAACGACTAAAATCCTTTCAAATATCTCGTAGCTCATGCTGGGATAGGCCTTGGGTAGTTACTGATGCTTTTATGATATGTTCCTCTTCATCTCCTTTGTGTGATGGCCCAGATACTGCGGAGTAGCCTATCTCGTCGTTGTCTTCCTCCCCAGTCTGAGTAGGAGTTCCTCTGCGTTCTAAATGACCTGACTTTCTCATCCATTGTTTCATCATGGTTACAGGGGCAACGTGCACTGCTACAGTCCATTTCCCTGACCCAGCCGCTGGGCCCATCGCAGCGGTTGGAACAGCCACAGGGCCCCTCATAGGGCTTTGAACGGCTGCTGGGCCAATCACACGGGTTAGGACAGCTGCAGGGACCGTCACAAGGTTTAGAACAACCACTGAGCCTGTCACCATGGTTGGAGTTGCTGCAGAGGCTGGAGTGGCCGCAGGAGCTGGAGAGGCCGCAGGGCCCCTCGTAGGGGTTGGAGTGGCTGCAGGGTTTGGAGTGACCGCAAGGTCTGTCACTAGGGTTATAGTGACATCAACTGCAGCTTGATAGGCATAGACCAGACCCTAGCACGTTGCAGTGATTTGTGTCTTTTTGGAACTGCCAGAGTGATGACACCCCTTTTTCAAGCATTCTACCAGTTTTTTAGGATTGTGCAGTTGTTCTAGGGGTGAATTTCCAAAACACTGGAGGTGCCCACTGCTCTAGAAACCTGCCCATATCCTCCCAGACTTCCTGCCACTCACAACTATCCCGCCTCAGGACAGATCTCTGGATGGCATTCCTAAGTAGTTGTTTAACCTTAAAGAAAACTTGAAGTGCATTCAGGAGACATAACAACAAGAACATGCTGGTCTGAGTATCCCAAGGATATTCAAAATCTTGGAGAACTATTGTAACAAGCTCAGAGGATAAGAGGGTGGTGAAGGAGAAAGGGAGAGTGAACAAGTGGGAAAAAATATCTCCCCCAGTCCCTTCCATAGATTGTCTCCCTGACGAAAAAAGGCAATAGGTGTAATTGTTAATAGATTATGAGATATGGTTTCCAAAGTATGGAGTTGACAGCAGTACTGAGTACAAATACCAGGTTCATCTCATGACCAGCAATTTTATCATATCATAAGCCATTGTTACACCGCACAGTAACATAGTGATCTTAAACCAGGCCCTGGAAAGGATAAACAGCATGACAGGGAACACATACAGTAAGTAATATGCTATATAACTCAATTTGGAAAACAAGCACAGCAGACATGAGATCAAAGGAATCGACATTGTGACTAGCAACTATTAAGCAGGTCTAACACTTGTACCAATTTTAGTTTAACACACTCTGGTCAGATCTGTCGTTATCTCAACCCTTCGAGCCCCACGTTGGGCGCCAAAAGGACTGTTGTGGTTTAACCTGGACGGCAGCTAAGCACCACACATCCGTTCGCTCACCCTCTCCCCTCACTCTCATAGATGGGGGGAGAGAATTAGAAGGAAATGAAAGCCTGTGAGTTGAGATACAGACAGTTTATTAGGGCAGAAAAGAAAGGAAAATAATAATAATGATAATAGTACTATAATAATAATGTGTACAAAACAAGTGATGCACAATGCAATTGCTCACCACCCGCTGACTTATGCCCAGCCAGTCCCCCAACCCTGGTCAGCCCCCCCATATTAATAGTTCAGCATGACATCTGATGGTATGGAATCTCTTCTGCACCCCCAGCCTGCTCGCTGACAGGACAGAGCAAGAAGCTGAAAAGTCCTTGGCTTAGTGTAAGCACTGCTCTGCAACAATTAAAACATCAGTGTGATATCAACATTATTCTCATCCTAAATCCTAAACACAGCACCCTACCAGCTACTAGGAGGAAAATTAACTCTGTCCAAGCTGAAACCAGGACAACTTCTGTGGTGGAAAGCCTTAATATCAGAGCAAGAAAAGCTCTGTTAGAAAGAGTATAGATATAACTACTTTGCCTTACGTGTAACAACTTTTTAGTATGTCATTTTTATGACACTTCAGCTTGAGGAATAGTACCTTTTGCCAAACAGAGCATGTGCTTAGCTGGACATACATGCAGTGAAATTATATCCTACCGTACTGAAAATTGTAGGGTCTCATGCTTCGTTGCTTATGTGGGTTGAGCTGGTAGGTGGTGGGAGAGACAGAAGTATGTTCTCTATCTGTTACCTGTAGCAGTCTTACCACATGCTGCCAATAAACATTAAATGGTTATATTAAATCTTCTTGTTTCATCTGTTTCATATTAGCTGCTGCCAAGAAGATGATGTTATCTGAAGGTGAAAGAAGTGGAATCTATCTGCTTCCAGCATCAAATAAGCAATATTTTAGATTAATTGAATTGATTAGTTTACCTCTGTTTAATCAGAATTATTCTTGCCACTTCCAGAAAGCTACAGTGCAATCTCCAGCTTCACCACTATTTCAACTGCTATATTTTAATCTGAGGCAGACCCTGCTGTTTCAGTCCTGCACTGTTCTATCTCCTCTAATAATATCAAAATATTTTGATCCTGTAACAGTTTCAATTGCAAATACATTGCAATCACATTGGGTATGTAGTAGGCTAAAGGCAGAACACAACTTGGTTCTTCCACCTCCAGCTTGTGTTCATGGTGCTAAAGTGTTCATTTCTTCCCCACACTGGTAGGTTTCCTTCCACTCGTGCTTAGCAAGTTCCATGAAAAATGCTCTTAATTGGATGAATCTCTCCAGCTTGACTCCTATCTTGTGCGAAAAGTACGAGCTGCTGCAGTATTTTTGCTAGGATCTCACATGAGTTTCACTCAAGTTAAACATCCCTTTTTCCAAGTGAAACATGTATCTGTAAAGAAATGTGAATGTTCAAAAGTCAAAGGAGGTTTTAATGGAGGCCAGAGTTGAAATAGCAAACTACAGAAGAATGAGCAGGATATCCCTGGAAACCCACAATCTGTGCAAGTAGTGGCAGAAAGAACTCAGACATGGGGTTAAATGATGATGATGGTATCATCATGTTCTAAAATAATGTTGGTTTCCTGTCTTGTCATAATCTTCTAGGCTGTCAGGGAACTAAAATATCAATAAAGGGAGTGGAACAGGCCTTTGCATACTTCTTGTATTATCTGTTCAGAGTAATCTGAGAGTAGCATATATGTATGTGTTTTTTAAAAAAAATCACTTTATCTACAATCTCACATTTCATGGGTAGGTAGCAATTTAACATTGTAGTTATGGAAGATTTTAAGACATATAAAGTATGTAAATATAGACTGCTTAATAAAGGCTTGTTTCCTTGCTCTGGTATGCTGTCTGCCAACTGCCAGGCATATGGCCACTTTGTCAGTTCCACCCTGGCATAGGTTTTTAAACATATTTAAATAACATCAGCTTTGCTCCTCGACTGGGTCACTTGAGCCTTTCATTAAACTTTAATTGTGTTGTGGTTTAACCCAGCTGGCAGCTAAGCACCACACAGCCATTCACTCACCCTCCCCCCTCCCTCTCTGGGACGGGGGAGAGAATGAAGAAAATGAAGCCTGTGGGTTGAGATAAAGACAGTTTATTAAGACAGGAAAAAAATAAAAATAAAAATAAAAATAATGATAATAGTACTACTAATAATAATGTGTATAAAACAAGTGATGTACAATGCAATTGGTCACCACCCGTTGACTGATGCCCAGCCTATCCCCGAGCAGCCTGTCCCCCTGCCCCGGCCAGCCCCCCCCATATTAATTGTTCAGCATGACGTCAGATGGTATGGAATACCCCTTTGGCCAGTTTGGGTCACCTGTCCTGGGTCTGTCCCCTCCCAGCTCCTTCTGCACTCCTAGCCTGCCCGCTGGCAGGACAGAGCAAGAAGCTGAAATGTCCTTGGCTTAGTGTAAGCACTGCTGTGCAACAATTAAAACATTAGTGTGTTATCAACATTCTTCTCATCCTAAATCCAAAATATAGCACCCTACCAGCTACTAATAGGAGGAAAATTAACTCTATCCTACCTGAAACCAGGACAAATTGCAAGGCAATTTGGCAAGGGTACTGGAAGGACACACTGGTCTCTGATCTGTTTCTACTGAAGTAAATTGTGTTGACTTCAGTAGAAGTCAGATTGGGTTTGAGTGTTCAAAGATGCTGATTTAAAAAATAATAAAATAAGTTAAAATACTTCACATCTAAGTGTAAGCCTGGCAATTTTCTAATATAAAGTCCTAATTCGGTAAGCAATTTACAGTTCCAATGGTCTCAAGTTAACTATGTGTTGTGGTTTAACCCGGCTGGCAGCTAAACACCACACAGCTGTTTGCTCACCCTCCCCCCTCCCTCTCTGGGATGGGGAAGACAAACGGGAAAGTGAAGCCTGTGAGTTGAGATAAAGACAGTTTATTAAGACAGAAAAATAATAATAACAATAATAATAATAACAATAATGATGATAATAGTACCACTACTAATAATGTGTACAAACAAGTGATGCACAATGCAATTGCTCACCACCCGCTGACTGATGCCCAGCCTAACCCCGAGCAGTCCAGCCCTTCTCCCCCCGGCTAGCCACCCCTATATATTGTTTAGCATGACGTCAGGTGGTATGGAATACCCCTTTGGCCAGTTTGGGTCACCTGTCCTGGGTCTGTCCCCTCCCAGCTCTTGCTGAACCCCCAGCCTGCCCGTTGGCAGGACAGAGCAAGAAGCTGAGATGTCCTTGGCTTGGTGTAAGCACTGCTCTGCAACAATTAAAACATCAGCATGTTATCAGCACTCTTCTCATCCTAAGCCAAAACATAGCATTCTACCAGCTACTAGGAAGAAAATTAACTCTGTCCTAACTGAAACCAGGACACTATGGCTTTTTTTTTTTTTTTTGAAGTCTTTAGATCAAGATCAAGAGGAAGAATATAATAATTCTGCTCATATTTTTCCCCTAGTGTATGTCAAAGAATTGGTTGAGCTAAATGTTACTTACAGAACTCTGAAGGTGCAGTATTGGAAGTATCATGATTACAAGCTGAAGCTGTAAGCCTTGTTCATACACTTCTCATGGTAGAAGAATGTATATGTGACTTAAGTGATGCACTGGTGAACACTTCCAATTTGTGACAGTAATATGTGAATGCACTTTTCAGAGTTTAGAGCTGAGCTGGAATTCTGCACTTTGTTGTTGTATAAATGATGTCTTGGTAGTTAAATTCCACATGCTGATCTTTAGATGTTTAACTCTCAGCAACCATGGTTGAAGACTTCAGTCTACTGGAATGATTAATTATCCGAAGCCCCTTGGTTTGCCTTTTAATTAATTTGCATTGACAAAATGGAGGAATATGGAAATGCACAATAAATATCTGCTGATGCCTGTTGAACTGAGATCTCTTATTTCAAGGAAAGGTCAGTTAACCTTTGTAGTTTAGAGGGAACAACATGCTCTGTGCAATCTTACTACAGCAGTAATTCTTTAATATTCATACATCAAAAGTAAGTAAAAGTCGCTTGTGGCCTACAAAAGTAAAAATATTTCTTTAATCAAAAGGTAAAATTTGACTTTGTGCCCCAGCACAGGGATCATGATGACTGCAAAGCTCTGCTTTGAAATTAAATGTTGAGCACTGCCAGATGCCAGATATTGAGAAAAAGCTGGGTTTTGTTGGTAAATGGGATCTCCAAGTTAATTGGTGTTTTCTGCAGGCTTCTGGATGTGAAATGAAATTGAAAGGCATTTAGCCACATGGATAATACAGGATCTGAATACAAATGTCACATATCACCATCAGGGCCCACTGTGAAACAAGCATTCTCACTCAGACACTGCACTACCACAAATCATTTAAATATGGTGATTACATTTAAACTAAAAGCCCCATTTGCCTTTTACTGCAGTTTAAATGTTCTCTTAGTAAAAGCTAAGTGACAAATTAAATGAAAAAAGTGACCACATTTTTAAAGCTGTAAAACTTTAATGCAACATTTTATTGCTTCTCATTTGCCACAAATGAATCATTATACTTGTCAACCCTAAACCTAGCCATAATTGGAGTACCTACTGTTATCAAAGTGAGGCCGCTCTTGAGACAGATTAATAAAGTTGAAACTGTTAAATTAAATCCCAGGAGTCTGATCTGTTGAAAGCAGTCGAGTAGAAGAATATAAGACACAAGTATCTACTGCTTGGAACAGAGATGGAGCCCAAAAGTCTGTGAACATGTAGATTACAGGATCAGGTTATTATCATTATTTATTTATTTTTGAGAACTACAATTTTCAGTATTATAGAATCATAGAACCATAGAATCACAGAATCATTAAGGTTGGAAAAGACCTCCAAAATCATCTGGTCAAACCATCCCCATACCACCAATATCACCCACTAAACCATGTCCCTAAGGTCCAACTTTTCTTTAAACACCCCCAGGGATGGTGACTCCACCACCTCCCTGGGCAACCCATTCCAGTGCCTGACTACTCTTTCTGAGAAGAAATGGCTCCTTATTTCCAACCTAAAACTCCCCTGGCGCAACTTGAGGCCATTCCCTCTAGTCCTATCAGTGGTTATCTGCGAGAAGAGGCCGACCCCCAGCTCCCTATAACTTCCTTTCAGGTAGCTGTAGAGAGCAATAAGGTCTCCCCTGAGCCTCCTCTCCTCCAGACTAAACAACCCCAGTTCCCTCACCTGCTCTGCATAAGACTTGTGTTACAGACCCTTCACCAGCTTCATAGCCCTTCTCTGGACATGCTCCAGGTCCTCGATGTCTTTCTTGAAGTGAGGGGCTCAAAACACTATTTCTGATACAAGCCAGGATGCCATTGGCCTTCTTGGCCACCTGGGCACACTGCTGGCTCATGTTCAGGCAAACATTGACCAACACCCCCAGATCCTTTTCCTCTCCACAGCTTTCCAGCCACTGTGCCCCAAGCCTGCGGTGTTGCATGGGGTTGTTGTGACCAAAGTGCAGGACCTGGAACTTAGCCATGTTGAACCTCATCCCATTGGCCTCTGCCCATCGATCCAACCTGTCCAGGTCCCTCTGCAAGGCCTTCCTACCCTCTGACATTCTTTCCCCGAACTTGGTGTCATCTGCAGTCTTACTGAGAGTGCACTCAATTCCCTAATCCAAATCATCAATAAAGGTATTAAGGAGGATGGGCCCCAACACCAACCCCTGGGGAACTCCACTTGTGACCAGTCGCCAGCTGGATTTCACTCCATTCACCACTCTGGGCCCGGCCATCCAGCAAAGAGTGTACCTGTCCAAGCCACAGGCTGCCAGCTTCTCCAGGAGAATACTGTGGGAGACCATGTCAAAGGCCTTGCTGAAGTCTAGGTAGACTATGTCAACAGCCTTTCCCTCATCCCCCAGGCGGGTCACCTGGTCATAGAAGGAGATGAGGTTGGTCAGGCAGGACTTGCCTTTTATGAACCCATGCTGGCTGGGCCTGAGCCCCTGGTTGTCTTGCACATGCTGTGTGATTACACTGAAGATGACCTGTTCCATCACCTTTCCTAGCACCAAGGTCAAGCTGACAGGCCTGTAGTTCCCCAGGTCCTCCTTACGACCCTTCTGATAGATGGGAGTCACATTATCAAGTCTCCAGTCACCCGGGACCTCTTTGGATGACCATGATCTGTGATAGATGATGGAAAGAGGCTCAACAATCATATCCACCAACTCCCTCAACACCCTTGGGTGAATCCTTTCTGGCCTCATGGACTTGTGACAGTCCAGGTGGAGTAGCAGGTCTCTAACTGTTTCTACCTGAATCACGGGGGATTTCTTCTGCTCCCCATCCCAGACTTTCAGTTTGGGAGGCTGAGTACCCCGAGGATAAGTGGTCTGGCTAGTAAAAACAGATGTAAAGAAGGCATTAAGAACCTCATCCTTTTCCTTATCCTCAGTAGTCATGTTCCCCCCTGCATCCAGGAAAGGATCGGGATTCTCCTTGACCATCCTCTTACCGTTAATATATTTATAAAAACATTTTTGTTATCTTTAACTATAGTGGCCAGGTTGAGCTCGTGCTGGGCCTTAGCCTTCCTGATTTTTTCTCTGCCTATGCTAGCAACTTCCTTGTACTCTCCCTGAGTTGCCTGTCCCTTCTTCCACCGGACTTAAATTCTCCTTTTCTTCCAGAGACTCAGCAGAAGTTCCCTGTTATAAGTATCTTTATATCTTCCTGCCTGTCTTTGCTGTGAAGAAACTTCATGTAATATGCATGTTTCATTTTAAATTGTTAAATTTTAAATAATGCTTCTTTGATTCAAAAACCACTGACTTTTTTCTGATACAAGTTTATATTTATCTCTAGAAAATACCAAGTTTTATTCTTTTAACCTTAACTAAATGAAGCTGTTCTCCATCTATTTTTCTATCTCAGGCATTCCTCCCCTTTGCGATTAGAGAGACAAACTTGTATGAATGGGACATGCCAGCTGTTCTTAACAGATTATCTCTGCTTAGTACTTAAGGGAGGGGAGAAAAGGACAGAAGCAGCTAGGGTTATTGCCAATATGCTCCTAGAGAAATTCTTCCTGATGCCAGATTTGGTGACTACTTCAGGGCTGCCATGAAAAACAATCACTAAAGTTAAGCATTCATTACAGTTTTTGTGCTCTAACACCATTTCTCTGAAGCTGCATATTTTGTGCAATCCCTTTTTAGGATCAGCTTTACAGCAGAAATATGCTCTTTTCCCCATATTTTGTGCTATTTCTGAAATGGTATAGCAAAGCTGTAATTTTCAGATTTGAGTGCTAGGCACATAGCCATATTTACATGATTACTTTGTGTATCTGAAATTCTAATTGAATCATGTTCTGTCTTAATGTTGAAGAGAGTATTAATGCCCCACACCTTCAGAAAATAAAGTTACCTTAAAGTTTCTTAGTTCATATGAATCAATTGCACATATTACATTTTGGGCTTGAAGTGAAAGCTGTAGGAACATCCATGTTGCTCCATCATGAGCTTTCTAGGTGGAGTGATAGTTTAGATATTTGTCTCTACAACTGTATCATATTCAATAGGCTGTCCTTGCTTAAATGGTAATCCTTTTCTTACTGTTGATTTGTTTAGTCTTAGCTGCCGTGGTGTGGTTGCCATACAGTTACAAAATGTATACCTGCAGTTCATGCACTTAAAGTTGCATCTGCTCTTTCACAGAATAAGCTGTTAATATATATCAGTGCATTTGCTACTGGAGGCACTAAATTAACAATACTTCCGAGTTAGCATCACAAGATCGTTTTGCTGCTCTAAGGCCTGAGTTATGGATGATAACTTAAAGAAACTGCTGTCACGACCCTAGAGTGTCTCAATTGTTGTTGTCACCTTCATTTCCCCAGTGAATGAAACCAGGCTGCCATTCTGTAGAGATGAATTCTGTCTGTCTTTTCTGAGGGTGATTTCCTTCCTCCTTCATTACCAACAGTAGATTACTGGCATCTGCAGTAATGCACTTAGATGTACGCAAGTTGATGGGGCTGGTTGGGTTCCACCTGAGGGTACTGAGAGAACAGGAGGAAGAGATGGCCAAGCTGTTTTCCATCATTTATCAACAGTCCTGGCTTTCGGGGAGGTCCCAGTCGACTGGCGGATAGCAAACGTGATGCCCATCTACAAGAAGGGCCAGAGGGTAGACCTGGGAAACTATAGGCCTGTTAGTTTGACTTCAGTGCCAGGGAAGCTCATGGAACAGATTATCTTGAGTGTCATCACGTGGCACTTGCAGGGCAAGCAGGCGATCAGGCCCAGTCAGCATGAGTTTATGAAAGGCAGGTCCTGCTTGATGAACCTGATCTCCTTCTATGACAAAGTGACGCACTTAGTGGATGAGGGAAAGGCTGTGGATGTGGTTTACCTTGAATTCAGTAAGGCTTTTGACACTGTTTCCCACAGTATTCTCCTACAGAAACTGTCTGCTCATGGCTTGGACTGGCGTACGCTTCGTTGGGTTAAAAACTGGCTGGATAGCCGGGCCCAAAGAGTCGTGGTGAATGGGGTTAAATACAGTTGGAGGCCAGTCACTAGTGGAGTCCCCCAGGGCTCGGTACTAGGACCAGTTCTCTTCAATATCTTTATCGATGACCTGGATGAGGGGATTGAGTGCACCCTCAGTAAGTTCGCAGATGACACCAAGTTAGGTGTGTGTGTCGATCTGCTCGAAGGTAGGAAGGCTCTGCAGGAGGATCTGGATAGGCTGGACCAATGGGCTGAGGCCAACTGTATGAAGTTTAACAAGGCCAAGTGCCGGGTCCTGCACCTGGGGCGCAACAACCCCAAGCAGAGCTACAGGCTGGGAGATGAGTGGTTGGAAAGCTGCCAGGCGGAGAAGGACCTGGGAGTATTGTTTGATAGTCGGCTGAATATGAGCCAGCAGTGTGCTCAGGTGGCCAAGAAGGCCAACGGCATCCTGTCTTGCATAAGAAACAGTGTGGCCAGCAGGACTAGGGAAGTGATTGTCCCCCTGTACTCAGCTCTGGTGAGGCTGCACCTCGAGTACTGTGTTCAGTTTTGTGCCCCTCGCTATAAGAAGGACATGGAGGTGCTTGAGCGAGTCCAGAGAAGGGCGACGAAGCTGGTGAGGGGTCTGGAGAACAAGTCTTACGAGGAGCGGCTGAGGGAGCTGGGGTTGTTCAGCCCGGAGGAGAGGAGGCTCAGGGGTGACCTTATTGCTCTCTGCAGGTACCTTAAGGAGGCTGTAGCGAGGTGGGGATTGGTTTATTCTCCCTTGTGCCTGGTGACAGGACGAGGGGGAATGGGCTAAAGTTGCGCCAGGGACGTTTTAGGTTGGATATTAGGAAGAACTTCTTTACCGAAAGGGTTGTTAGGCATTGGAATGGGGTGCCCAGGGAAGTGCACCATCCCTGGAGGTCTTTAAAAGACGTTTAGATGTAGAGCTTAGTGATATGGTTTAGTGGAGGACTTGTTAGTGTTAGGTCAGAGGTTGGCCTAGGAGATCTTGGAGGTCTCTTCCAACCTAGATGATTCTTTTATTCTGTGACATATTTTTTTCTGACTATTCCCACTATGCAATGGAGTATTTGCAGCTGCTCCACTTTTTTGAAGAATGAGAGATATTTCCCTCCATTTTTTTAATGAATATCTTGTTTTGTTCTTCTCAAACTTTACAATTTTACATCTTCCTTGGAAAATTAAATGTGAGAGGAATTCATTCATCAATTTAAGTAGAGGTAGGGTAGTGCATTTATAGTTAGTAGACACACCAACTTTTGTTCTGACAATTGTCAAAGTTTCTGAAAGTAGATTGTGACTGCTGAGAGTGAATTACCAGTTAAAATAATTGATAAGATAGCTAATCTCTTCTGTGGGCAAGAGTATACTTTGTGTTCACCACCTAGCTGTAAATATTGATAACTGCTTAAAAAAAAAAATGCAAAGAAACATGATAAGATGCTCAGAAAAGAGCATTTTTGTATTATTTGTGCTAGTATTAGCAACACTTTTATCTTTAATGGATTGTTTGTGAGCAAATGGATTCATTGTTTTGTGAATGTTAGGGAAATTAATCAATGAGGTTAATTTGCAGGTGCTTTTTACTTTCCCCTGCATTTGTGGATTAATAGCTCATACCTTGCAACAGTGATCAGATATGGATATAGGGTACTAGAAGTGAATAGAAGGGCATTTAATGGACATGTGACAGATATTTAAGTGCTGTCTTAGGAAGACTGCAGTGTCAAGCAAATTTCAGTTCTTTTTGAAACCCTTTGGTAAAATGGCAGGGTGTCTGTTATGGAAATTTATAAAGCAAACTATAAAAAGCAAAGACCAGAACAAAAGGCTCATTCAAAATGACAGACGTGCTTGGTTAGTTCCTATTTCCATTATGCTAGAAGTTGAAACATAGGAAGCCCAGAGCAGTTTTCATTACTTGACACAAACAGATAAGAGTATGTAGTTGATGACAGCTTAAAATAAAATCTCAGAATGTAAATACCTGTTTCAGTTGAATACATGCGTGACTTTAACCCTTGGAGCAGAGCTATGCAGTGAGAGAAAGGAAGACTTAAGGAACTAGATGGGGTTTTTTTTGGTCCTAGTGTTACACCTATACTACTTATAATGCACATTTGGAGTTCAGTGTGCAGAAGGGCAATGATTCCCTTTTGCCATCAGTGCTGTAGGTAATCTATTACATTAATGAACCAGCTAGGGTGAAATGCATGGGGAGTGATTATACTATGATACACAATGCAGTCAGCATGAAGCACTTTTGAGACCAATACATCAAAGTTTAATTCAGTAATATAATGAATTAGAACAAAATGAAAGATTCTGTACTCCAAGAAACACAGCACCCATAGCAAGCCCTTTTTTTATTTTTTTATTATTTTTTTCTTTTTTTCTGAAGGCTGTATAGAGAAACCAGAGTGCATTAAGGAATTTTTTTTATGAATAAAATTGCTACTTGGATCCAACTGAATACTGTGAATACTTTTCCTTGGGGTTCTTATCGAGGAGAGAGCAGTATTGAAGTGCTTTGCCTTTCTTCACTATTCCATAAAAGCAACTATTTAATTGGAGCATTCTCCATTGTGACTCCTGATTATGCTTTGTTCTAACCGAGATCTCTCTATGCCTGGAAGAGGAAGATGGCTTTGCCAGTCATTCTGAAGGCACTTTTCCTTCTTGTTAAGAATCAATACATAATATACACTGCCTTCTTTGAGGTTTCCAAGTGGCTGTCCCAGTGAAAGTGCGTATCTGTTTAAAATCAATATGTAAACCACTTTAAAATCCTTTGGTGAGCCTTCTATTTTAAAAGGGTCATAGGTTCTTTCTCCTATTATTGTTTCTATTCTGTCACTCCCAGTGCTGGAAAATGATGCTTTTGTAACTGAATTGATGAGGCTCAAATGGGACACAGTGGCAAGTGTGCTGCAAGTGCTGAAGCTGAGTTGTCTGTTGCACAAAGGGAATGATCTTGATTACCTGGTTCCATTTTCTTTGAAACAATAAAATGCAACTAAACTGGTAGCTTGGGGGGTTACTTTTAAAGAAACAGATATGCATTAATGGAAAGAGCAAAGAAATTTCAAAGTAGATGTGAATCTGTTCCTTGCAGATTTTACTTTTGCAAATGAACATATTGATCTTAAGTATATTAAATGTAAAATTCCAAGGCAAAGTCCAAGTTTCAGCTACTGGTTGCATGGTACTAAAAATGAGGAAACACTGACCCAAGTTTAGTTACACAGCATCCCTGACAAGGAAGCATGATATTTTATTGAAAAGCAGATTGGGAGGAATGAAATCAGTCACCCAGAGGAGTAAAATATAATGGGATTTCTGAAAACAGAGCAATGCTTAATCTCTAAGGAGAGTATGCATACATTCCTCTCACTTCATTTAGCTTCATGCATACATTCATACACAGGATGTGTAATTATTACAACACCTTATATAGTGACTGGATGCCTCTTAGTGTTTTTCAGTTTGCATTTTTAAAGGTCAGTGTAAAGGAATGCTGTCCCTTTCTCCCCGATGAATTCAGAAGTATGGATGTCTACTGGGAAATTCAAATGTATTGATGTACGCCTGTATGTAAAGAAAGGCATGCATTGTATAAAGCAGTAATGTAACCTGTTTTGTTTTGCTTTGTTTTGTTTTATTTTTGGTGATATGGAACATACTAAAGATGAATGACAACTGCACATTTCCAAAAAGAGGGCTGATTGAACCAAAGGTTCAAAGCTGTCTTTTTCCAAGAGGATTGTTACGAAACCAAAATAGGCAATTTCTCCCTATAATATGACAGTTCTAAAATTCCACTGTGAAATTATTATCAAATTGCAGTTGCAGCATGACTTATCTTCCATTTATCTGCTGTGTGTATTGGGTTTATGTGGCAAGACTGTGGTAGCAGGAGGCTGCAGGGGTGGTCTCTGTGAGAAGAGTCCGGAAGCTGTCCCATGTCAGATAAGGGCCAGTTCCAGCCATCTTGAAAAGGGACCCACTGCTGTCCAGAACAGAGCCAATAAGTGATGCTGTTTGCACCTCTGTGAGAGCATATTTAAGAAAGGGAAATAAATGCTGCAGAACAGCAGCTGGGAGAGAGAGAGGAGTGAGGAGTGAGAAACAGCCCTGCTGTCAGATCAGAAGGAGGGGGAGAAGGTGCTCCAGGTGCTGGAGCAGAAGTTCCCCTGTGGCCTGTGGAGAGGACCATGGTGGAGCATGTTGTCCCCCTGCAGTCCATGGTGTACCACAGCGGAGCAGATTTCTAAGCTGCAGCCCATGGAGGAGCTCATGGTAGAGCAGGTGGATCTGGCCTAAAGGAAGCTGCGGCCTGAGGAGAATCCCCGCAAGAGCAGACTCTGGGCCAGAGCTGTAGCCTGTGGAGAGGAGCTCATGCAGGAGCAGGGGATCTGGCAGGAGCTGCTGCCTGTGGGGGGACCCATGTTGGAGCAGTTTACTCCTGACGGATGGAACCTGTGGTACGGACCCATATTCGGAGCAGTTCTTGAAGAACTGCTGCCTGTGGGAAGCCCACGTAGGATCAGTTTGGGAATGATTGCATTCCATGGGAAGGACCCCACATTGGAGCAGAGGAAGAGAGTGACCATGAAGGAGTGACGGAGACGAAGTGCTATACGCTGACTGCAACCCCCATTCCCCATTCCCCATTCCCCTGCGCCACTCAGGGGGAGGATGTAGAAGAGGGTGGATGGGGGGAAGGTGTTTTTAGTTTGCTTTTAGTTTCTCACTGATCTAGCCTGTTGGGTAATAAATTATATTAATCTCCCTCTGCTGAGTCTGTTTTGCTCGTGACAATAATTGGTGAGTGATCTCCCTGTCCTTTGTGCATGTTGCAGGTAGCATTGGTTGCATCTACACAAGCAGGTATGCATTTTGAGGAGAATGGCTGTTTCCCAGCATAGGAGCTATTAGGCAGAAAAGAGAGTATCTTGTTTGAGGCCTGTGTAAGCCTTCAGGTTGGTGGTGCCATTTAAGGGCCAGCTCAGTGGGGCTTCCACTGAGCAGCATCAGTGGATTCTTCCCATTTAGGGAAGAATATTCTCCAGGGTCCTTCCAGTTGGCATGTGGAAAGTCAAAAAAATAAAAATAAAATTGGGAGGAAGTGAATGTTTTCCTCAGACTTTTCAGTGCTAGAAGCCAGACGGGAACCACTGAATGGAAGGAGCCAGAATGGAGCTGATGTTAGGGGAGAAGTGAAGGCACTTGGGGAGGAGGAGAAAGAAATATGAATACAGGAAAGTGCACACTCACTAGGGGGAAGAAAGAAAGAAAAACAAAACAAAACAAAACAAAACAAACAAACAAAAAAAAAAACAACCAAGAAAAACCAGAAACCCAAATAGGCTGAAGAGTGTGGGGTTATTGGCATTATGCTACCTTCTCCCAGATGGTGGCCTTTGTAATGCTACAGGAGTTGAGCGCAATGCTCTTTCTGTTCCCTTCTCTTCTCAGGGGAGTAGATTTGTCTTGCACCCCTCATCCTGCAGGCAATAGGGCAGCCTTGAAAGCTGCACAAGGGCCTCAGTGAGCTCAAATGCATACACGGCTTCCTCTGAAGTCGCTGGGAGCAGGGTGCAGTTGGGTTCTATTGAAATGTGAAGTGGTTTGTGTGGGGTTCATAAATACACTTGTCCTTGTGCTTCATTTGCATAAAAATTGCCTAGGTTTCAGAGATGAACTGCTAACAATGTAGTTATGATTGTGTCGTGGTTTAACCCGGCTTGCAGTTAAACACCACGCAGCCATTCGCTCACCCTCCCCCTCCCTCTCTGGGACGGGGGAGAGAAATGGAAAGTGAAGCCCGTGAGTTGAGATAAAGACAGTTTAATAAGACAGGAAAATAATAATAACAATAATAATAATAACAATAATAATAATAATAATAATACAAAGGTGATAATAGTACTACTACTACTACTATGTACAAACAAGTGATGCACAATGCAATTGCTCACCACCCGCTGACCGATGCCCAGCCTAACCCCGAGCAGTCCGGCCCCCTCCCCCGGCTAGCCACCCCTATATATTGTTTAGCATGACGTCAGATGGTATGGAATACCCCTTTGGCTAGTTTGGGTCACCTGTCCTGGGTCTGTCCCCTCCCAGCTCTTACTGCACCCCCAGCCTGCCTGTTGGCAGGACAGAGCAAGAAGCTGAGATGTCCTTGGCTTGGTATAAGCACTGCTCTGCAACAATTAAAACATCGGGGTGTTATCAGCACTCTTCTCATCCCGAGCCAAAACACAGCATTCCACCAGCTACTAGGAAGAAAATTCTGTTCTAACTGAAACCAGTACAGATTGACATAGTTTCCCTCTTTAAATGAAATAAGTTTTTAAAGGTTTTTGGTACTTTTGGCTATCTCTTCCCTTTCCTGTCCACTAGATGCACTGTATGCATAGTGGAGCTTCTGAAGAAGGCGAGTTAATTCCTTTTTCTCTAGTGGTGTTTGAAACACAGAAAAATAAAAGGCTACTTGTTTTGCAGGGGCATTGCTTAATCAGTAGTGTGTGTTCTGCCTATGACTGAAATTATTCCAAAATGTAGTTAAGATAGTCTATTTTTTGTTTGCTTCAGCCTGAAAGCACTGGGAATCTGGCTACAAAGTATTAAATTGGCTTTTTTTTTTTAAGATGCTAAAAGGTGTGATGTCTCTTCAATGCCTTCAAGTAATACTTGATTTTGAAAATAAATCCAAGTTAACTGTTCTCTAAGGCTTTCCAATATCCTCCATCTTTTGTTTTGCAGATTGCAAGAAATATATTCCTTCTCTCTTGAGCAGTGCTGAATACACTGACGCTTAATAATAAGAAACATTTGTAATTTGACTGTTTGGGGAGTGAAGCTTGTTGAAGAGGTTTTCTAATAGAAAGTCATATGATTTGATTTTAAAATGTTTTTAAAAACAGTATTGGCTTTACTCACTCCCATGAAAAGCTTCAGATGCTTTAAAAAGAAAAAATAATAATAAAAAAGTTTTGCTGTACTGTAAATGTGCACCAATAATCTGCATTAGTGCAGCATCTCCCTCTGGTGTTCTGCACTGTACCGTATCTTATTTTCTTGAGGTGTTCAGATTTCTTTGCTATTACTTCCCCATTCCATAGTGTTCAGAATATCTGGGGATTTGCAACCTTAAGGATCAGGCTCTGTTTCCATTGGGTCCTGTGTTTTGGCGTATCAACATGCCAAACTACTCTAGGAATGAATGTAATGTGATGGCCTGTACTCTGGATATCTATTTTGCATTTTTAGTAAGCAAAAGAGTACTTGAATGTGAAAAATTTTATTATCCTGGAAGAACCAGCTGTATTTTTATTCTTTTTTTTTCCAGCCTGTAGTTTAAGCATATTCTCTAAATCTCTTGTAGTGTATAAGGCATGGTCTTAATGAGAAAATGAACTGTTGCTAAATAGCGCTTTCAGATGTCTTCTTGCTTCTGTCAAAGTTCATGCTGATGAAGAGACAGCTGATTTAGAGAAAAATCTTTCAATTTGAAAATAGTTGCTGGAAACCCTGATGTATTTATACCTGCCATGTTATATAGTGTCATGGAACAGGTTCTAAAGTAATGGTATGTGTGCATAGCAAACATAAAAAACGTAGCAAAAAAAAAAAAAGAAAAAAAAAAAAAGGTATGCGTCAGAGGAAACTAGCTTTCTGTAAATTAGAGCTCCATAAAAAGAACATGTATAATTTTTTTTTAAGTGTAACCAAATTACTGAAGCAATTGCAGTAAAAAATATCCCTATTAGACTGCATAAAACCAGTGTTTACTTTGTCCCTGAGATCCAGATGTGTTTGTAAAAAGAATTACATGATCAGCAGTACTTTTGCTGGGTTTTGAGTGTAGAAGTATGTGTTTACAAAATACATGTTTTACTCATACTTGTTTGGTTCCTCTAATGTGAAGCTGGAAGATACATAGTTCTTGTTTGTAGAAAACATTCACTCTTGATACAAAAATTAGAAGAAAAACTTGGGTAATTTTATTCTGAAACTTTATGTGAATCCTTGTTTGGTTTTGACTGATACTCCTGTCTGATGAACCATGTTTTGTGAGCTCTGGATTTTCTGGTACAAAAGACTAACTTAATGCCTTTTAATTTAGAAGGTTGGATTGGTACATTCTTTCAGCTGCTTCAGATGGGCCACATTCTGAGTCAGGAATTCAGCCTGCCTGGTGCTAGGTGTAGCTGGGAAGTAAGCAGTGTAGGGGAGAAAAAAATATATTACAGTATAGAAGTTTGCAATTAGTCATTGACTGCTGCATTTTTAATAGAAAACATATTTTAGCGATTTTTTTTTTAATCAGGTGCTCTATGGATGTGTATAGTTTTAAATCCCCACTGCAAGTTGGAGCAGAAGGCCAGTTGGCTAAAACAGCTGAAAAAATGGAACAGTGTGGATGTTTGCCCCTGGGAAGATGGAAACCATGGAAACGAGGTGCCCAATTTAACCAATGCTTTGCCTCGGGGTGAAAATGCTAACCAAGGTAAGCCTAAATATATGCACTGACTGCAACATATAACATCTATCTTATATACTCTAGCCTTGCAGAATTCAGCACTCTTTCCTGGGACTAGGACAAGTAACTTTCTTATTAAGGACAGACCAGCCAAATTTATTTTCACTAATACTTCCTTGCAGGAAGGATAAATTGTTTTTTTCATGCCGGGGCTGCGATGTTTTCAAAGCAAGTATTTGTGTTTAGTTAGGTCCTCTAGCTTTTCACTTGGTCCTTCTGAATACTTATTGCATGTAAATGGAATGTCCTTGAAGTATGTCAAAGTAAAAGCTTGTTTCTTTGCTTGACTACAATCTTGTGTCCCTTCTGGTATTGGGATTTTTATTTTGTTTGCAGTTACAAAGCCTTTGATACCTATTTAAAGAGAGATCAGTTGCAACTGCATTAAACTGAGTGGGTGAAAAAGTAAAGCAGCCATTTATAGGATCTGTTCTGTGTTGTGCAGTCTGCATTGCCAGGTTGGGGAGGGGGGGGTGTAGAGGCAGCACTGCCTTCTTGGAGGTCTCTGTATATTCAGTATCATGCTTTCTAATAAAAAATGTGATTATTAAATCTAGCAGAAGCCTTGTCCAGTCCTCTCTAAACAAAGATTGCTACTGGGGAAAACACAAGACATTTCCCTTGAACAAAAACCCTCATAATCCTCAAAACCCTCAGTATTTTGATACATATTTCATACAATTATGATAAAGTTAAAATTAAATGTTGGGGAGGGAGGGGCAGATGTGAATTTAGATGGGTTTTACATTGGTCCTTTTTTTTGTAAGATTACCTCCGAAGGAAATAGTTAGAGAGTTCCTTTATAAATCTCACAGCTAGCTGGGGCTAGAAGTTCATTCACCAAATAACTCCCTAAAGAGGTGGTTTTTGCTTTCTGGATTTCTTGAAGTTCAGCCCAACCTGGACAGGCTAGTGGCAACTTGGACATGACATTGACAGAGGGGTTTTGCCATGGATAGATGCCCAGTAAGGGTTATGCCACTCCCATGACCTCAGTGCACCTTGTTTTATCTACAGTATTTGTAGATGTTTATGACAAAAAATTAAACAAGTGCTCAAAGTTAACATCACTTTTCAAAGAGAAAGACTGAAAGTCACACAGAATCACAGAATGGCCGAGGTTGGAAGGGACCTCTGCAGATCATCTAGTCCAACCTCCCTGCCAATTAAGATCATGTAGAGCACATTGCGCAGGATGGCATGCAGTCAAGTTTTGAATATCTCCAGAGAAGGAGACTCCACAGCCTCTCTGGGCAACCTGTTCCAGTACTCTGTCACCCTCACAGTAAAGAAGTGCCCCCTCATATTCGGAACCTCCTGTGCTTCAGTTTGTGCCCGTTGCCTCTCGTCCTGTCTCTGGGCACAGCTGAAAAGAGACCGGCTCCATCCTCTTGACACCCTCCCCTCAAATATTTATATACATTAATGAGGTCTCCCCACAGTCTTCTCTTCCAGGCTAAACAGGCACAGTTCTCTCAGCCTGTCCTTGTATGACAGGAGTTCTAGTCCTCTAATCATCTTTGTAGCCATCCTCTGAACTCGCTCCAGTAGTTCTATGTCCCTCTTGCACTGGGGAGCCCAGAACTAGACACAATACTCCGGGTGTGGCCTCACCAGGGCTGAGTAGAGGGGGAGGATCACCTCCCTCGACCTGCTGGCAACACTCTTCCAAATACGGCTCAGGATACCGTTAGACAACTTGGCCACAAGGGCATATTGCTGACTCATGGTCAGCCTGCTATCCACCAGGACTCCGAGGTCCCTCTCTGCAGCTCACCCCTCAACCTGTACTGGTGCTTGGAGTTATTCCTCCCCAGGTGCAGGACCTTGCACTTACCCTTGTTGAACTTCACAAGGTTTCTATCGGCCAACCCTCCAGCCTGTTAAGATCCCTCTGAATGGCAGCACAGCCTTCTGGGGTATCAGCCACTCCTCCAAGCTTTGTGTCATCAGCAAACTTGCTGAAGGTGCACTCTCTTCCATTGTCCAGGTCATTGATGAATAAGTTAAACAACACTGGACCCAGTACTGACCCCTGGGGGACACCACTAGCTACAGGCCTCCAACTAGATTCTGCATCACTAAGCACAACTCTCTGAGTTCTGCCATTCAGCCAATTATCAATCCCCCTCACCGTCCACTCATCTAGCCTGCACTTCCTGAGCTTGCCCATGAGGATGTTACGGGAGACAGTGTCAAAAGCCTTGCTGAAGTCAAGGTAGACCACATCCACCGCTCTCCCCTCATCTACCCATCTAGTCATCTCATGATAGAAGGACAGCAGATTGGTTAAGCATGATCTCCCCTTGGTGAATCCAGGCTGACAATTCCTGATCACCTTCTTATCCTCCACATGCATGGAGATGACCTCCAGGATGAGCTGTTCCATCACCTTTCCAGGGATGGAGGTGAGGCTGACTGGCCAGTAGTTGCCTGGGTGCTCCTTCTTGCCCATTTTGAAGACTGGCATGACATTGGCTCTCTTCCTGTCCTCAGGCACCTCTCCTGTTCTCCACAACCTTTCAAAGATGATGGAGAGGGGCCTAGCAATAACATTGGCCAGCTCCCTCAGCACCTGTGGGTACATGCCATTGGGGCTCATGGATTTGTGGATGTCAGGTGTGCTTAGATGATCTCTGACCTGAGCCTCTTTGAAGAAGGGAAAGTCCTCCTTTCTCCGGACTTCCTCTCTTGTCTCCAGGGTCTGAGATTTCTGAGGGCTGGTCATAGCAGTAAAGACTGAAGCAAAAAAGGCATTCAGCAACTCTGCCTTCTCCATATAGTTTGTCACCAGAGTACCAGCCCCATTCAGCAGTGGGATGACATTTTCCCCAGTCTTCCTTTTTCTACTGATGTATTTGAAGAAGCCCTTCTTGTTGTCCTTGACATCCATTGCCAGATCTAATTCCAAATGGGCCTTGGCCTTCCTTGTCGCATCCCTGCATACTCTGACAGCATCCCTATATTCCGTCCAAGTCGCCTGCCCCCTTTTCCACATGCTGTAAACTTCCTTCTTCTTTTTGAGCTTTGCCAGGAACTTCCTGATCATCCACGCAGATCTCCTGTACCCTTTGCTTGCTTTCTTGCTCATAGGGACGCACCAATCTTGAGCTTGGAGGAAGTGATACTTGAATACTGACCATCTGTCTTGGACCCCCCCTCCTTCCATGGACCTAACTCATGGAATTCTTTCAAGTAGATCCCTGAAGAAGACAAAGTTTGCTCTCCTGAAGTTCAGGGTCGCAATCCTACTTTTTGCCCTGCTTCCTCCTCGCAAGATCCTGAACTCCACCATATCATGGTCATTGCGGCCAAGGCTGCTCACTGACCCTCACATCTCCAACTAATCCTTCCTCATTTGTTAATACAAGGTCTAGTAACACACCTTTCCTTGTTGGTCTTTGACCACCTGCGTCAAAAATTTGTCATCAGTGCACTGCAGGAACCTCCTGGACTATTTGTGCCCAGCTGTGTGGTCTTCCCAGCAGATATCAGGGAGGTTGAAATCTCCCATGAGAACCAGGGCTTGTGACTGAGAGGCTACTTGGAGCTGTCTGAAGAAGGCTTCATCCACCTCCTCTTCCTGATCAGGTGACCTGTAGCAAACACCCACAACAGCGTCAGCTGTGGTAGCCTGCCCTTTAATCCTTACCCATAAGCTCTCAACTCGCTCTTCATCCACCCCCAGGCAGAGCTCCACACATTCCAGTTGCTCTCTCACATAAAGAGCAACTCCACCACCTCGCTTTCCTGTCTGGTCTTTTCTAAAAAGCACGTAGCCTTCCATGACAGCATTCCAGTCATGTGAGCTATCCCACCATGTCTCCATGATTGCAATGAGATCATAGCCTTGCGACTGCACGCAGATCTCCAGTTCTTCCTGTTTGTTTCCCATACTACGCGCATTAGTATACAAGCATTTCAGGGAGCTGAAATGCTTATTTCTCATGCTGCGTGTGTATGTATAGAAACATTTGAGATGTTTTTCATTCAACTCAGCCCTTTGTGGGGCAGACTGAAGGGCCTCCCCAGCATGCAGTTCCTCAAAAATTGGTGTCCAGTCTCTCTGGTGGGCCTGGTTTTGTCCCTTTCCCCCTTCGAATCTAGTTTTAAAGCCCTGTTGATCAGCCCTGATAATTCCTGGACAAAAATCCTTTTCTCCCTCAGATAAAGGTGATCTCCATCAGGAGTCAGTAGGCTTGGTGTCATGTAGACCTTCCCATGATCAAGAAACTTGAAACTGTGTTGGTGGCATCAGCCTCGGAGCCATGTATTGATCAGATAGGTTCACCTGTTCCTTTCAGTATTGATCCCTGCTACTGGAAGGATGGAGGAAAGCACTACCTGTGTACCTGATCCTTCAACCAGTTGCCCCAAAGCCCTAAATTCCCTTTTGATTGCTCTTTGGCTTCTCTTTGCCATCTCATCACTGCCAACTTGAAAAAACAATAAAGGGTAATAATCAGAGGGATTATTACCAGACGAGTGACTGTCTGAATAATGTCTCATACCCCTGCCCCAGGGACAGCAGTCTTCCTTATGGGTCAAGTCTGAACAACAAATCGGGCCCTCTGTTCCCTTCAGAAGGGAACTATATGACCTATGACTATAACTGTTCTTTTTTTCTTGGTGGAGGTTGTTGTTATGTGGGACATAGGTTGACTTGCCCTGGGCAACTCCCTCAATATAGATGGACCTTTATCCACATTGTCATTTGATTTCCTATACAGTTCCAGAACCTCATTCCTGTTGTATAGGGGCACCTGGGAAGGTGAGGTAGGCAGCTGCTGAGGTCACCTGCTACGCCAAACAGGATCCTGCTTCTACTCCCCCCTGTCTCTTAGATCCCTTCTGTCTGCGTTCTGGCAAGGGGGTAGGGGAACTTTTGTTTCTTGAGCAGTGGCTATGGCTGGCTGAGGACCCTGCTGCAGGGATGGCAGAGCTCTACCTCACCAGTCAATCTCCTTCTCTGACTCCCTGATGCTCCTCAGCCTGCCCACCTCCTCCCAAAGCTCTGCCACCAGACAAAGCAGTTCTTCAACCTGGGCACACCTCCCAGAGCTGTGCTCTCTACTGTCATCCTGTAGTGGCATAAGAGTAGGGCACACCCAGCAGCCTGACACCTCGGTGGCAGCATGTTCCCCCTGGAGTTCTGTCTGGGAGGCTGCATCAGCTGTGGTGGGTGTGTGCTGAGCTCTGTGAGGCCGCTGTCTTCTGCTGGGTGGATACTATCGCTCCATAGTCAACCTGGCCAAGCTTCAGCACCCTCCCTGCATGCCCTGCCTGAACACACTGCCACACCACTCCCTGACTGACAAGCCCTGTTTGCCTGCTCTGTTAGCCACACTCCTGGTTGCTCGCGCTCCTTAGGGGCTGCCTTTGTATGACAGAGGAGGGACACTCCTGTCTCCACCCAAGCCTCATCAGCCACCCTCGTGAGGGCTGCCGGGTCCTGGCGGCTCCCTCATCTGCCTTGAAGGGGCCTCGATGTAGGGAAACCCCTGCAGAACACGTCTGACCCAGAGTTCTTCATACGCTGTTCATCCATCCCTTGTCCTTGCAGCTCTGGGTCTCAGAAATAGAGAAGTTGGGAATGTTTGAGTAGCTGTGCCATATACTTTCTAGTTTGTTCTCAGGAGAGCTGTCAGATATCCTTCATCTTTAGCTGTTCCCTTTGCAAAGCCCTGTTTAGCATTAGTCTTGCTGTTCCATAGATCTCTTTTTGAATGCAGAGTGAATGGTGCACACTTTGTCTAGCCTGTTCAGTAATAGGATGTGAAATGTCATCTGCAGCCTGCTTCTTGCAGAAGGGGGATAAGACAGGCTGCCATCAGTTGGGGGTCATGAGTAGGAAGAAGACAAGAACGCTGTGAATGACTTATTCACATATGAATGAGTAAAAGCTGATGAAGCTTTCTGAACTTCTGAAAATGACAGATTCATCGAACAGGCCCCATCGGACGGTGTTCACTCGAGCCATTGAGGCATGCGATCTTCACTGGCAGGACAGCCACTTACAGCACATTATCAGCAGTAACCTATACACCAACTACTGTTACCATGACGACACTGAAAACTCACTCTTTGACTCTCATGGGTGGCCCCTCTGGCATGGTAAGTGGCTAAACTTTAAAGAGGTTTCTGTGACTTGCCACTTTGTTTAGTTTCTATGGCATTATTTTAGGGGGCATGGTGGGGAGATGAATGAGAAGCCTGGCAAAAAGAACAGAGGGTCCCTTGAAATGCTGGTTTCAGAAGTAGTCCTTTAATTCTCTTTTGCACAGTTTTAACCTTTGGAGTTAACCTAGCAAAACAGGCCATTGCAGACATGGAAGCGTTGCTATTCAATTATTTTCTCCATTTTAGAACATGTTCCCACAGCCTGTGCGAGGGTGGATGCATTACGATCTCATGGATATCCAAGAGAAGCACTGAGGCTGGCAATAGCTATTGTTAATACACTAAGAAGGCAGCAGCAGAAACAGCTGGAAATGTTCCAGGCTCAGAAGAAAGGTAAATGTGGGGAAGAGAGGAGGGCAAAGGACATGACAAGATGACGATAACATTTGGAACTTTGCATAAGAAAACTGTTTTTGAAACTATAAAGTCAATGAGGCGTCTTTAACTCTCCATTGCAAATGATCATAGTGGTAATGTAACGTATAAGTGAATCAGTAAGAAGTCAGTGTGAATAATCCTTTTTGTTAATATTACTTGTTTCTGCATGTCATGTATAGCACATGATATTTGTTAGTAAGACAAAGATCTACTTTTTTTTTTTAATTACATATCAGTTGATTCCTAAACAGCAACAACATCAAAAAACAAAACAAAACAAAACAAAAACACCCAGCCCTATCCTCCTGAGCAATCAGTTCAACAGTGTGGCTGTTTCATTTTGTAGCCCCACACATTTAGGTAAGAAGCAGGCTTTCTAGCATTTTAAAGCTTTGCAATAATGCATGTGGTTACTAAGGAAGGTGATACCCCATAAATGAGAGTGAGTAGAGGCATCTTCAAGTAAGTGCGTAGTAGGTAGAGAAGCAGAGCATCCATAATAGCTTGTATACAATTTTTACATGATCAGCCATAATGAGACTGATCTCCCATAGTTCAGTAGCATATACATGTTTAGGAGAAAAAAGTTGGGGGTTGGAGTCAAAGGAGAGCTAGTGCCATAAGCCTGTTAGTAAAAAATGGGATCAGGGGAATCTATAACCTTTACCAAATACATACTTTCTTCAATTCATTGTGCTAAAGGATTTTTTTCATGTTCCAACTGATCTATGGGTGAGGGCTACAAAGCAAAGTATCCAACAAAGTATGTTTGTCGACTGAAATTTTAGAATGCCAAAATTAAGGTGATTCAATTAAAAGACAATTTTTTTTTTTTTTGCGTACTACATTTAATGTTTTTGTTCTTTTTATTTTTTTAAAGGAGTTGTCATCCTGAGTTTATCATTTCATTAATATTTAGATGCAAAATAAGCTCATGTTTTATTTGGGATAATGGAACATATTTTAGAGTATTTTCATTTATTTCAGTGCCATCAGATTCACTTAAAACGTACAAAATGGCACTACATCTTTTGAGCCAGGAAACAGATGTGGATACATTACAAAAAAAAAAAAAAAAAAGTCAAAAAGTCAAAAAGTCTTTGCTGTCATTTTTCAGCAGATGTTCTCAGAAGATTTCCTGGTAGCGAGTAAGAGATTTCCAAAAAAAAAAAATCACTACATTTGAAACTGTTGACCCATAATGTGCTTTGCAAGTGTTTGAATGGCGTTTTGCCTTCATTCTTTTTTTTTTTTTTTTCTTCCTCTTTTAAGTAATAAAGTGGCTAACTAAAGAGTGGCTAATATGCACTCTTTCCCTCCCTCCTCCCTCCATCTTTTCTAACATAGAACTTCTCCACAAAGGAGTAACCTCAATAACGAATCTTGAAGGTTTGGTGGGACACCCTTTGGATCCAATTGGCACCCTCTTCAGTAGCCTGATGGAAGCCTGCAAAGTGGATGAAGAGAGCTTCCATGGATTCTCAGACTTCACAGGTAAGGCTGTGCAAAGGAAGATATCTTTTACATTATACTTGTTTATCATAAATGCAACTGTAACAATTAAATAAAATAAAATTAAATAAAAAATCCTGAAAAGAGCCCTAGCAAACAGAGGACGCTTAAATGTTGTGGAGTTATCAGGCCTACTGTACTTGCACAATCTTGATAACTTCATCTGAAATCTATGCAGAGGTATAAACACCTTCCCTTTCCACTTATACAACATCAAGGCTTTAAGGAGATACATAAATGGTTCAGAAAAGAAACACCCAAAAATTGAAATGCATCTTCCAATTTTTGCCTTATTAACATAAAACTGGAGAAAAACTGCCTGTCTCTAAATCATAGTTTAAAGATGAAAACTTTTATTTTTACTTGAGTGTATTTTTATTTTTATTTTTATTTTTATTTTTATTTTTATTTTTATTTTTATTTTTATTTTTATTTTTATTTTTATTTTTATTTTTATTTTTATTTTATTATTTTTATTTTATTATTTTTATTTTATTATTTTTATTTTATTATTTTTATAATTACTTTGTGTATTTCTCCCTTGTGGAATTAGATAGTTTACATTGGATCTTTGGATTTTGAAATTAAGCTAGTAATTTAAATAAATTTAAACAAATGAGAAATAAATAAATGAATAAAATAAATAAATAAATAAATAAAATAAATAAATTTAAACAAATTAGTGATATGGTTTAGTGGAGGACTTGTTAGTGTTAGGTCAGAGGTTGGACTCGATGATCTTGAGGTCTCTTCCAACCTAGAAATTCTGTGATTCTGTGAATACTGACAGAGGTAGCATTTGTAAATATGGCATTATAAGTAGATTATGGATTAGAATGACTTGCTGATGTGTTGTTCTTTGTGTCACCCTTTACAGAGAACATGGGGCAATGCAAATCTCTGGAGTACCATCACCTGCCTGCACACAAATTCTTAGAAGAAGGAGAATCTTATTTAACGCTGGCTGTGGAAGTAGCATTGATAGGGCTGGGACAACAACGAATAATGCCAGATGGCTTGTACGCACAAGAGAAGGTTTGTCGAAATGAGGAGCAGCTCATTTCTAAGCTACAGGAAATTGAATTGGATGATATTCTGGTGAAGATTTTTCGAAAACAAGCAGTCTTCTTATTAGAAGGTAGCTCACTATAGATGCTAACTGTTTCTTTAAACTGTCTTCACTTATAGAAGCCCACAGAACTAGTATTTTTTGTTCTTTCACTTTGTTCTTTAAATTTTTTGTTTGATATAATCTCCGTATCCTAACTGTACAGCCCAGGCTCACAATTAAATATTATAGACATCAGTTATCAGCAGTTCTCAAGTAGCAGAATTCTAAATGTCACTTGTATCCTGAAAAAGGACTGGCAGCTTTGTAAATGTATGAAGATTTTTACCTCTTTTCTCAATTAATGAGCTCAGAAAATTCACTTAGAATTACTGGGACAGAACTACAACATTTTATTTGTAGCAATTAGGAAAATGACTTGCCTCTGAAGTTTGAATCGTACATGACGATTGAAATACATGATCAAATATTGAGGCTTAAGGCCTGATCTTATGACTAAATTGTGACTAAGTTATCTGTTTGGGAATCATTGTAGTGGATTGCAATAAAATCTGTGGGGAAATAAAGAGCATGCCTTTGCCTTAGCTTTTAAAAAGGCTTAACATGTAGCACTTAAGCCTCATGTTCAGAAAGTAGCCTCATGGCCTCATGGGTTCTGAGGTTATCTTTCTAGCTTTTTTTTTTGTTGTTGTTGTTGTTGTTTGTTGTTTTTTTTTAATGGAAGAAAAAATTTTAAAGGAACTAATTCGCCAAAGGCATGGTTTTGTTTTGAGTGCCTGCTCAAGGGATGGTGTGGAGTACAGTACTGCTCTAGGTGAGTTGTGAAGACTGTTACACAGCAGTCATGCTTTGTTTTCTTTCTGTAAGACATTTGTCTTTTAAAACTTCTTTAATGGAAGAGATGCAGTATGTTGTTTAGGGTTCTCAGCTGTGAGTCACTGTTGTTGCCCAGATCCTTAAAGACTGGCACCTACTGATGGCACCATTTGAAACTGCAGAGAAGCTGCACCATAGGGAGAGTTTCCATTATGGTATGACTGCTGCTTTATGGCCTTTGGACAAGAACACCAGCTAACTGGATCCAGCTATTAACCACCACCAGACAGGAATCCTATGGATTATAATTTGCTGCATTTCTTGACTGAGGAAAAGGCAGGATTTCTCTCAAGTGTTCGCTGATACTTATAGTTTACTATAAGGTAATCTTAGTAGGAAGTCTGCTAAAATAACTACCTATGAAATTACCGTAGTGAGCAGTGTGCAGTGTCTTGCATTACTGTTTGCTGAGAAATCTAGCTTTCCTGCAATAGCTTCAGTTTATGCCAGGTTAGGCAGAAATTGCCAGCTCACATGGAAGAAAAACTGTGCAGTGACTGAAGATCCTAATCATATCAATTGTGTTTTTATAGTTATAGTCCTGTAGGTATAAAAACAAAAAACAAAACAAAAGACAATATTAAGCTGATTTTTATGCTGTTAATGCAGATTAATGCATGTTGTATGTAGCTACCACTTGATTGAGTGGGAAAGCAGAACGGTAAGACTGTTGCAAGAACTGTTTTAATTTTTTGCTTGACTGCTAAGTTAATGTCAGAATATGTTTTTATATAAATGCTTTGTCCTGTACTCCTCATGTCCTAACTGAGTTTCTGACTGAATCACCAATTGACAAACATACATGAAATGGCTTCTTTCATTGAAACAATGCTAGATAGTTTTCAATGGCTTTCAAATTCATTTCAAATGATTAGACATTTTGTCACCTACTAAATCTTCACTGACATTTCCTTTGTAATTGGTCTTCAGAAATGCACACCTATGGAACTCATTTTTTTTTTCATGCACTATGATTTTTATCTTTTCATCTTGTGCTAAGGCACCCTTCAGAAAAACATTGCTGAAACAACTGTGCTGGTCTAAGTTAAAGTTGTTACCATCTACATCTCATGTAGTTCCTGAGGAGGGGCAGTGGAGAGGGAAGTGTCAGTCTTTCCTTCCTGGCAACAGATGACAGGATGCATGGGAGCAGCACATAGCTGCGCAAGGGGAGGTTCAGACTGGACACCAGGAAAAATTTCTTTACTGTGAGGGTGGTCAAACAGTGGAACAGTCTTCCTAGAGAGGTGGTCGATGCACCCCATGCCTGTCAGTGTTCAGTAGGCATTTGGACAATGCCCTTAATAATATGCGTTAATCTTTGATTAGCCCTGAAGTAGTTAAGCAGTTGGACTAGATGATCTTTGAAGGTCCCTTCTAACTATTCTATTCTATTCTATTCTATTCTATTCTATTCTATTCTATTCTATTCTATTCTATTCTATTCTATTCTATTCTTTGTAGCAGAAGTGGCTACATAAATTGTGCAAGTACTCCTCATCCACTCCAGCGTAGGGTCAGACACAGTTTGTACTGCTGCTTCTGGAAGCTGTTTAAATGATATATGCTATTCTGCATTGAAGTAGTGTGCTCACACAGTAATTTGTCCATACAAGCATGGTGGGTTGAAATCTCTAGTAGAGGAGAAATCAAAATTCTCTTCTCTTGCAGTAACTTCTGGGGGTGCTGGCTGCTATATGTGCAGTCATTTTCCAATAATACTTAATGTACAATTCTTATTCTGTCTTGCAACATTTTATGCTTGAACTTCTGGCTGCTGAAGTCAAAAACTGCTTGACACAGTTTTCCTGTTAACAGGAATAACAGCCTCAAGGTTGCAGGAGAAATGTAAAATGGGGTTTGTAGTTACCGAACATTCAGAACTCAGCAAGGAAATAATTGCATTTAAATTTTTTTTAATCATCATTTCTGCTGTCAGTCCTGACACTGCAGTGCTGAAATTGAAATACTGCACTGCGTGCAAAGTTTGCTGTCCCAACAGTGGGGATAGTTTCCCTACAACAAATATCATTTTTAAGATCATGTGGCAGTAATGGACTAGTAAAACAATTTTTGATGCAAGATCTGACCTAGTCTTCTCTGGAGACAAAATCCAGACCAAAGGGTTATTTAAATGCCTAATGTCAGGTGAGATGTTAATAGCGATCAAGCGCTGCTGTAGTGATTGTTCATGTAACTTCAGTTGAAGATACACACTTTTCTGCTGTAACCACACTTTTTTTTCCCCTGGTAGATTTGTGAGAAAGCAATCGCACACCAACAGAGGGTACATAGGGATTCATATGTACAATATAACTACATGGAGGAAAAGCTGGGATTAACACCTTCTCCTTTTGCATACCATAAATTTGTTGAATGAGCCCCATGGGTCACTGGGACCATTCTGTCATTTGTATGTGCACTGGTAGTGTGCTTATTACTATGCAATTTACGGTCTGTCTCATTGTCTCAAAGAATATATGGTATGTAATATATTTGTAATATATTGTATCTATGTGATATGTGTATAGTATAATTCACAAAAATATCGATGCAATTTTACCTTTTGTACAGAAAACTCTGTCTCTGAATACCAATTCTAACTCAAGATATAGTGACTGTTTTTAAAGGTGCAGAAGTTAGGTTTTAGCAGTCTGTAAAGATTGACATTCTCTTTCTTTTTCCCACAGCTGGACCATATAGTGGTTTAGGTGAAGTCATCCATCGAGAGAGTGTTCCAATGCACACATTTGCCAAGTATCTCTTCACCTCTCTCCTACCTCATGATGCTGAATTAGCATACAAAACTGCACTGAGAGTCATGCGGTATGTATTCACAAGTCATCTAGAAAGAGCACAAGTAGAGATCAGGAAAAGGGGGAAAAGCTTGGTAATCAAGACCTAGCCTTTTTTGTCTAAAAGAAGCATCGTTCTCTTTAAGGAAAAATTACGTTGGTTCTGTAATCTGTAAAAGAAAGTGATGTTTGTAGTAACTACAGTATAATCATTTATAAATGTAAAATTAGTGTTTACCTACAACTGTAAAACAGTGCTCTCTGTTATAATCTTTCCTTCTAGAATCCCCCTCCTGGGGAATGTGGCTTTGTGTTCAATTATGACAGCTTTAACATGTGTGTTTGTGTATATGTGATGGTAGTGGTGAAGAAATGAGGAAAGATGCATCTTACCAGCAGTCTCAGTATCATTTGTTGCTTAGTCTGTTCTGTAGGACTATTTGTTCCACCGGTCTTCTTTATAAATTATCTCTCGATGGTAGGTTTGAAACCATATGGTGTGGTCTGACACAATACTCTTTTCTTGTGCTTCATAACTAAGCAGTCTTATACACTTCTGAATATTAGGATTTAAATGGAATACATCATATGACAACAAAATGTGTGACTTGGATACCATTTGTCTTCAGTAATCGGGAGAAAGGTGATTCTCAGGGAGTGTTCAGTATGTGTTGGCTTTATCTCAGGGCAGGCCAGATTGTTAACACAAAACTGGAGAAAAACTGCCTTTCTCTAAATCATAGTTTAAAGGTGAAAACTTTTATTTTTACTTGAGTGTATTTTTATTTTTATTTTTATTTTTATTTTTATTTTTATTTTTATTTTTATTGCTTTGTATATTTATCGCTTGTGGAATTGGATAGTTTACATTGGATGCTTGGATTTTGAAATTGAGCTAGTAACCTCCTTGTCTTGCATGTGCCTTGACATTGCTTCCAGGCAGAGGTGAGGTTCACTGGTCTGTAGTAGCCTGGGTCTCCCTCTCTACCTTTTTTTAAAATGGGAGTCATGTTTCCTTCTTCCTGTCACCTGGCCTGACTGCCAGGACTTTTCAAAGATGATGAAGAGTTGCTTGGCAACTACATCAACCAGTTCCCTCAGGACCGTGGGATGCACATCAGGGGGCCCCATAGCCTTATACCAGTTCAGTTTCATCAGGTGGTCTCGAACCTGCTCTTCACTTAGAGTGGGAGTGACTTTGCCCCCCCAGCCCTCATCTACAGGTTCAGGGAAACAAGAGATGTGGTAAGCCTGACTATCAGTGAAGACTGAAGGAAACAACTTGTTGAGTACCTCAGCCTTCTCCATGTCTGCTGTTACAAGTTCTTACTTGTACAATGTACCTTACTTGTTTACAGTGTACCTATGGAATCTCTTCCCGTTATTTTTTGTGTCCCTTGCCAAGTTCATTTTCACCTGTGCCTTAGCTTTCCTGATCCCATCCCTGCACATCCAGACAGCATCCCTCTACTCTTGCCAGGCCACATGTCCCTGCTTCCACTGCCTGGGCATTTCCTTCTTGCGCCTCAGTTTGACCAGCAGGTCCTTGTTCAGCCATGCTGTTTTCCTGCCCTCCCTGCTCTCTTTCTGACACAGGAGGATGGAGAGTTCTTGTGCTCTAAGGAAAACATCCTTAAAGAGTAGCCAGCTCTGTTCAGCTCCTTTGTCCCTAAGGACAGTGTTCCAAGGGATCTTGTCTACTAGGTCTTTAAACAGCTTGAAGTTCACTCTTTGGAAGTTTAGGGTCCTGACTTTGACCCTTTTTAGGCCCATATTCCTCGAGATCACAAACTCAACCAGGGCGTGGTCACTGCAGCCCAGATGCCCTCCAATCTTGAGCTCTTTAATAAGAACTTCTGTGTTGATGAGCACCAGGTCCAGTAACGCTTCTCCTCTGGTTGGTTTGTCTAATACCTGGACCAGGAATTCTCCTCAATGCACTCCAGGTGTCTCCCGGATTGCTTACAGCTTGCTGTGTAGCTTTTCCAGTAGACATCCGGGTGGTTGAAGTCGCCCATCAGGATGAGAGCATGCGAGCGTGACGCTTCTTGTAGCTGAAGCATGAATCACAGAATCACAGAATTTCTAGGTTGGAAGAGACCTCAAGATCATCGAGTCCAACCTCTGACCTAACACTAGCCATTCCTCCACTAAACCATATCACTAAGCTCTAAATCTAAACATCTTTTAAAGACTCCAGGGATGGTGACTCCACCACTATCCTGGGCAGCCAATTCCAATGCCTCACAACCCTCTCAGTAAAGAAGTTCTTCCTAATATCCAACCTAAAACACCCCTGGTGCAACTTCAGCCCATTCCCCCTCATCCTGTCACCAGGCACGTGGGAGAATAGACCAACCCCCACCTCGCTACAGCCTCCTTTAATGTACTTATAAAAAGTGATAAGGTCACCCCTGAGCCTTCTTTTCTCCAGGATGAACAAACCCAGCTCCCTCAGCCGCTCCTCGTAAGACTTGTTCTCCAGACCCCTCACCAGCTTCGTTGCCCTTCTCTGAACTCGCTTGAGCACGTCCATGTCCTTCTTATAGTGAGGGGCCCAAAACTGAACACAGTACTTGAGGTGCGGCCTCACCAGAGCCGAGTACAGGGGGACAATCACTTCCCTAGACCTGCTGGCCACACTGCTTCTTATGCAAGCCAGGATGCCTTAAATACCTGACTTCTTTCTCCATATTGTAATTTAGTTTTCAATATTCCCAAGCCCTGCTTTCCCAGAAAGTTGGACAGCTTGTTAGTAGCTTCCTTCACAACTGTTTTCTCCTGTCCTGACAATAAAAGATCATCCACATATTTGTAACAGTAACACCTCCTCGGGAGGTTGGAATTGCTCCAAAATCTGTTCTAGAACTTGCCCAAATACATAGGTGGCCCTGTAAACCCCTGAGGTAAAACCGTCCATCTGTATTGTTGCTTCCGCCCCCATTTCAGGGTCTTTCCAGTCAGAGGTGAGTATATCTTTGCTCTCAGGGCCTGAGAGCACTCCATTAATAATTACTCCATTAACTGTTATTCCAGTCTAACAATTTACTAGTTGAATGCCCAATTTAATCATCAAATCCCTTCCCAACAAGTTAGTCCCTGCCTTGGGTACATGCAATAATTGCCCAGTGATCATTTTATCCCCTAGTCTCAGCTTGGTATCCCCCAAAAGTGGCACTGTTATCCCAGCCCCTTCTACCCCCATCACTTTTTAGGGTTTCATTAGTTAATGTAATCCCTGATACTTTACAAGCCAGTAATGACCTAGCTACCCCAGTGTATTGGGTTCAATGGCAAGGTTCATGGGGGGGGGGCGGGGGGGAAGAGAAGATTCTTCTTCATGAGAAGAATCCAGAAGCCTCCCCGTGGCAGATAAGGGACAATTTCATGTGGCCCCAAAGGGGCCCACTGCTGCCCAGAGCCAAGCCATGAGCAACACAGTATGTGCTTCTGTGAGAGCACATCCACGAAGACAAACAAACAAAGAAACAAACAAAAACCTGCTGCTCAACAGCAGCTGGGAGAGCAAGGAGCAAGAAACCTCCCTGCAGACATCAAAGTCAGTGCAGAAGGAGAGGGAGGAGGCACTCCAGGAGCTGGAGCCGAAGCCCCCCTGCGGCCTGTGGCTCCTGGTGGAGCAGGCTGTCCCCCCCGTCCCCCTCCCTGATACTTGGGAAACTGACCAAACACCACAGCAAATATACCAAAACTTCTAGACTGTTACTTAGATAATGCCTACATCCCCTTTCCCTGCTCATTCAACTTCAAACAGCTCTGTCAAACGCTACATACCACACCATTAACACCTTCAGTAACTTTTTTTTTTTTTTAAACACTTCTTTCTATCTTTCTTTCTACAGCCTGTACTTTCACCAAAGTTTCAGTCAAGGGCCAACTTAATTCCATACCTTTCTCCCTCCAGGATGCTGAAACAACATATCAGTATACCATATTTCATACCATTTTCCTTCTTTCCTCCTTCTTCCACTCCATATATTGCTATTCGAAGTGGCCAGCCTGGCCACACTTAAAACATCTTATCAAAGCCTGTCCCTGCTAGGATTCAGGCCACAACACAGGCAGCTTTCTTTGCCTGCCATTCCTTCATCTCTCTTCCCCCCTTTCCATCCTGGCCCTGACTCCCCCTGAAGATTTTCTTCCTCTTTCTCCAACCCTCTGCCTCACTACCCGCTGCACTGTCAATACCATTAGTTTCGCTCTCTGCTTTTCCTTCTCATCTCCCCTCCGGGACACACACCTCCAGGGCCTCCCGCAGGAGCGTCCCCCAGTGACTGTTCACTACATCCCCCCACCTTCTGGAGCATTTTCTGTGTTCTTGCCAGGCTTTAATCACACAATGAACTTTCAAGAGCCCTTGGGATACCGGGTCCTCGGGACTCATCCCCGAGTACTTTCTCATTCTGACCCCAAGTCTCTCATATGATTTCTGTGTTGCACACTATTATTATTCCAGCCAGGATTAGCAAGTGGGCATTTCTGCTCAGCCGGTATTACCCCTGGTCCTGGAGGATGAGCTCTTTCTTATTCTTGTATAGCAGCTCTCCTCCTGATCATTCCCATTTCTTTCCCTGTAAACAACATACTTATAGACATAATTCCCTTCCCCCAAGAGTATAAGTCAGGTCGTAGGAACTGGTCTAATTAATTGTTCAGCTAGGCTGTTGGGGTCCTCGAATAAAGACTTCTTCTCCTTCTTAAAAGTCCTAACCTCTCTGCTGGTAAGGAGGGGGGGTAGTTCACCTAAGAGGATACGCAGTTAGTGTTAGTACTGTTAGTATCACGGAAGGCAAAATTCTCAACATATCTTCTACCTTGTTCTAATTCTTGCCAGAGCCTAGAGTACGATCCTTCTTTAGGGACAGTGTTAATTACAGTCCCTGTCTCTCTTCCTGGAGTGACTGCTGCTGCCACGGGTACAATATTAGGATTATAGGGAGCATAACTTGGCTCTTTCTCCGAAAAAGGAATCTTATTGTTTACACATAAATTTAAAGCCTGAATTTTCATCAGACCCGTATTTTGGCCAAAATACTGCTGTTTCCTTAATTGGTTCTTTTGTCCAGACTGATACACAATATTTAACCTTTTTTTTTTTTTTTTTTTTTTTTTTTTTTTTTTTTTTTTTTACAATCTCCTCTAATTTGGGGATTATGTTTCCAATTTCTTATCATTCTTCAGGAAGAACTGTTGGTAGGCACTCCCCCAAGGATATCTCCCTGTCCCCTGGAACCCATATTTCCCATTTTTCCTAGCCCTCGTCAGTATGTTGCTACAGAAATTTCCCTTCTGCAGTGTACCACACACTAACGTACTGATTCTGGAAAATGGGGGTGTACTGCCAAGCACTTCCCAGTGCAAGGGTTACCACACACCTATGAGTTTACCAGATTCCCTGGTGTACTACCCAGCACTTTCCCGTGCAAGGGTTACCGTACACCAAATTTCCCTGGTGTAGTGCCAGCACTTCCCTGTGCGAGGGCTTACCATACACCAAATTTCCCGAGTCTCTTCCTTTCTGTATGGAGTATTTTGCCTCTCTGTATTCAAAATCATCTGTTTGTTTCATTTTCTGAATCCTCTTTTAGTGTGTGGAACACACAATATAAAATTAGTGGAAGCTGAGAGGTGCATTTCATGCACCTCAGGTCTGCAAGGACAGGGTTTGCTATCCTTCATGGTCACTTCTGTGTCTGTCTACAGTTCTCTTCTTGCAGCACCAAAACACATACAGTGGAGCCCAGGAGAATGTAGATCTGCAGTAGACTGCTCACTTGTAATCTGAACTTTTTGTTGCTCCCTTGTTTAGCCTGAATTTCACCCAGGCTTTGAGAGCCAGGCTTTAATGGTGATGTTTAATGACAGGTTAGCTTTGCTAAGACCTAACTAAGTAATTGAAGTTGGGAAGAAAAAAAAAAAAAAGTGAAGAATGCTAAACCTGTTGTAGCTTGTGCTTGTTCTGATGTCCCCTAACCTTGCCAAAAATTGCATGAAAGTCATACATTAACAGCAGCATTTCCTTTTCACAGCAAAGGAATGTAGAGACTGGCAATGAAATTCAAAGTGAGAAAAGATTTCCCCCAAACAGCCTCTTCCTTTCATGCTCTTTTTCTATTTACTGTTACTCATAACCTAGTAATCCACTTTGCATTTTGTAGTTGGGATTTTCCCTGCCATTTAATAATACATCTTTTTTTCCCCCCTCCTTCTGTGCTTGGAAAAATTCAGCTAAAAATTATACATATTTTATTTTTACATATATAAAGCTATGTAAAAAGGTGTCTCAATGGGACTAAGAAAGAGTCTTGACTCTTGATAGAAATCAAAGGGGCAGTTGGTTAATCTGTATTTTTTCATATTAGCATGTGCATGTGTCTGAAAATATTAGTAATAACGTGATGATGGTTATTTACTTGGTGTGTTGTATTTATATGTGCTTGCTAAATACCCTAACATATATTCACCAATAATGTAGGTATGTTCTGAGATGCTACTCGAGGGCTCCTGCCTTTTCATGAGTTAATCTTAGATGTCTTGATCTTGCTTATCAGTACCCAAGCCCCGCAAATGTCTCCCACTTCCTGTTGATCTATAAAAATCTTTCATATAGAAGATGTTAATTGTAGTAATGTGCTTGAGCACATGATAGAATAGGTACAAGTCAAGTGAGACAACAGTTGAGTAATGCGGCGTGACTTCCTTCCCCTGCAAGGTAGAGGGGTGCATAACCTTATGGGAAATATCACAGATTTCCCCTTCTCCCCTACACGTTGTGTCTAGGTTTGAGGTTGCAGCAGAGAAAAGACTTGTGGTTATGGACTGTTGCATTGTGTTACAACTTTGCTTGCTCTGAAAAGCCAGGTTTGGGTTGCAGGTGTGACAGCTATCTGGTCAGCTGTGGGGAAGAGGAAACAGAAAACCGGTGAATGAAATACTAAGAACGCCTCCCACCATGTAGGAGGCAGGATCTCGTAGAGAGGTTCTTATCTTTTTTTAAGCCCCTAGATAAATCTAAGCTTAGAGTGTAATACAGCTTTCTTATGTGCCTATGACATTATGCAGGCCTCTCTGTGCTGAAAAGCAAGCCAAATAGTAATATACCACACAAGGTAATTATTTAACCACACAAGGTAAAAAACAAACAAAAAGAAACACAAAGAACAAAGATGGAAGCAGTACCAGCCTCATATTTAGAGGACAACAGTGGGAGAATAATGCACTCATCAGGACATTCTGTTCATTTCTGTGCTTTGCCATAGATTTCCTGTGTGTCTTGATGAAGTATTCCTTAGCTTCTGTACTCCAGTTTGCCATCTGCAAGTTGAAGATACAGAATCTAAAAGTGAAGATGAGGGTATTAAAAGCTGTATAGCTATAAAAAAAGTAATAAGAAAAAAAATCAGTACCTGTGATAGAGGGGACAATATAAATATTATGATAAGGGAGCAGTTTTAATTGTCACTGGAGGTATTTCTGGAAAGCATGCTTCCCTACTGTATTTACTCCTTTTTCATACATTTGAGTCGGATTGTGTCTCATAGATGCTTCCTGAGTTTTGGAACTTCATAAGATTACTGCTGCTTATTCTATGGATTAGTTTCTTTGCTTTATGCTTAACTGGCAAATTAATGTTGTCAGTAGCTTGGGAAAATACAGCTTGCCTTTTTATGCCCTCAGCCAGAAAGCAATTTGTGTCTGCAAATTTTCATGCAATGCTTTTGGTTTATTGCTATTATATCTTTGCTAAGATAATTATTACTGAGAATATCTTACAGATATTAGTGCCTGGGTATTATTTTGTGCAGTTGCGTATTGGCAAATAAAATGCTGTTTTTAATACTGCTTTAAATTAGTTTAACATATTCTAATAGAAGTATCTCATAAAGAGCCTATAACGTCATGCAAAGTACTTTTGAGACTTAATCAAGTTGGTAAAGCAGGGAATCTGTTTATTTAAATGAAGCTCTGGTATTCTCTGGCTATGCTGAATTTTTGCATAAGTGAAGGGGTGTGCAGGAAGCATCAGAGTCCTACAGAGAAAACTAGGACCTCTGGGTGTGGTTTAGGTGGGCTCACAGACGTGTGTTAACTGACTCTAGCAATACTAAGGCACTCTAGTTGACTATAAGGTTAAATTTTTGGAACCTATCAGTCACTGTTTCACCCCTTCCTCTCCCCACCAAACACAAACACACACACACACCAGGAATAAAGTGATACTAAGGAAAATATTTATTTCAGATAATAGCCAGTAGGGTATGTTGCTCAGAGTATTTCCTTACTAAGGAGCTTGATGTTCAGGTGCATATGAATTTGATAAAAGATGTATCTGAAAACCTTAGGGGAGGGGGTAGGTAGGATTTATTTTTTTTAAGGCAAGCCATGATGTTCTATTAAGTGAGCTATTTAGCATACTTTCATGTTCTTTTGTGCATGCACTGTTCCTTGAGATGCTGTCGCGTTAAGGGGTGTGGCCAATTAACCGCTATGGGTCCAGTTGGGTTCAGGGTATTGAACTGTCATGGTCACAGATTCACCAATAATGTAGCACGCTCTCACTCTAGTCACGTTCAATAACTATCACGGCTAGGAACAATGCAATTAAGTGCAGTTTATTACAGCAACTGCTACGCAGGTTCTTTGGATTGCTGGCAATAAATTCACTGTCTGCAAAAGCAAGCTAGCATGCATGAAACACGCAGGTACACACCTGATATAACCAAGCATTCGAAACTTACCCCACGGAATCCCAATGGGGGGAGGAGGCGGAGGGGGAGAGGCTCAGATCATTGAATGATCCCAGAAGTCAGAAGGTATCCTTCGTGATGGTATCTTCCCTAACATCCCCTCTCTCTTTAGCCAATTTATATTATTTTCTACCTTGAGCTTGAGTGACTCTAGTCATGCATATCTTGGTTATAATTGGTAAAATGTTTTCTCGCTTTTGTTTAAAGGTATAGGCTCTGAGAAATTCACAGCACGTGCTCAGTGAGGGCTGGTCGCACCTTGGAGGCAGGTAGCTTTTGGGATGGAGGTGTGTTTTGGTATTATGATGATATTATAATGAGCAAAAGTTCACTAGAATAGAGCATTTTGTCAAAAACATGACAGGTCATTGGCTCAGGGTAGCAAATGTGCAGCTTATTGCTCTCGGTGTGCACAAGAACAATCGAGTCCCCACCTGGTCACAGAGCCTAGCCGTGATGTCTCCACTCTGCTCTATGCTCCATGCTGTTCCTTAGAGTCAGCACACCAGGTTCCCCTAGTGCAATAGCATCTAAGGTTGGAAGCCTAGGGGACACTTAGGTAATGCAGCTACACTCCACCCTGAAAGCCTCTTCAATTCTGTATGTTTTCTTTAAAATGTGAATATTAGTTTAATTTTCCTAGTCACTTTAGGCAATTACTCTGCATAACCCACCCCGTGACTATAGTCACTCAAGCTTCATGACATCTGGAATGTGTCAGGTATATCACATACATTCTTGGGACGAGGATTATCGAGTGCATGCATATCGTGTAGGGATAGTAAACGTTTCATTATAGTCCAGAGTTTAACATACAAACTAATTGTTAGCATAAAGCATAATACAGTGAGTATTAACAAAACAACAACAGGGTGAAGCATCTTGTTGAAGATTCCCATGGCAGTTGACAACCATCCAAACAATGTGTCCCACCAACAGTGTTTATCATGTTTCTTTATTCTTTGCGTCACTCGATGTATTTTTCTATATCATGATGGACAGTAATCAAAGTCTTTCATCCATTTTCTCAAACTTGTTTCATAAACTGTTTCAGATCTTCATGTAACAGTAAATTCTTCACCAGGATAAGGTTCATTCCAATAGGCGTAGGCAGCAGATCATGTAGTATACTTTCAGTGGGTAAAGTTCCTCCTTCTCCCTGTTGTGGTTTAACCTGGCCGGCAGCTAAACACCACACATCTGATCGTTCACCCTCCCCTCTCCCTCTCTGGGACGGGGGAGAGAAACCGGAAAGTGAAGCCTGTGGGTTGAGATAAAGACAGTTTATTAAGACAGGATAATAATAATAATAATAATAATAATAATAATAATAATAATAATAATAATAATAATGACAATGACAATGACAATGACAATAACAACAACAACAATAATAATAATAATAATGTGTACAAACAAGTGATGCACAATGCAATTGCTCACCATCCGCTGACCGATGCCCATCCTATCCCCGAGCAGCTGGCCCCCCCACCCCAGCTAGCCACCCCTATATATTGTTTAGCATGACGTCAGACGGTATGGAATACCCCTTTGGCTAGTTTGGGTCAGCTGTCATGGGTCTGTCCCCTCCCAGCTCCTGCTGCACCCCTAGCCTACCTGCTGACAGGACAGAGCAAGAAACTGAAAAGTCCTTGACTTGGTGTAAGCACTGCTCTGCAACAATTAAAACATCAGCATGTTATCAGCACTCTTCTCATCCTAATCCAAAACATAGCACCCTACCAGCTACTAGGAGGAAAATTAACTCTATCCTAATTGAAACCAGGACATATATCCACCCCTTATTCCATACCATTTATGTCATGCTCAGGTTCCACCCTTTCCAAGACATTCTATTTAATCACCATTTTTCATCTATGGTATATAGCAATCATGGTAGTGATGACATACAGAATTATATAGTAATTCAAATAATACAATTCACCTCATGAGCTGTTCTCACCCAGTATTAAATCCCCCTGAGGTACACACCGGACCTCCCCTTTCTTTTGCATTACCCACCAAGTACGTCCAGGTCCCTGAGCAAAAGCAATCCCAGGAATGGGTTTGCCTTTTCCTGAGGCAGGGGTAGCCCAGACTGTTTTACCCAGCATGTTTCTTACATGCACTACAGGAACTTTATCCTCTTCTACAGTACGTAACAGGTTTGATTGGGCAGGTCCAGCTCGGTTAGCAGATCCCCTAGTATTGACTAACCAGGTGGCCTTTGCCAAGTGCGTATCCCAATGCTTGAATGTCCCAGCACCCATTGCTTTCAGCGTAGTCTTTAACAGTCCATTGTATCGCTCAACTTTCCCGGAGGCTGGTGCATGATAGGGGATGTGATACACTCACTCAATACCATGTTCTTTGGCCCAAGTGTCTATAAGGTTGTTTCGGAAATGAGTCCCATTGCCTGACTCTATTCTTTCTGGGGTGCCATGTCGCCATAAGACTTGCTTTTCAAGGCCCAGAATAGTGTTCCGGGCAGTGGATATGTTTCCTGCCATCCAGTGGTTGCTTCCACCATTGTAAGTACATGGCGCTTGCCGTTGCGGATTTGAGGGAGTGTGATGGAATCAATCTGCCAGGCCTCTCCATATTTATATTTCAGCCGTTGTCCTCCATACCAAAGAGGCTTTGACCGTTTGGCTTGCTTGATTGCACCACATGTTTCACAATCATGAATAACGTGTGCAATAGTGTCCATGCTCAGGTCCACCCCTTGATCACAAGCACATCTGCATGTTACATCCCTGCCTTGATGGCCTGAGGTGTCATGGGCCCATCGGGCTATAAATAATTCACCTTTATGTTGCCAGTCCAGGTCCACCTGAGCCACTTCAATCTTAGCAACTTGATCCACCTGCTGGTTGTTTTGATGTTCTTCAGCAGCCTGATTCTTGGGCACATGAGCATCTACGTGGCGTACCTTTACAACCAGGTTCTCTACCCGAGCAGCAATATCTTGCCACAATGCAGCGGTCCAGATGGGTTTGCCCCTGTACTGCCAGTTGCTCTGCTTCCATTGCTGTAATCACCCCCACAGGGCATTTGTTACCATCCATGAATCAGTGTAGAGATAGAGAACTGGTCACTTTTTTCGTTCAGCAATATCTAAATCCAGCTGAATGGCTTTCACTCCTGCAAATTGACTCAATTCACCTTCTCCCTCAGCAGCTTCTGCAACTCGTTGTGTAGGACTCCATACAGCAGCCTTCCATCTCCGATGCTTTCCCACAATACGACAGGACCCATCAATGAACAGGGCATATTGCTTCTCATTTTCTGGTTGTTGAAGATGGAAGGAGTTAGACCAATGGGAGTGTCCGAGTTGGTACATTTTCAAATATCTGTGGGAGCAGAAGCTTCTTGTCCTTTACAATCGACGTGGATGTCACTGTACCAATTATAAATTTGAATAGCAATTCAGTGCCTCTGTAACCCCAAAGACAGTACACAATTATAGGTTTGGTGTCGTGGTTTAAACCCGGCCGGCAGCTAAACACCACGCAGCCGTTTGCTCACCCTCCCCCCTCCCTCTCTGGGACAGGGGAGAGAAATGGAAAGTGAAGCCCATGAGTTGAGATAAAGACAGTTTAATAAGACAGGAAAATAATAATAACAATAATAATAATAACAATAATAATAATAATAATACAATGATGATAATAGTACTACTACTAATATGTACAAACAAGTGATGCACAATGCAATTGCTCACCACCCGCTGACCGATGCCCAGCCTAACCCCGAGCAGTCTGGCCCCCTCCCCCCGGCTAGCCACCCCTATATATTGTTTAGCATGACGTCAGATGGTATGGAATACCCCTTTGGCTAGTTTGGGTCACCTGTCCTGGGTCTGTCCCCTCCCAGCTCTTACTGCACCCCCAGCCTGCCTGTTGGCAGGACAGAGCAAGAAGCTGAGATGTCCTTGGCTTAGTATAAGTACTGCTCTGCAACAATTAAAACATCGGGGTGTTATCAGCACTCTTCTCATCCTAAGCAAAAAACATAGCATTCTACCAGCTACTAGGAAGAAAATTAACTCTGTTCTAACTGAAACCAGGACATTTGGTGAAAGTAAAATTGTGCCAGCAAATAGAATTTGGTTCAGTTATTTTGCTACAACCGGTACTATAATTTTGTGGTCTGGAAGAATCAGCATAAATTGTCTTAATTTCAGTCAGCCTATTGTAAGTAGACCCATTAGTTATTTGGCAACTGATTTGTCTGGCCTGAAGTGGCTTGAAGTTCAGTCATTCAAAGTGAATCATTCCAACTCCATTAATCTTTTTAAAATATCTTTTTTTTTTTTTTTTTTTTTTTTTTTCCATTATAAACTAAAGTAGAGAGATTTAGGTAATTTATATTTTGCAGTGTTCCAACACTTGCACCACTTGCACTATACTGTGACAATGCATGGTTCCAAGGGTCATTATGAGATGTCACAATGAAACACCTCAGCTCCATGTACAACCACAGTAGCTAAGTTTAAGTTTTCCCTGATAGCACGTGTTCCCATAATCCAGCGTATTTAACTTGGACTTGGGACCACGGCCATTTTGGGTCTTTTTGGCTATGAACCAAAAGGGATTGCATTAAGGTCAGGGTAAAGCATAGAATTATCAATCCAAACTGCTGATTTGTGATTCTCCAGCTGTCCAAAAGCAGTTCAGTCACGATTCCTGTGAACACAAAAGGAAAGAATATATGCTCAGTTGTATTCAACCATCAGGGTTAGAAAAAGGGTGAGATAAAAATCTTTGACTTCCCAAGTCTAGGGATTTTTGGGGGTAGTTAACACCATTGCTGCTGTTCCAATCTGAGGCATTTTCACCAGCACAGGTTGTCCAGTATAAAATCCTGTAGGATGTTCTTCTCGTATATAATAAACATTTGGGGTGATTGTATTGGTTGACGCACAGAAGGCTTTCAGTATCTCTGCCATTCTGCCATGTTTGGAACTGCGGCAGTCAAAGGTGCAGTGTTAGCATTCAACTGTCTGTAATCCACTGTAAAACGCTGTTGCCCGGTTGGTTTCTTTATGGGCCACACCGGTGAATTGTAAGGTAGAATCATAGAATCATAGAATATCCTGAGTTGGAAGGGACCCTTAAGGATCATCAAGTCCAACTCTTGACACCGCACAGGTCTACCCAAAAGTTCAGACCATGTGACTAAGTGCACAGTCCAATCTCTTCTTAAATTCAGACAGGCTCGGTGCAGTGACCACTTCCCTGGGGAGCCTGTTCCAGTGTGCAACCACCCTCTCTGTGAAGAACCCCCTCCTGACATCAAGCCTAAATTTCCCCTGCCTCAGCTTAACCCTGTTCCCGCGGGTCCTGTCACTAGTGTTAATGGAGAAAAGGTCTCCTGCCTCTCGACACCCCCTTACGAGGAAGTTGTAGACTGTGATGAGGTCTCCCCTCAGCCTCCTCTTCTCCAGGCTGAACAGGCCCAGTGACCTCAGCCGTTCTTCATACGTCTTCCCCTCAAGGACTTTCACCATCTTTGTAGCCCTCCTCTGGACACTCTCCAACAGTTTCATGTCCTTTTTATACTGTGGTGCCCAGAACTGCACACAGTACTCGAGGTGAGGCCGCACCAGCGCAGAGTAGAGCGGGACAATCACCTCCCTTGACCTACTAGCGATGCCGTGCTTGATGCACCCCAGGATACGATTGGCCCTCCTGGCTGCCAGGGCACACTGCTGGCTCATATTCAACTTGCTGTCTACCACGACCCCCAGATCCCTCTCTTCTAGGCTGCTCTCCAGCGTCTCATCGCCCAGTCTGTACGTGCAGCCAGGGTTTCCCCGTCCCAGGTGCAGGACCCGGCACTTGCTCTTATTGAACTTCATGCGGTTGGTGATCGCCCAGCTCTCCAACCTGTCCAGATCCCTCTGCAAGGCCTTTACACCCTCATTTGAGTCCACAACTCCTCCAAGTTTGGTGTCATCAGCAAACTTGCTCAAAATACCTTCTATTCCTACATCCAGATCGTTTATAAAAATATTGAAAAGTACCGGCCCTAAAATGGAGCCTTGAGGGACCCCACTGGTGACCGCCCGCCAGCCTGACGCAGCCCCATTTACCATAACCCTTTGGGCCCTGCCCGTTAGCCAATTGCTCACCCATCGTATGATGTTTTTATTTAGCTGTATGGTGGACATTTTGTCCAGTAGGATCCTATGGGAAACCGTGTCAAAAGCCTTGCTGAAGTCCAAAAAAATCACATCAGCTGGTTTCCCTTGGTCCACCATACGGGTGATCTTATCATAAAAGGAAATCAGATTAGTTAGGCAGGACCTACCCTTCACAAACCCATGCTGGCTGGGACCAATGACTGCTTTGTCCCCCAGGTGCGCCTCAATAAGTTCGAGAACCAACTTCTCCATGATTTTACCAGGCACTGACGTGAGACTGACAGGCCTGTAATTGCTAGGGTCTTCTTTCTGACCCTTCTTGAAAATCGGCACAACATTTGCCAGCTTCCAGTCTACCGGGACCTCTCCAAATTCCCAGGATCGTTGAAAAATAATTGAAAGAGGTTCCGCGATGACGTCCGCCAGCTCTTTCAGCACCCGGGGATGAATCCCATCCGGACCCATGGACTTGTAGGGATCCAGGTGGAGTAGCAAATCCCACACACGTTCAGGGTCAGTTGGGAGTTTGTCATCCCCACCGTCCCGGTCCTCCAGCTCAGGGCACCCTGGGTCCCGAAGCCCATCATCGGCATTGAAGACAGAGGCAAAGAAGGCATTAAGCGTCTCTGCTTTGCCTATGTCATTGTCTGTGAGGAGACCTTCCCTATCAAGGAGCGGCCCTATGTATTCTTTAGTTCTCCTTTTTCCATTCACATATCTAAAAAAACCCTTTTTATTTTCTCTCACAGACACAGCCAGCTTCAACTCTAGCTGTGCTTTGGCCACTCGAACTTTCTCCCTACAAACACGAACAGCATCCCTGTATTCTTTCCATGACACCTGGCCCTCCTTCCAGTAGCGAAACACTCTCTGTTTCCGCCTAATCTCCATTAGAACGTTCCTGGTCAGCCACGCCGGCCTCCTGCCCCGCCTGCCTGACTTGCGATATTTAGGAATTGCCTGATCTTGTGCTTCTAGGAGGCATCGCTTAAAGAGTGACCAGCACTGGTGGACATCGAGGCCTTCAAGAGCAGTTTCCCAGGGGACCTTACTGACTAGTTCCCTGAGCAGCCTGAAGTCCGCTTTCCCCATATCTAGGGATGAGGTTTTGGTGGCACTTTTCCTTCTGTCACCATAAATTTTGAACTCAACCACTTCATGGTCGCTATGACCGAGGCAGCCACCAATCACCACATCTCCCACCAGACCCTCTCTGTTTTCTAGCAACAGGTCTAGGAGGGCACCTTCCCTAGTTGGCTCCGTTAGCACCTGCACCAAGAAGTTATCATCTAGGTGCTTCATGAACCTCCTGGACTTGCTCGTGTCAGCCGTGTGGCACTCCCAGTTAACGTCCGGCAAGTTGAAGTCCCCCATAAGGACAAGGGGAGTTAATCTCGAGGCCTCTCTTAGTTCTGCAAAGAATAATTTATTGGCGCTATCGTCCTGGCCAGGCGGTCTGTAATAGACTCCCACAACGACATCCCCTTTATTCGTTCGTCCCTTGATCCTTACCCAGAGGCTCTCAACTTTGCCATCGCCAACCTGAAGTTCCACACAGTCCAGCCCCTGCTTCACATACATCGCCACCCCACCACCTCGCCTACCCTGCCTGTCCCTCCTGAAGAGCCTGTAACCATCTATCGCAACACCCCAGTCACAGGACTCATCCCACCAGGTTTCGCTTATGCCGATGATGTCGTAGTTGCGGGACTGGGCCAGGACTTCTAGCTCATCCATTTTATTCCTCATACTGCGTGCATTCGTGTAAAAGCACTTCAAGTGCGTCTCCATACACTCAGCACCTTGTGGATCTGACCGAAGGACCTCACTGGCACACAGCCCCTCTGATTCTAGCGTACCATCCCTTAGGTCTTCGCCGGCGTGCCTGGTTTTAGCCCCTTCCCCCTTCGACTCTAGTTTAAAGCCCTATCTATCAGCCCTGCCAACTCCTGACCAAAGATCCTTACCCCTCTCCGAGAGAGGCGCATCCCATCCGGTGCCATCAGGCCCGGTGTAGCATAGACCTTCCCGTGATCAAAGAAACCGAAATTCTGCCGGTCACACCAGTCTCGAAGCCACGAGTTTATGTGAACAGCACGCCTTTCAGCTTCGATCCCCCCTATCGGAAGGACAGAGGCAAACACCACCTGCGCCCCTGATCCTCTAAGTAGTCGCCCCAAATCCCTAAAGTCTCTTTTGATCGCCTTCGGACTTCTCGTTGCTACTTCATCGCTACCAGCCTGAAAGACCAGTAGCGGGTAGTAGTCAGTGGGCCATACCAGGCGCTTGACTTTCTTGGCAAAGTCTCTCACCCGAGCCCCAGGGAGGCAACAGACTTCTCTGCGGGTTGGGTCCGGTCGGCATATCGGTCCCTCTGTCCCTTTTAGGAGGGAGCCCCCCATAACAATAGCCCTTAATGAGTGAATGAGTCCTTTTAATAATGCCTCTTTCTTCCAATTCTGTTACCACACCGTCAATCCCCATAAGTGCTGCTGCTGGCGACGGATGTTGCCAAACATTAGTGATTTTAGCAGGGGGGAAGGATATGGATGTTTGTAACAGACTCAGTCTCACTGTGCCTGAATCCACTTGATATGTCATGAAACTCCACACAGTCCCATCTGGGATTTTCCACATTTGCCCATGCAGTATGTCAAATCCTAAAATATTAGTATATGCAGCAACAACTAATACTTCTACCCTGGTTAATTTCTGTTCCTCTGGCAGCCAGAGTGAAATTTTTGTGGTGGGGCATTGTTTTTCCACACTGTTGATTCCCGTGAATTTAACCCTGCGTCGACCAGGTCTTATGCCCAGGGTTTGTGCTGTCTCGTGTAATTAACAACATTTGGGCCCTGGTGTCAATGAGAAAGTTTACCAATATTTTTCAGGGTCCAACAGGAATGGGGCCAGAGTGTTCATTAGAGAGCCATTGAATTGCTAATACCTGCCGAGCAGGGTGGCTCACTGCCTTCCCAGGGATAGTTTTTTTTTGCTGAGCTTCCTCCTCGTCAATTAGGCTCGGTGCAGAAGGTGCACTTTCCTTATGGGTCGGGGGTTTTCTGGTTAGGCAATTCTTCCCAGCTGGAATATTTTTCTTACCCAGAGATCAGACTAATGTAGAGGTCCTCCGTAGAGGCACAACACAAGAATGGTCAGGGTGCACCCAAAGCTAGGGCCTTACACCACAACTCACCCCGTTCCTTATTAAGTTTCAATCTCTCTTTGAATTTGGGTATCTGGGGTTTTCAGTATGGATTTGGCAAACTCACCGGGAGTGATCTGGGGGCTTAGTACTGAATGAACTAATATCTATATCTTGTAGGCCACAGATAAGAGGGGTTAATTGAGCTGGGTTGATAGGAGGTAACAGCGGGGATTTCCTGAATTCATATCTTTCACATATCGCCTGAATGCAGGCTGCTTTCTGTACTGCTACAGCCAGGTCAGAATAGTTTGTGGCTCTAATTTCCAGTGGTTCCCCTCTCTCCTGGGGATCTATATCCCCTGCCCAGTATACAGCTCGTTCAGTTATAGAGTAATTATGGTCTCCTGGTGTGGTAGTTAAAAATACTCCTGGTCCCCCAAAACCTCTTGCTTCTTCCTCATTCAACGTAATTTGGTCTCCTCCTTCAAGAGAAACTCGCCACACATACTCGACTTCCGAGTCTCCTGACTGCCTTGAGAACTTCTCCTGTATTCTTATCAACTCTGCTGGTGACCATGGGATTGTTCGCACAGTAGTGAGGATTTCATCTTCATCATCAACAGTGGTCTCAGTTTTAACTAAAGGTCTCAAAGAAATCAATTGATGTTCAGAATCATCAGTCTTACTGGTATAACCAAGTGTTCAAATCTTACCCAAAAATGTCCCAGTGAGGGAGGAAGACACCACCGTGACTTCTGGTTATATCAAGTGCCTCCCCAGGAAACTTAGAAATCTCTAGTCTTTGTGCCTTTTTAATGCGTCAATAGCCAGACTGTGTACCTGTGCATTTTATGCATGCTAGCTTGCTTTTGCAGACAGTGAATTTATTGCCGGCAATCCAAAGAACCTGTGTACCTGTTGGTGTAATAGATTGCACTTAATTGCATTGTTCCTCGCCATGATAGTTCTCATCGAACACAACTAGAGTGAGAGTGTGCTACATTATTAGTGAATCCGTAAATGTGATAGTTCAGTACCCTGAACCTGACTGAACCCATAACGGTTAATTGACTACACTCCGTAATGCAACAGAGTCCTAAACTATGTACTGATCCATAAAATGATGTGACTGAACAATTTGATCAAGTGTCAGTTTGGAGTAAGTTGTGTACATGTACTAAGAGAATGTCAGATATTATATTTGAGAAATAATTATATAGAGTATGTATAGATGAAAAAGAATAGCTTACAAATGTATCTGTTCTGAAGATATAACTTAAACTACAGTACCTGTAGAAGTAAACTAGCCAAGCTGCTGGTCATTTTATAGTTGGTCCAGCTGAGAGAGTCAAAATAGCATTCAGAAAACTCTGAGAAGTCACACACATCTATGATTCACTTGCACTAGTGTTTGAGGTAGTTAATTTAGACCTTGCCTGGCTGTGTCCATATGAACTGTTGTATATCCTTAAGTAGGATCTCTGAACTGTTGCTTTTCTGCATCTTACTCCATAAGGGTGTTTTCTTTTTGTCTCTAAAATACTTCACAATAGAGATGGGTGTTCCAGAATGGAGGTATCAGCTAGTCATTATGAAGTAGTTCAGAACTTCAAGAAATTGTCTGTGGATGACGCTTTACTGAGGTTCAAATCATGTGCAAGCACACATAAATACGTTCATGGTTTCTTTATCAGATATCAAGAAAGAGGACACAGACAAGGGGTAGTTGGCATGTGCAGTGGGTTTACGTGGCAAGGTTTTGGTAGCAGGGAGCCATAGGGGTGGTTTCTGTGAGAAAGATCTAGAAGCTGCCCCATATTTGGGAAGGGCCCCATTGTTTTCCAGATCTGAGCCAATAAGCAATGTTGTTTTGCACCTCTGTGAGAGCATATTTAAGACAGGGAAAAAAAAATGCTGCGCCAGACAGCAGCCGGGAGTGAGTGAACAGCCTTGCAGGTGCCAAGGTCAGTGTAGAGGGAGGGGGAGAGGTGCTCCAGGCCCCGGAGCAGAAGTCCCCTGCGGCCTGTGGTGAGGACCATGGTGAAGCAGGATGTCCCCCTGCAGCCCATGGAGTACCACGGTGGAGCAGGGTTCCATGCTGCAGCCCGTGGAGGAGACCACGGAGGCTGCCGCCTGTGGAAGACCCCTGCCGGAGCAGATTCCGGGCCGGACCTGTAGCCCGTGGAGAGGAGCCCACACAGGAGCAGGTGACCTGGCAGGAGCTGCTGCCCGTAGGGGAGCCAGGTTGGAGCAGTTTTCTCCTGAGGGATGGACCCCGTGGTACGGACCCATATCTGGAGCAGTTCTGGATGAGCTGCTGCCTGTGGGAAGCCCACGCCGGATCAGTTCATCAAGGACTGCATCCTTTGGGTGGGACCCCACAGCACAGGGAACGAGAGTGACCGAGAAGGAGCGGCAGAGAAGAAGTGCTGTAGACTGACCATAACCCCCATTCCCCCGTTCCCCTGCGCCGCTCGGGGGGAGGAGGTGGAAGAGGGTGGATGGGGGGGAAGGTGCTTTTGGTTTGCTTTTTCCTTTGTTTCTCACTTCTCTCGCTTGTTAGTAATAGGCAATAAATCTTACTATCTTCTTATGCTGAGTCTGTTTTGCCCGTTACAATAATTATTGCGTGATTTTCTCATCCTTATCTCAACCCTTGACCCCCTTTTCACATATTTTCTCCCCATTCCTCTTTGAGGAGGGGGAGTGAGAGAGCGGCTGTGGTGGAGCTCGGCTGCCCACTCGAGCGGAACCACGACAGCATGTTACAGGAGTGAATCATTAGGAAGCCTTCAATATAGGAGCATACAAGCAGATAAGTCTTCACTTTTTTGAACTGTAACTTGCTAGAGGGTTGTGAGTGCCTATTTTTGTTCAGCCACTCTTACTTTTCCTGTTGGCATTTATCTTGTATCTATTGTATTGGTTTTGGGTAGAAGAAGGTCAATCAGTTGAGTCTCTGTTACTGGCCATCACTTCTATTCTTAGTAGTCAACAACAAACACAATAATTTGGGTTTTCTAAGTGTGAATACTCCTTGGTGGATAAGACTGTTGTAGATTGACACACTCAAATTTTTGCTTCAGGATTAGAGAATGGAGTCTGAAAAGTAACTTTTAAGGCAACTTCCTCTGTCACTGCTGTTTGGGACACTAACACTAAATTAAGGTACATTATACAATGTTGGTAGGCTAGATTTTAAGGACTTTAAAAAGTAGTTCATGGATGAACAGTAAAATGCCCTTTTCGATTTGTATGAATTTATTGTAAGATCAAAATCCAAATGACTTCTTGAAAATGCATCTCCCATACTTTGCTAATAATTTTCAAGTGAAGGAAGTTGAAGTTGAGCATGCAGTAATATGGGGAAATATTTACATGGTCTCAATATGATGGAGAACTACTCCATTTTCCTTCCTGAGCTCTGTGGTTCAAAGAATGAAAAAAGGCAGGGAAAAAAGTTTCAGATCTATGGATGATGCAGAAAGTCTCAGCTGCCTTGGATAATGGATGGCTTAATTGTCCTGTGAATTCCTGCAGATGCCTGCTGATTTAAACGAGTTTGGGAATTGGTCTTTTCAGATTCCCCAAGAAAAGAAGTGATTTTCCAATATCTTTCTATATTCAAAAAGGCACATTTCATAAACAAGGTCAAGTGTTCTTGCGGCTTCGGTTTTGCTCATGAGTAACCTAATGCAATAATGATTTAATGAAAAAGGATTTCCTCCTTATTTCAGGTTGCTAGTAATGGAATCTATGGCTCCTTCAGGAGACATGTCTCGCCCGCATCACATTGCATCAGTTGTTCCAAACCGGTATCCCCGCTGGTTCACCCTAAGTCACATCGAATCCCAGCAGTGTGAGCTGGCATCAACCATGCTAACAGCAGCCAAAGGTACAGTGCAGTCAGTTTCGTATTCACATAAATTTATGCTTTTAATATTACAAGGAGTAGACAGATTTTAAAACTTGTGTTTAGGAATCCAAATTATAATCTGACAGGAGCTTGAAATGGGAACACACTGAACTGACAAACCTGTCACTTAATCTTCTATCAAAGTAGTTAAGCTAGCTAGATGGTAGCCAGATAGGCTTGATTTGAGTATGATGAGACAACTTTTTGTTCTTCTGACACACTATGTAGACTGCAAGACTCAGGAGTGGACAAATCACTTCTAAAATTCACAAAACAGGATGACTTTTTGGCATGTACTGCACTAACACCATCAGACACTAGAGGAGTTTGTGCTGCCTTATATCTTTTGTTCATGTGATTTAGTTATGGAAAGCTTATAAAAACAAAATGTGTAGGACTGAAACATCATATTATTGCTGCATCAATGGCCTGCTCAATTATAATGTATCTCTGGATATTTTGGGAGCTAGTTCTGTTTTGTTGATTCTGTTTACATTTTGTAGGTGATGTTAGGAGGCTGGAAACAGTGTTACAATCCATCCAGAAAAATATCCACTCCTCATCACACATCTTCAAACTTGCCCAGGATGCATTTAAAATAGCAACACTCATGGAAAGCTTGCCAGACATCACTCTTCTGAAAGTTTCTCTGGAGTTGGGCCTTCAGGTATTTCCCTTGTTCATTATTACTACAGCAGAAGACAGGAATTTGACCCTGTGTTGATGGGTACAGTTCTTTAAGTCACTGAGGGACATACCATCTTGGGCTCAGTTTTTAGATTCTGTTTGCTGATGTAAAGCTCAGTTGACTGGTAAACACAGAGCAAGGGTCTTCTCAGCCCTTTTGTGCTATTTGGGTGGAAAGAGCTGGAAGTGGGTGGCTGCAGGGCATTCTTGTGTTCAGGAGTGACAGAAGACCAATTCAATAGCTCCAGGAGTATATGTAGGGGTGGCCAGAGAGCAAATTATCCTTCTGGCCAGAAATGTGCTAGATTTTTTGCATGGCCTTGAGGGGCTTCTTACTATTCCTCCCATCTTTCCTTTTCCTTTTTACCCAAAGGAGATTTGGTGCTTGCTGAATTACTAGAGAAACACAAAGTTAACCATAATATCTTGTTTCTAAGGCAGACTATGCTAACAGCAGCATGCACTTCATCAAATCCTGCACTCCACATGCTTTGAGATGGTCATCTGCATCAGATGGTCTGAGGTGTATAAGAGCTTCAGATCACTTTTAAGGCTCTTAGGAGAGACTTTACAAGCTAAAAGGAGACAGCTAAGTTTTAGGTATCTGAAGTAATATTGCCTTACACTGAGGAATCTTAGAGTTTATACACTTAATTTCAACAAAAATAAACCTCTTCATCCCTCTTCAGGGAATTTTTTCAGAAAAAAACATGCAAAGATCAGGAAACCATTTACTACTAGACTTTTAGAAGCTAAATTCTTTAATCAGAAAGCTGAGATCTGTATGTTTTGTTAGCCTTTCTTATCCTTAAGGTTGCTGTGGAAATCTGCTTCTTTTTTTTCACGTCTTGGCATGTTTCTGCCTTAAATGCTTAATTGAGAGAGAAAGAACTTTGACCTGTGAGTTACCTCAAGCATTCATCAAGCATCATTCAGTGCTAGCAGTACGCTTTGGAAGTCACTGTATTCATGGATACCCCTGTGGTGTTGATGATGTCATCAGAATGTCTTCAGTGAGATCTAGTGAAAGAAATATCATGAACTTGTATCTCCTAAATCCAGGGTTTGGAGTAAACTGATGTAGAAATTGTCTACTCTTCTGTCTCAAGACAATTTCAACAACAAAAATTCTCAACAATTTCACAACTGGGATTTCTATGGCAGAAAAGCCTCTTATATTGTTCTAGATTTGGGAGTAATATATGGACTCCTGGGTTCTTTCTCCCTATTTCTGATACCAGTGAATGTTTTGTGACTCAGCAGAGGGAAGGCATTTAAATTAGCTGTGGAAAGAGGTCATCAACATGGCCAAATGGGCATGGAACATCTCAGGTGTATTCTGTTCTTCAGAACCTTACTGGCACAGATGCTATAAGATCTGCAGGTGCAGGAGGGCCTTCTTATTCGTCCATTTGTCTATTATATGTTATGCCAATGCAAGTATCACTGCATGAATGCAAACAGGTACTGCTGGCAGAACTTCTGAGCAAAACAGTGCAGGTGAACACAATGCATATTTGGTGTCCTTTCCATGAAAACCTGTAAATAGATAAATAAACCTTCTTCCAACATGTATGCCAAAGAGGTTTTGCATTGCTGTGGGATCTAATGGTTGGCCATTTCTTGTATCTCTTATGGGTAGAGAGAGCTTCTATTCTTCTAGATTAAGAAACTCTTATAAAAATCCATCAGGACAAAGTCAGGTTTATTCCCAGTGGAGAGACCTTGGCTTTCAGATAAGCTACATCATTCACAGGGGTCTCGACATTTTCAGACTTATTGACCTGTTGAGAAGCTCTCTTCAACTGATAGCACAGATCTTGGATAGGTCTTGGACAGATCTGAAACTCTTTTTAAGAAGTATCTCCAAAATGTATTGAGCAGAAGTGAAATACTTCTATGGCTACATGGGTTATGGTATAAATTAACTTCAGTTCCTCCTTAATCAAGACATGGATACGTTTTATTTGAAATCCTTGTGTTGTTTTGTTTGTTTGTTTGTTTGTTTAATCATCAGTAAAGGGCTCCTCTCTTAGTGTTCTCAGTCTGTCAGTTTAATCAAATAGAAAGGACCAGATTCTTCAAGTCAAGAAACTTTTCCAGGTCAAGGAACTAGATATGGTATTCTGTTTTGCTCTCAAGTTAGGACTGTCTACATTGGAGTTATTGTTATGTCCACTATGCTTGCTGAAGGCTGTTGTGACTTGGTCCTTTTACAGATCACCACAGGGAGGAAAGTCATCAGCAAAGGTCTTCAGAGAAGTCATCATTCATACCTTTTTTTTTTTTTTTAAGCTTCCCTCCCCCATCAGTAGCAGAACTTAGTCCATAAACCTGTACTTTCTCTTAGGTTCACTCTAGTTGGGGGAATCTGAAAATTCATCTTGGATATTGGAAGAATGTTAGCCTTCAATTTTGTGTACATCAGTAAAGGAAGTCACCTAGACTCCTTCACTTTGATGGAGAGAACAGGATAGATAATTGCATTCTGAAGAATTTTGACTTAGGGATGCCTGTTTTTCATAGAATCATAGAATGGCTGGGGTGGAAAGGGACCTCAAAGATCATCTAGTTCTAACCCCCCTGCCATGGGCAGGGACGCCACCCACTAGATCAGGTTGCCCAGGGCCTTATCCAACCTGGTCTTGAACACCGCCAGGAATGGGGCATCCCATTTTTCTTCCAGAAAGACTTCAAGCAAAGGCTTTTCCTATGCTCTGCGCTAGCCATGTTTTCATATTTAAAAATATGTTGAGTTGCTCCTTACAGATCAATTTGCTTTCTTTCAAAACACTATTCTCTGGTCTAGCAGTTAAATTATTGTTTAGTCAACCTGATACCACAACATTTGAGGCCAACAAAGGCAGCAAATTTCTTATCCTGTAATAACTAGTCACCAAGCTCCCAAGGTGGGAATACTTGGAGGCCAGTGTGAAATCACTAGTGGTTATTTATAACTACACTTCTTAAAGGTTGTCTGTTTATTCATGCTCAGTAGTTTGTCCATCTTCTTAATTATCCTATATACAACTTAGAACTAAAGGAGGTGGCAGGAGTAGCTGGTATGACAGAGAGCTACATGCCACTTTGAAGTCTTCTTAGAATTGGGAGGGCATATGAGTTGAAAACCCTCTTACAAGTGCTGCTGTCTACAATCTGTTTTGTGAGTGCATTTTACATCTTTAATAAGTATAGTTCATCACTGAGAGCTTTATGTTTGACCTATTATGCTTTTTATTTCACTGCTACAAGTAGTAATGCCATGGTAGGATCACCAATATTGTAAAGGGAAGACTACTTGCTTTCTTTACCTAGATATCTGTGGAGTCTGTCCAAATACTGAAGCAAGCTTTCCAGCTTTCCATGCAATTTCTGTGCAGGTTTTTTTTTTTTTTTTTTTTTTTCCTGAATAAACATATTTGCCCAGATTTGGTTAAACAACATAGGCAATAACTGCAAGTGATATAAAATATGGGCACTAAAATCAAAGCTTTAAAAAATCCTTTTTCTGGGTTTCTGATGTTTTTATGATGGAGCTTCTTTGCAGGGTCTCTGTTTAGATAGAGAAGTCATCACTATAGGCATTTAAATAATATCTGGATATATCTGGAATTGTATATATATCACTGTAGAATAAACAGACAGTCTGTATTGTAGAAGTCAATGAAAAGAGATGCAGATGTAGGGAAAAAATTGGATGGGTTAGTTTGCCTAACAAGAGTAGACATGTTTTCACTTTAAAAGCTCCCATCATAGAGGGAGGAGGCACAATATAATTTAATTTGAATCATTGGTAAGGTTTTGCTTTGTTGTTTTTTGTTTTGTTTTGCTTTGTGTTTTTTTTTTTGTTTTTGTGTTTTTTTTTTCCCAATGAAACAAAGTCTTTGTAAGAAGGACCTACAGCTGGAATATGATAGCTAAACATAGCTGAGCAGTATTTTTCAAATCTTTTTTATGTATCAGCTGACAAGAGGTAGCAGAGAATGGAGAGGGCAAGAGGCTGCCATTTTGAACCCCAGTGTATCTGAGTAACTTAAATCCCTAATTCTTGGTATATTGCCATGGTTTTGCATTAGGATTAATTTGTATTTTGTTTGTGTCATTTTAAAAGGTGATGCGGATGACACTGTCAACACTGAATTGGCGACGGCGGGAAATGGTGAGGTGGTTGGTAACATGTGCAACAGAAGTAGGTATGTTCTGAGATGCTACTCGAGGGTTCCTGCCTTTTCATGAGTTAATCTTAGATGTCTTGATCTTGCTTATCAGTACCCAAGCTCCGCAAATGTCTCCCACTTCCTGTTGATCTATAAAAATCTTTCATATAGAAGATGTTAATTGTAGTAATGTGCTTGAGCACATGATAGAATAGGCACAAGTCAAGTGAGACAACAGTTGAGTAATGCGGCGTGACTTCCTTCCCCTGCAAGGTAGAGGGGTGCATAACCTTATGGGAAATATCACAGATTTCCCCTTCTCCCCTACACGTTGTGTCTAGGTTTGAGGTTGCAGCAGAGAAAAGACTTGTGGTTATGGACTGTTGCATTGTGTTACAACTTTGCTTGCTCTGAAAAGCCAGATTTGGGTTGCAGGTGTGACAGCTATCTGGTCAGCTGTGGGGAAGAGGAAACAGAAAACCGGTGAATGAAATACTAAGAACGCCTCCCACCATGTAGGAGGCAGGATCTCGTAGAGAGGTTCTTATCTTTTTTTAAGCCCCTAGAGAAATCTAAGCTTAGAGTGTAATACAGCTTTCTTATGTGCCTATGACATTATGCAGGCCTCTCTGTGCTGAAAAGCAAACCAAATAGTAATATACCCATCATTTAACCACACAAGGTGAAAAAAACAAAACAAAACAAAACAAAAAAGCAAAGTGAAGAGATGAAGGACACAGACTCCTGATGGCTCTTGAACAGAAGGCCTTTATTGCCCTTTTTTTCTCCACTACATATACTTTCCCCATAACCCCATGTGCTGTCCACGCGCCCAAATCTGTCATACAATTAGTTAGAGACCCTCAAACATGCGCCTCAAGCCAGCCAGCAATTGGCCACTACGCAAAGCTCATCTTTAACATTGTAGCCAAGTTAATTTATCTCAGCCTTGCTCAAGTTTTTGTTTCTACTGCTTATTTCCTCATTATCTGTAATTCAGGGACGTGTGAAACAGCACAAAGCCACCTGCAAATTCCTTTCCCACAATTCCCCCTTTTATTTTCAACCAACCAAATGCTTTCTGTAGATTTTTCTGTCAAGCACCACAGACATTGCAATAAGCAAGGTACAATAAGCAACAGGGTAAAAATCACAAGCAGAATTACAATTGTAAAGTAGCGTGCCTGCTAGACTCTACATCAGTCAACAGGCCACTAAGCGCTAGGGATGTTGCTTCGCAGTGATGCTGCGTCTCACTCACACAGCACAATCACAATTACGCAAAGTGGCCTCTTGCACTTCTCATTCATACCACAAGAAAATATCACTTAAAATAACTTGTCCGCGGCTTCAGGAGGTCCTTGTCTACTCCTGTGGTGAGCGGCTGAGAGAGGAGACCCCTCCGAGGAAAATGCTTGGGGTGCACCTAGGGGCATCTGCTCCACAGTCGATCCCACAGCCGAGCAGAGCAGGTCCTGGCGCAAGGAATGATGCTATTATAGTTTTGTATAATTACACCAAAGAGATGCATTGTGAGCAACTGAGGCATTGACAATTTGTTTCATGGTTTGGTTTTTGCCCGAGGAATTAAACCTTACACATGCTGTTGCTGTTACACATCCCAGGATATCTAATTCCTGCGTCTCTAGGGGCGCTTGCAGCAAGTAGATAGTCCAATCTTTGTTATCTGCTGGGATCCCCACCAAACATGTTGTAAACGGGTCATTAGCATTAGCCTGGGACAGGCACATCGCTTCTTGTCCTGTCATGTTGGCGAGAGTGACCCAGATGTTGTGGCATGGTTGGATGGAGACCCAGGGCTGGCAATAACCGATGACAGCAGCAATTGTGAGGAGACCAGCCATGGCCTTACTACCTTTGCTGGTACCCATCTTGGTCCGTGACCTGAAGAGACACAAGCATACCCTCGACCCCAAGTTATTAGAGGCTGGGGTCACTCCTAAAGGCCTGTATTTCAAATTATTACCAATACTAAGGCCTGCTCTGATTGTGGCACCTGTGACAGCGCAGAATTCATACTTCTGTAATGTTTTACTATGGGCAGTACCTCTTCATGAGGAAAAGGTAATGATAGGTGATTCATTATGTAAAGTGCCTTTCCCAACCTGTTCTGTGGTGTTTCCTGGGTGTCTCCCCCTTTTTGTTTATTTAGCAGTGCTTTCAAGGTGCAATGTGTGTGCTCAACAATGGTTTGACCCGTGGGGGAATGAGGAATGCCTGTGATGTGTCGGATACCCCAAGTTTGAAAAAAGGTTTGAAGGGAGTGACTAGTATAGGCGGGGCCATTGTCAGTTTTTATTTCCTTTTGGATGGCCAGCATTGCGAAAGCAACACAGAAGTGAGCCTGGACATGGCGATTAGTTCCACCTGCTGCAGCCGTCGCCCAAATAGCATGAGAGAAAGTATCTACTGATACGTGAGCATATTTCAAGCGACCAAATTGTGGAATATGCATTACGTCGGTTTGCCATAACTGTAAAGACCATAGACCTCTATGGTTTAGCATTAAAGACGGGGTCGAAACATGTTGTTGACAGTCAGGACATGTTTGGACAATCAATTTGGTGTTAGTGATTGATATAGCAAATTGTTTCGCCAAGACTTTGGCGGATTGATGGAAAAAGGCATGGGATAACCGTGCTTGCTCCAGCACCTCAGGCACAGGGGCAGTCAGGGTCATATTAGTTAGCTGGTCAGCACGTGCATTACTCTCTGCAGAAATACATGGTGTGGCTCTGCATGTGAATAATACAATATGGGTGTGCTCGCTGCTCTACCAAAAATAACAGCTCTTTAAATTTTAGAAACCAGTTTTCCTTTGGGATGTGTCTCAAATGTGTCCTCTCAGTGCACTGAGCGACACCTACAGCATATTGCAAGTCCGATACAATATTCAAAGGTACTGTTGGCCAGTGCTTAAAAGCTATTGTAATAGCATGTAATTCAACTATCTGTGGGGAACCTTGGATCCGCTCAATCTGGTGTTGCCACTTTCCACCTTCTTCCCAAGTTACTACAGCTTTGCCTGTTTTTCTGGACTCATCTGTAAAGACCATCATCCGCCCATCCACTGGTTGCCGTTGGCACAATGGCCACTCTTCAGTTTTTATATTATTATAAAAGGAGAACATTTTATGAGGTGGGTATCAACCTGTCCGTCGAATCCCGTCAATGCTATTTGGAGCTCTAAACTATCCTGCAAGCACCAGGTGAAATAGTCTTTTACTACGGGAATTCTAATCATATCGGGCTCTTCTCCCGCTAATTCAACTATTCTCTCATGTCCTTTCTTTATTAGGACAGCGAACATTTCCACTTGTGTTGCAATAGTTTTTGAGGGTTGATGGGGTAAAAAGACACATTCCAGGACCACTAAGGGGTCCTTATGGGAGGGGTCCCATTGCCCAATAATAGCCACTGGTTGTTGTTCCTGATTACAAATATATAATTGAAGGGGGAGGTTCTCACTATGGCGATGGCATTGCTGTGCTGAGATTCTTTCATTAACCATTTGCAATGCTTTATGAGCCTCCTCAGTCCATCGCTTTGGGGCATTAATATCAGTGTCTCCCTTTAATAACTCAAAGAGAGGCGCCAATATCGAATTGGCTATCCCACTTTGTAGTCTAATCCAGTTTATATTGCCTAGTAATTTCTGTACATCGTTCAGTGTCTTAACATCTTCATTAATGGATATCTGCTGTGGTTCAATGTTCTGCTGTAAAATATTCCACCCCAGATACTTCCAAGGTGCTTGGGTCTGCACCTTTTCAGGTGCAATTTGGAGTCCTGCTGTCTGTAACGCTTTAAGGCAGGCAGTGCCTCTTGGACTTTATCACTAGATGGTCCAGCTAGTAGAATATCGTCCATGTAGTGGTATATGTAAATCTCTGGAAAGAATTGGCATACTGGTTGGATAGCTTTTGCGACATAGGTTTGGCACATGGTTGGGGAGTTTTTCATGCCTTGTGGTAGCACAGTCCAATGATAGCAGTCCATAAGCTCCTTCCTAATGATCTTTGGTACCAAGAAGGCAAAATGAGGAGTGTCGTCAGGATGCAAAGGAATTGTGAAAAAAACAGTCTTTCAAGTCCATAACAACGATGTCCCAAATACGGGGTATCATTGTAGGTGAGGGTAATCCTAGCTGCAAGGAGCCCATGTCCTCGATCACTGTGTTGATTTGTCACAAATCATGCAGTAATCTCCATTTCCTGCTCTTCTTCTTGATGACAAACACTGGTGAATTCCATGGGCTGTTTGTTGGAACAATATGTCCTTGTTGGAGTTGTTCTTGAACCAACTCCTGCAGACTACTGCTCGGAAAAGAATCAATTGAGCAATTCTAGTTCCCTTTGGTATTGACAATGGTGGAGACAGTGTTCAAGTCATGGTTTGGATTTGTCCATTATAGTTGGCATCAATTATCCCCAGCAAAACAAACAATCCGGTCAAAGTTGTATTTGATCGTCCTAGCAGCAATACACTACAGTCATTCCCAATTGGTCCTTTGATGTTCAATGGAATTTTATGAACGTGAGTACCCCACAATGTGGCGTCTGTTACTGTGGAGACATCCACTCCGGCACTCCCTCTGGTTCTTGCTGAGAGGGTGTCCACGGTGGTAACCGTGGCAGCAGGGCTGCAGCGCAGAACCCTGCTCCACCGTGGTACTCCATGGGCTGCATGGGGACAGCCCGCTTCACAATGGTCCTCACCACAGGCCGCAGGGGACTTCTGCTCCAGCGCCTGGAGCACCTTCTGCCCTCCTTCACTGACCTTGGCGCCTGCAAGGCTGTTCCTCACTCCTCTCACTCTCCCAGCCGCTGTGAAATGCAGCATGATTTTTTCTTGTTTGTTTTTGTTGTTGTTTTGTTTTGTTTTGTTTTCCTGTCTTAAATATGCTCTCACAGAGGCGCAAACAATATCGCTTATTGGCTCGGCTCTGGTCAGCAGTGGGGCCCTTACCTAACATGGGGCAGCTTCTAGATTCTTCTCACAGAAGCCACCCCTATGGCCCGCTGCTACCAAAAGCTTGCCAAATAAACCCACTACATTCCACCCCTCGCCTCTGTGAAAAGCATATTTAAGAATAATCACAATATACTCATACTTTACAATTATCACATTATCACAATCTTCACAAACTTCACTTACATCAAAAAGAAAAAGAATTCCACACACCAAAATAAACATAACATCATCACAACACCAACGAGGTGGACAATTTACACACACCTCACCCCTTGTCCCTTCACCACACTAATATGAAACATATTCTTCACAATTGCTGCTTTCTTAAATTCTTAACAACTATTACATTCATAAAAAAAAAACAACAACCAGTCCATGTTTTGCCCGTTATTTCTCTCAACTATCATGCTTATCTTAAATTCCTTGAGCCCCACGTTGGGCGAGGAAAAAAAAAAAACATAGTAAGTTATCATGGATTTGGGGTAGGAGGTTTGAAGAAAGCAATCTTCCGGCAGTATCGGACAATAAATGGCACAGAAACTATAGTAATGCTCATTCATATTGGAGCAAACAATTTGTGAATATCATATGCCAACAGAAATGTGCCTGTACCAGCAGCCCCTTTAAACTGCAGCGATGATTCACTGAAACCAAGTTTGAAGAGAACTGCAGTCATATCCACACCACTTGACACGGCCAGGTAGGAGATTCCTAGAGATACTGATGAAATTCTAACACGGAATGAAACCCCTACAGCACCATATTATTTGAAAACTTTTTTCAGCTGCTAGGATTTACTGAGTTTCTTGTTTTCACTGCTGAGATCTGTGGCTGCCTTTTCAGGGGATCCACCCTTGGCCGAGCTGCCGGCGGCGGCCCGCAGCGCCAGCAGAGGGACCGGCGGGCTGAGGGGAGGCCGGCCCAGGGAGGGGGGTGGCGGGGGAGCAGCAGCGGCGGCGGGCTGCGGCGAGCGGGGGCCCGCGGGGCGGTGGGCCCGGGCGCAGCAGCAGGCGGAACATGGCAGCGCCCGGTGCGGGCGGGCGGGCACTCGAAAATGAGAAGCGCAGCAGCCGGCGGCGGAGCGGGCGGGTGCCCGGAGGTGACAGCGGGGGTGCAAGTGGCGCTGGACCCTGCGTTATCATTACGTTTGGAGCCCTCCCTTGTGGGAGGTTCCTCCTTTGACCGGGGGGCGGGGGTGCTTGTGTCGTCGCGCGGCCCCGCCCCGCTTTCCACTTTCCGTTTCCCCGCCGCGGCGGCAAAGGCTGCCCTTCCGCGTTGTATTTAGTGCGGCGTTGGTTCGCCCAGTGGCGTCCTTTCCCACATCTGGGACACAAAATGGGCGGGACTGGGAGCGAGCCGCCCCTCGTCCCCGCCAGGGACATGCGGAGACTAGGTGGCTCGGGTCTCCACACCGACAGCATTTTTTCTGACCCTTGGGGTCCTGACTGATGGTTAGTGCTGCTGCAGAAGTGGACACCAGCGATTCGGTATGATGTTCGATAGAACCCACTCGGTTACAAGCCTCTATCATCTGAACTAGTGTTGCAGTCACAGGCAGAGCCTGCAGTTGTTATAAGTTGCCCCTTAATTAATGTTTAGAGGGCATTGTATTAATCATATAAAATAATTTATTGAGTAAGCAAACAGCAAGCAAAACAGCGCTGGGTGGCCGGGGAGTCTGCTCCGCCAACGGCACGCACCTCACCCCCGCCAGGGTCCCTTTTTATATCTTGGTAATTCCGGGATTACGTAGCACATTCAGGTATGTTCTGCAGCTGCGCGCACTGTTGCTAGGGGGTCACCCCAGTCTCTCTGGTGGTCGTGAAGATGAAGGCTGTAGTCTTCCTCTGCGGTGTGGCTCGACTCCCTTTCCTCACTAGGTCATGTTGACCCAGCATGAAGCAGGAAGGCAGAACATTATCATGCTGGTTCAGCAGCTTATCAGGAATGGTTACAGGAGCTTTGCAACAGTGACTTTAAACAAAAGATGGAACTAGGATGCAAGGGGGGAGAAGGGGAGGAAACTCCCTCCCCCTTACCGGTTTAAGGGCCCTATCTTGTTACATTAAGTAAAGGAATTTCAGGCATTTTACAGTTTCTTATCTCAGCAGGAGACCTTTACTACCTCCATTTCTTCAAGCAAGACTCCTTGTCCTTAAAATACAAAAAACAATGAACAAACATTTATTGTATATTACACAGTGACTTGTGGAAAATGGACTCCACAATCCGTAAGATTGTAAAGTAGGTATGCTTATTCAGCGCTGGGCAGCACGGGGCGGGGGTAGTCCCACCAAAGTCGTGCACACCTGATGCAGCAACTTGCCTTGGATATATGCAGTAAAGAGTTACATATGCATGAAGTTTCACAATATGCCTATACATATTCATAGCCTGTCCCCGCTTCCTATTAAAATTAGTTCCAAGGAGTCATTTCCATAAACTCCTCCCATCTGCGCTTGCACAGTGTATTCTGGTGGTGGTTGTTAGGGGTCGTGGGGATGAGGACTGATGACTTTTCCTCATCACCGCTAGCTGACCTCTTGTCTTTGCGCAGACTCAGTTGCTCCTTGGCTCTTGTACATCTGCAGGACCGGTTTCTACCAGTTTCTTAAGATAGGCTCACACTCTTATTAGGAGACTGACCTTGGTAACAGGCCCAAGGCTTCCTGCTTTAGTTAATTTGCACAATGCACCATAGTTAGCAAAGACACTAAGTAGCATCCCAATTTAATGCCATCAGCGCTCTATCTCTACTTGATAAGATTCTCCTAACTCCCTCTCTCAGCCCCCCCTTTTCTAAAAAGTTAGTAAATTCTTTTACTATTTCTAGGTTCAATGTAGTGTTTCTCTATATATCACTTTCAAAATATGTTAGACTCCAGTTTCCATCTGAGTTGGTTCTTCTCCACTCGCTGAAGGAGTTTCCTGTACTCTTAAAACACCATAAGGTACATCAGATCACTACGCAAAGAACCATGGACAAAACCACGACCACAATTATTGTGATAAACAACTGTTTCAGCTTGGTTAGGTTTGGCAACCAGGAAGTTAATTTTTCTACCAAGTCTGTAAATCCCCAGGATGTATCATCCTGAGCTACTGCATGCAAAATTTTACTCTTTCCCCAAATCTTCTCCAGGTCAATCTCAATCTGTTTTTGTTTGTTGACATATACACAGCAAGTTTGGTTTATGACTGTACACAATCCTCCCTCCTTGGCTAAAAGCATTTCTAATCTGATCCGATTCTGAAGCACTACTTTGTATAGGGAGGAAATTTCTTCCTGTAATGTTGAAAGAGCATCAGCTGTGGCATTTTCAATAATTTCTAATGTGGCTGAGATATTTATGACAGGTTTTTCCAATTCACTTATTCCCAGGGATGGAATCAACCACCTTACAAAACTATGGAATCCCATGGGTCTCATCACGAGGGGGTTATTCGAAACAGTACGTGTTTGTCTCCATAAAGGTCTGGACTATTCCCGGAGGTGGTTCAGTGAATATACCCCCTCAAGGGATAAAATAGCCCCCAATACAACAACCCTTCCAATTTAAGGGTAAGCTTTTTCTAGCACGCCCATCTCCACATAGCCAATAGAATCCTTTTTGTACCTTGCAAATTTGTACGGGAGAATTGAGGCCATGAGATCCTGAGTTCATATCCTTTTTATCAGCACATATTGTGACAGCTACACCATGATCTCGAATTTTAGTAAGATTAAAAGTTCCTACATATTCTGCCATACTACAATTGTCAGGTTCCAGGGCTAAATAACTAAGTGGACCTGTACCTATGCATGCGGTTTTATCATTTAAGCATCTGATATATATGTTAACATGGTCTCGTGGGAGTAGTTCAAATCTCTCCCCTAGATGTTCACGATCATCCTTGCCAAATGGACATGTTCCATTTCTTGGGTGCGCAAAGGTCAATGTCCAATTCATACCGGGTATGCCCCATATGGGGAATTCTAGGTTGCTTCTAGGCAGTACTGTGCACACCCAACATTCAGAAAGGTTGAAACTATCACTCACTGCCTGGGTGAGTTTCACATAGGTATTGTGCACCCACTGTTCAGTTTCCTTGACCAATGATACCATTAAGACCCTGAGAAATGTAACCTTCCAGGTCACACCTGAGTAACCTTCCATGGGGTCTTGGGTGCCTTTTTCACTCTGGTGTGATGGATCCAGGCATTGTGCTCCTTGATTCTGATCACTGTGAAAGAGGTAAGGAGTACCTGGAACGGTCCTTCCCACTGTGGTTTCAAGGTCTTCTCTGCAAGAGACTTTACATGCACATAATCGCCAGGTTGTATATTGTGCACTGGTCCATCTAACCCTCTACCTGGAGTCCCACTCACATGCTTTCCAATTTCATTAAGCTGTTTACCTAAGACCACCGTATAGGAGGTCATGATTTCATCCCCAGCTTGCATGGATATTCCTCTTTGTATTACATAGGGTCATCCATATAAGATTTCAAAGGAGCTTAGCCCTTCCTTTGCCCTTGGTATATACAAAAGGGCTAAAGGAAGAGACTGAGGCCAGACCAAACTTGCTTCTTGTCCCAGTTTCACAATTTGCTGTTTGATTAAGTGGTTCGTTTTTCTACTTGGCCACTTGACTGAGGGCGATATGTGGTATGAAGTTGCCAGTCTATACCCAAATGGCAGCTAATTTGTTGTACCACTTTTGCCCCTGTCAGAGGATATAGTTGCTGGAACTCCAAAACGAGGTATTATTTCTTGTAGTAATATCTTAGTTACCTCCTGAGCCTTGGCTGTTCTAGTCGGGAATGCTTCTGGCCATCCTGAAAAGGTGTCAGTTAATACTGATAAATACCGGTAACCCCCTTTTCTTGGGAGTTCGGTGAAATCAATCTGCCATTGTTGTCCAGGCCCATTACCTTTTCCAATTTGGCCCATTTTTGGCTTGGGAGTGTTCTTGAGATTAGTCTGGAGACAAAGATCACATTGCTGAGTTACCTGTCTTACTGTGGTATCCAAAGTAGGCCCTATCCATTTTCTATTTAAAAACTCTTATGCTACTTCAGCTCCCCAGCATGCTTTATTATGTTCTGCAGTTACCATTCAATTTAATATGGTATCACAATTCTCCCATCATTTATTTACGTTAAACCTGTAGGTAAGATTTTCTGTTTACATCTTAGAATATTCCACTTAATTTCCTAAAGCTTTTGTTAATGCCTGTTTTTCTGTTCCTGGTACTAGTGCCAAAATTTGACTCTCAGATGCCTGTTCTGCCACCCCTTTGGCTCCTGCATCAGCCAATCTATTTCCCCTTTCGATACCAGTATTCCCTGCTCAATGTCCTTTAATGTCAACTTTAGTAGGCAGGTATACCACTCAGAGTAATTTCAGTATACCTTCTACATGTTTAAAAGTCCTCTCTCCTTCCAAATTGCGCCATGTGCATGCACGACACCAAAGGCATATTTCAAATCTGTCAAAATGTTTGCCAGCTCTTCTCAAGGTGATGATTTCCATCTTTTGGGATGATGTTTGTTACTGCATATACTGTGAGGCAAAGTCCTTGGTGAACAAAGCTGCTGCTGTTTATATACCAATCCTCCGCATCTTTTAAGGGTGTATCCTTTAAGTCTGGTCAGCTGGAGTATACCGTGTCCGTGGTCTTGATGCAATCATCAATGGGTAATCTGGAAACTCTGTTACTAAGAGGCTGGGTTCACAGTACTGGTGCTGAAAAAAATTTAGTAAACTAATAGTCTGTTATAAATGAGGTCTCAATTCAATCTGAATTTTGTAGTATTTATAAAACAAATATTCCTAAAAGGTATAAAAGACAAGTAAACAGCGCTGGGTGTGCGGGGAGTCTACACTCCACCAACATGCACACACAAGCATCAAATATTCTAAACATATAGAACATGGCTTTTACATACTAAACCCAAGTATGCCCATACATACGTACAATCAGGAAAGGTAACAAACAATCCTTTAAGTTCCATAACTTAACAGTCTCCATTTTCCATTCCTTTTGAACAATATGTCTCGCTTTAAGTTGTCAAGCAACTCGGTCTTCAGGCCTTATGTACCCCGTTCTTCCCGGATTGAAGAAAAGCATATCCATCTCCTTTTCAAGGCCAATGAGGCCTGGGTCAAAAGGCACGTTCAGGTCAACAGGGGGCATAACAGCAAAAGCCTTCAATGGCTGTAGCAGCAGAGGGGCCCATGGCGTAGCAGTTGGATCAGTAAAGGAGCCCACAGCTCCCTCACTATCTGGCAAGCCACACGTTTGTGATTGTGGCTCCACATGGCTCTTTAAGGCCTCAGAGATTGCTCGCCAGGTGCCGAGCAATCCCACTGCAACCTTGTCATTTTTAGTTGCAGAGTCCCACACCTTGACCTCAGTTTGGTCCCATGTTTCAGGCTCATAAACTGTCCAATTGTTAATAAGGAGAATAAGCTGTAAGGCTACCAGGACAGTCTTTGTTCCTAAGGACGTATGATTCCCCATAATGCGCAACTGCTTACCAGCGTGAGGCAGTTGTGTGCACAGGTCCGCTTCTCTCAGCTCGAGCTTCTCTCCAGCTCCAGTGTGCCTATTTCCAGCGACTTTCTGTACGAGCTTCTCTGAGCAGTTTGCTGAGTCTGGCCGAACCTATCTTCATGAGGCAATCAAAGTGCCTGTTCCCGTTGTGGTCTCCATTCTGCCAGCCTGTTCCTCTTCACTTCTTTTTCCTGCTTCTTTATTGATGACATAACTGCATTATATCATGCTGCCTTTTTCTTTCTTTATCCTGAGGGCAGGCTCCCCTCTTATACCCTTCTCCCCACAGCAGTTCTTTTCAAAACAACTTTTCATTGGTCAAACAACTTTGAATGTAACAACAACAGCAAACACACAGAAACATCCATGTCTTAATGGCTGGAAAAAAAGAGAACCAGCTGGAGAAAAAGAAACCGGAGACTGCATGGAGTCTCCTGAATCACCCTTCTTTGTTCCCTCTAAATTCTTTTATATTCCTGATGGCCTCGTCTATAAGAGTCTAATGTTATCTCAACCATGGGGCTTTCCAACCCCCATGGCCACAGTCCCAAATCTCCCCCTTCTTTATTAATATCAACCATTTTCTCAACACGAATTACTACTCCATATATAACAAGTCCATTACACACATTCCTTTTCTTCTTCAGTAGCTATCATTTGCGTATTCCAATAGTGTCCCCTTTTCCCGAAGGGGACTTTCAAGCTTCAAGATCACAGGCTAGTTGTTTCGTGAATATGGTGAGGCTATTCTTGAACCCCTGTTGTAACACTGTCCACGTAAGCTGAGTTTTCCATCCTCTATTAGGATTTTCCCACTCAAAGGCAAAGAGTTTCTGGCTTTCAGTTGCCACGGGCAGGCAGAAAAAGGCATCCTGTAAATCTAGTACCGTGAACCAAACTTGACTGCTTTTCTCATTTTGTAATTCCAATCCTTTTTCCCAATTTAAATTTCAAGTATTGCAAAAAACACCTTTTCCTGTTGGCCAGTTGCTCCTATTACATTTACAGACTAATTAATACAGAGAAAGAAGTTCCCGTATCCAAAAAAAATTTCAAGCCTGTTATAAATGAGGTCTCAACTCAATCTGTATTTTGTAATATTTATAAAACAAATATTTCTAAAAGGTATAAAAGCTATAAAAGGTATAAAAGGCTGAGTCTGGCCGAACCTATCTTCATGAGGCAATCAAAGTGCCTGTTCTGTCATGGTCTCCGTTCTGCCAGCCTGTTCCTCTTTACTTCTTTTTCCTGCTTCTTTATTGATGACATAACTGCATTATATCGTGTTGCCTTTTTTTTTTTCATCTCGAGGACAGGCTCCCCTCTTATACCCTTCTCCCCACAGCAGTTCTTTTCAAAACAACTTTTCATTGGTCAAACAACTTTGAATGTAACAACAACAGCAAACACACAGAAACATCCATGTCTTAATGGCTGGAAAAAAAGAGAACCAGCTGGAGAAAAAGAAACCGGAGACTGCATGGAGTCTCCTGAATCACCCTTCTTTGTTCCCTCTAAACTCTTTTACATTCCTGATGGCTTCATCGTTAAGAGTCTAATGTTATCATCAACCATGGGGCTTGCCGACCCCCATGGCCACACTCCCAAATCTCCCCCTTCTTTATTAATATCAACCATCTTCTTGACTCGAATTATTATTCCATATATCACAAACTTTTCTTTCGACATACAAATTTTACTATTTCAGATTATTAATGAGCCCCGTTCCAATCATAAATCCATAGGACTTTAGGAAAACACCTGAAGCACTCAGCCTTCCATCTTCTAGAGAAACAATACCACCTTTTCCACAAAAAGTAAGCCCAAACTAAAAAGGAATCACTCCTGTGTGTTATAAATGAAGTCTCAACTCAATCTGAATTTAGTAATATTTATAAAAGAACTATTTATAAAAGGTATAAAAGGCAAGTAAACAGCGCTGGGTGTGTGGGGAGTCTACACTCCACCAACACGCACACACGAACATCAAACATTCTAAATATACAGAACATGGCTTTTACATACTAAACCCGAGTATACGTATACAATCAGAAAATGTAACAAACAATCCTTTAAGTTCCATGACTTAACAGTCTCCATTTTCCATTCCTTTTCTTGATTACAAACAAGTCTCCATTTTCCATTCCTTTTGAACAATATGTCTTGCTTTAAGTTGTCAAGCAACTCGGTCTTCGGGCCTTATGTGTCCTAATCTTCCCAGATCGAAGGGAAACATATTCTTCTCCTTTTCAAGGCTGTGAGAAACACTCCGTAGCCAATAACTTAGGCTCAGGCGAGTATCTCAGTGAAGTAGTAATTTATTCGCGATTGCAATGGCGGGCGCCACACAAGCAGGAGAGAGCGCATCTACTAGTTCCAAAACACAGTTTATATACCTTTTGATGACAGGACCCTCCCCTGTTTCCCCACTGAGTGGGTAATCCAGATTCACAATCTATCTGATGCTTCACAAACAATGCATGGCCTTCAGTTGCCGGCCTGTTAAATTTCAAATTTCTTTTGACATTTTTACTGCTTGAAGTGGTAATGTTTCTTCACTTATCTGACTTGACTTGACACCGCGATTTTCACCTAATTGTCCTAAGGAGTCTGGTTGTCTGCATTTTACAAGGTCGCCTGCTAAGCTTTCTTATCACTGTAAGCATATCTCAGTACCACATTCCTTCCCTCTAAACAATGTAATTCTGCAAAAACATTTCTATTCCCACAATTCCCCCCTTTTCTTCTTTATAAACTGTTGATTTTTGCAAAACCTTTCTCTAAGGTGTAATTTGGTAGATTTCTTCTTCTTCTTTGCTTTCTTTGCTTTCCATCTCCTCATTATCACCTTATCTGAGTAAGGTGGTGGCTCCATGGTCATTTGTTTCAATAGTGCAGTTTCAGTTAACCACTGTACTAGTCCTCTTACACAGGGGATAATGCAGCATCCAATGGCTGTCAAAACTCCTATAACTACGATCAAGGATGTAAATATGACTACTTTTTCTGCCAATTCACTGGCAAGGGTGGTAAGCCCTTGCAATGCTCTAGTTACTGAGCCATCTGGGACAGTATTGTTGGGTATAAGAGTGCAACAATGGTTGCTCAGTATCACACACACAAACACCCCTCCTTCCTCCGTGAGCATCATATCTAATGATGTTCTGTTTTCCTAAGCCACTTTGCTGGTGGCATCTAGTTGTTCAGCAATTCCTCTCATCGCATCCCTTGTATAATTTATGACTCTCTGCTGATTAGAGTAAATATAATTAATCCAATCCACATTCTTATTGATTGTTACCCATCAGAACAGTGACTCAAACCCTGCAGCAATTTGATTCCTGGCTTTCTGTTCATCGGAAACTCCTCTAGACACTCCAATAGAATCTGTATATACTCTGTCATCGAATGATACTCCTAAGCTTCTTTAACTTCTTCTGGGTATTTGTGATGTTTCTCTTTCAAATGCCAGGGTGAAGGGTATAGCTAATTGAACAAGTGCACAAGTGTCTCCCCAGTTATATGGTAGGGTGGACCGTAAGATCTTCCCTCCACTGTACCACCAGAGATCTGCCCTGAGGATCTCAAGTCTTGAGCAGTTTCCCATGAAGTCCTTGGTAGCACAAGGCAAATTCTCCCAGATGCCAGGTAGCACTCACACCCTGCCGTGAGAGGCAGGCTGTATGGTTACCTATAGCTGTGAAGAATACAGGGGGAGCTCTGATATTGCTATCATGCAAGGAAAGGAATAGCAAAGTTCCCCAGGCAGTCTTTTCTTGATACAATGCAATCATACATTGCATCCTCTGGGAATCCTTGGTCCACCCCCATGGGAAGGGCCCTATCTGGGCAATCGGTCATCCCAAGGCACAAGCATAGCAGTAGCTACGGTTGAGACTCTGGACAGTATATTTGACCCATTCTATCCAGGCATTCACATCCCCATACCCTGTTTGAATCTCAAATGTTTGAACTGCCACATTTCAGAGGGCCTCCTGTTTTCTCTCCTGTTTTCTCCTTGAGTTTCTCCCTTTCTCTGATGGCAATAGAGGATCATTTCCATACAGCTATTCTCAATCTGGCTGTTGGGTCTCTCCCAGTTATTTGTTCTCTCTGCTCAATTGTCATTGGGCATTTAAATCTCCACAAGCTAACACCTCACAAGCATCAAACGTGACGGCTTGTGGTACATAACCCTCTGTCACAGTCACCCATATTTTGATGGGGTATCCCGTTTTTGCTATTATCTGGTCATGCCTTTTCCAAGTTGTCAATTGACTGAGGCCTTCTCTGAGGCCTAGAATCACTAAAAACAAAATTAGTAATTGATTTTTCCCTGTCATTATTTTTAAACTTCAGGTTTCCAAATAATTATCAATACAAAGAATAAGATGTACACTACTACTATAACAACCCCCCCCCCCCTTGGGAGCACTGCAATTCGCTATAGGTCTGTCCTTTCTCTCAATCACAAGTCACACTCATTAGTTATCTTATCCTGCTCAGAGTCCACTATGAGATTTTTCTTTTCGATTTCAACTTCCAAGTCTTCTGTAGGAACAGCTTATACTCGAGTATAGTGAGTCCAACCTTTGTCCGCAGTTCTTACGGCTGTTTCAGTGGTCAGTAATTGTCCTTCCCATTCAGGCCAGAGTTGACTCTTTCCAGGTCCGAATCAGGACCCGGTTTCCTGGGTGATGCTGGTGAATGGGGAATTCCAAAGGTGGGGTTTGAGCCGACAACCCACAGGTCCTGAGAGATGACAAAGAAGAGGACAACCCCAGAATACAGTTCTTAAGAAAACTCTCTTGTTCTGAATTGTGGTATCTCATCCCTTCTGCCCAAATAGAGCAACCTGAACAGCATCTCATATGGTGAAATTCCTATATCCTTTCTTGGTGCTGTTTGAACCTGTAGGAGTAAGCATTTTACCCAAGGAAGTTGGGTTTCTAACACTAATTTAGTTAATTGCTTCTTTAATGTCTGGTTCATTCGCTCCACCTTCCCAGAAGAGGAGGGGTGCCAGGGGCTGTGAAAATCACACTCAATCTCTAAGGCCTGCTTTAACCCTTGCAGTAAAGCTTACACCCATCCAGTCACGTGGTCAGTTAGGACAAACAAGTAACTCAGTAAAGCCTACCTGTATAATTTGGAAAGGTCAAACCCCTGGCTCCCGTCCCTCTCTAGATGGGTTACAGAAGACCTTTTTATTTACCTTTTGACATATGGTACATCCTCTGAATATGTGCTTCCCTAAAGTGTATATTCCTACACAGACATACTTTCTTAGCACAACATCACACATTGCTTGCACCTCCCAATGACTCTTTTGATGTAAAACAGTTAATATTTGCCTCATTATCACTTTATTCAGCATTTCTCTCCCATCAGGGAGTATCGATTTTCCTTCAGACTTCATGGCTCCTGATTCCTTAAAAAAAATCTTTTAAAACTTTTTAGTTCTTTCTTAATTTTAAACAATTCCCTGAATCCTCTCTGCATTTATTCTTTATTTTCCTTCAGACATTAGATGCCTTAAATACCTGACTTCTTTCTCCATATTGTAATTTAGTTTTCAATACTCCCAAGCCCTGCTTTCCCAGAAAGTTGGACAGCTTGTTAGTAGCTTCCTTCACCACTCTTTTCTCCTGTCCTGACAATAAAAGATCATCCACATATTTGTAACAGTAACACCTCCTCGGGAGGTTGGAATTGCTCCAAAATCTGTTCTAGAACTTGCCCAAATACATAGGTGGCCCTGTAAACCCCTGAGGTAAAATTGTCCACCTATATTGTTGCTTCCGCCCCCATTTCAGGGTCTTTCCAGTCAGAGGTGAGTATATCTTTGCTCTCAGGGCCTGAGAGCACTCCATTAATAATTACTCCATTAACTGTTATTCCAGTCTAACAATTTACTAGTTGAATGCCCAATTTAATCATCAAATCCCTTCCCAACAAGTTAGTCCCTGCCTTGGGTACATGCAATAATTGCCCAGTGATCATTTTATCCCCTAGTCTCAGCTTGGTATCCCCCAAAAGTGGCACTGTTATCCCAGCCCCTTCTACCCCCATCACTTTTTAGGGTTTCATTAGTTAATGTAATCCCTGATACTTTACAAGCCAGTAATGACCTAGCTACCCCAGTGTATTGGGTTCAATGGCAAGGTTCATGGGGGGGGGGGCGGGGGGGAAGAGAAGATTCTTCTTCATGAGAAGAATCCAGAAGCCTCCCCGTGGCAGATAAGGGACAATTTCATGTGGCCCCAAAGGGGCCCACTGCTGCCCAGAGCCAAGCCATGAGCAACACAGTATGTGCTTCTGTGAGAGCACATCCACGAAGACAAACAAACAAAGAAACAAACAAAAACCTGCTGCTCAACAGCAGCTGGGAGAGCAAGGAGCAAGAAACCTCCCTGCAGACATCAAAGTCAGTGCAGAAGGAGAGGGAGGAGGCACTCCAGGAGCTGGAGCCGAAGCCCCCCTGCGGCCTGTGGCTCCTGGTGGAGCAGGCTGTCCCCCCCGTCCCCCTCCCTGATACTTGGGAAACTGACCAAACACCACAGCAAATATACCAAAACTTCTAGACTGTTACTTAGATAATGCCTACATCCCCTTTCCCTGCTCATTCAACTTCAAACAGCTCTGTCAAACGCTACATACCACACCATTAACACCTTCAGTAACGTTTTTTTTTTTTTAAACACTTCTTTCTATCTTTCTTTCTACAGCCTGTACTTTCACCAAAGTTTCAGTCAAGGGCCAACTTAATTCCATACCTTTCTCCCTCCAGGATGCTGAAACAACATATCAGTATACCATATTTCATACCATTTTCCTTCTTTCCTCCTTCTTCCACTCCATATATTGCTATTCGAAGTGGCCAGCCTGGCCACACTTAAAACATCTTATCAAAGTGTTATAAATGGCTCAGGATTCAAATTAGGATTAAATAAAAAAATAGGATTTATTGAAAGAATATAAAGGAATAGAGGTAAGCAAACAGCGCTGGGTGCACCGGGAGTCTCCGCTCCACCAGGACGCACACCAGTTACATCAAGCAGCAGATTTTTATGCTCCTAGACTAATACATATTCATTACTACTTCTAAAAAAATAGATTATTATAATTAGCTTCCGGGGTCCAGTCCCTCCTACTGGAACATGCGCAGTCTCCTCTGGGGGTCTCCTCTGGGGGTCTCTAGGGGTCTTTCATGCTGAAGGCTCGTAGTCTTCCTCTCCCCCTTTGTACTTACTTGGCACCATGCCAAGTTTATAGAACATTCTCTTCAAGTCTTGTCTCCCAGCCGTCCTTCAGCTTCTTTTTCCTTCCTCTTAATCTCTCGGCCCCCCTAACCAGATACCAAAGATCCGCATAGTATCCCATAACAGTCACTAGTTGTTATCAGTTGTTCTGAAACTCCCAGACATCAAACACAAACAGCTTTCTTATTTGACGCTTCACGAGTAATTAAAACATTCTTCCCCAGCCATTCACAGACACATCTATAGCAGTGTTAAGTTAATCTCGAAGAAGACAGGAAAAAAAAAGGCTGTAATTGTTAGAAATAGAAGTCCGGAATAACAAAAGCAAACAGGTTCATAAATTTAAGGAGTATTTTCTGAAGACTTGATAAATTGACTAGAATGAGGGGGAGACTGGGACACACTGCATCTGTGGTTCAAGAATTAAATTGCCAGTGCAGGGCCCAGAGGCAGACAGGATTCAAACAGAATTGTTCTTCATGGACACGAGTTGTTAAAACATTCCTCACAAAAGCCTGTCCCTGCTAGGATTCAGGCCACAACACAGGCAGCTTTCTTTGCCTGCCATTCCTTCATCTCTCTTCCTCTCCTTTCCATCCTGGCCCTGACTCCCCCTGAAGATTTTCTTCCTCTTTCTCCAACCCTCTGCCTCACTACCCGCTGCACTGTCAATACCATTAGTTTCGCTCTCTGCTTTTCCTTCTCATCTCCCCTCCGGGACACACACCTCCAGGGCCTCCCGCAGGAGCGTCCCCCAGTGACTGTTCACTACATCCCCCCACCTTCTGGAGCATTTTCTGCGTATCTTGCCAGGCTTTAATCACACAATGAACTTTCAAGAGCCCTTGGGATACCGGGTCCTCGGGACTCATCCCCGAGTACTTTCTCATTCTGACCCCAAGTCTCTCATATGATTTCTGTGTTGCACACTATTATTATTCCAGCCAGGATTAGCAAGTGGGCATTTCTGCTCAGCCGGTATTACCCCTGGTCCTGGAGGATGAGCTCTTTCTCATTCTTGTATAGCAGCTCTCCTCCTGATCATTCCCATTTCTTTCCCTGTAAACAACATACTTATAGACATAATTCCCTTCCCCCAAGAGTATAAGTCAGGTCGTAGGAACTGGTCTAATTAATTGTTCAGCTAGGCTGTTGGGGTCCTCGAATAAAGACTTCTTCTCCTTCTTAAAAGTCCTAACCTCTCTGCTGGTAAGGAGGGGGGGTAGTTCACCTAAGAGGATACGCAGTTAGTGTTACAGAATCACAGAATTTCCTAGGTTGGAAGAGACCTCAAGGTCATCGAGTCCAACCTCCAACCTAACGCTAACAGCCCTACACTAAACCATATCCCTAAGCTCTACATCTAAACGTCTTTTGAAGACTTCCAGGGATGGTGACTCCACCACTTCCCTGGGCAGCCAGTTCCAGTGCCTCACAACCCTTTCAGTGAAGAAGTTCTTCCTAACATCTAACCTAAAACTCCCCTGGCTCAACTTAAACCCATTCCCCCTCGTCCTGTCACCAGGCACGTGGGAGAACAGGCCAACCCCCACCTCGCTACAGCCTCCCTTGAGGTACCTAAAAAGAGCGATAAGGTCACCCCTGAGCCTCCTCTTCTCCAGGCTGAACAAGCCCAGCTCCCTCAGCCGCTCCTCGTAGGACTTGTTCTCCAGGCCCCTCACCATCTTCGTCGCCCTTCTCTGCACCCGCTCAAGCACCTCGATGTCCTTCTTGTAGCGAGGGGCCCAAAACTGAACACAGTACTCGAGGTGCGGCCTCACCAGAGCTGAGTACAGGGGGACGATCACCTCCCTAGCCCTGCTGGTCACGCTGTTCCTAATACAAGCCAGGATGCCGTTGGCCTTCTTGGCCACCTGAGCACACTGCTGGCTCATATTCAGCCGACTATCAACCATCACTCCCAGGTCCTTCTCTGCCTGGCAGCTTTCCAACCATTCCTCTCCCAGTCTGTAGCTCTGCTTGGGGTGCTACAGTACAGTTAGTAATGTTAGTATCACGGAAGGCAAAATTCTCAACATATCTTCTACCTTGTTCTAATTCTTGCCAGAGCCTAGAGTACGATCCTTCTTTAGGGACAGTGTTAATTACAGTCCCTGTCTCTCTTCCTGGAGTGACTGCTGCTGCCACGGGTACAATATTAGGATTATAGGGAGCATAACTTGGCTCTTTCTCCGAAAAAGGAATCTTATTGTTTACACATGAATTTAAAGCCTGAATTTTCATCAGACCCGTATTTTGGCCAAAATACTGCTGTTTCCTTAATTGGTTCTTTTGTCCAGACTGATACACAATATTTAACCTTTTTTTTTTTTTTTTTTTTTTTTTTTTTTTTACAATCTCCTCTAATTTGGGGATTATGTTTCCAATTTCTTATCATTCTTCAGGAAGAACTGTTGGTAGGCACTCCCCCAAGGATATCTCCCTGTCCCCTGGAACCCATATTTCCCATTTTTCCTAGCCCTCGTCAGTATGTTGCTACAGAAATTTCCCTTCTGCAGTGTACCACACACTAACGTACTGATTCTGGAAAATGGGGGTGTACTGCCAAGCACTTCCCAGTGCAAGGGTTACCGTACACCAAATTTCCCTGGTGTAGTGCCAGCACTTCCCTGTGCGAGGGCTTACCATACACCAAATTTCCCGAGTCTCTTCCTTTCTGTATGGAGTATTTTGCCTCTCTGTATTCAAAATCATCTGTTTGTTTCATTTTCTGAATCCTCTTTTAGTGTGTGGAACACACAATATAAAATTAGTGGAAGCTGAGAGGTGCATTTCATGCACCTCAGGTCTGCAAGGACAGGGTTTGCTATCCTTCATGGTCACTTCTGTGTCTGTCTACAGTTCTCTTCTTGCAGCACCAAAACACATACAGTGGAGCCCAGGAGAATGTAGATCTGCAGTAGACTGCTCACTTGTAATCTGAACTTTTTGTTGCTCCCTTGTTTAGCCTGAATTTCACCCAGGCTTTGAGAGCCAGGCTTTAATGGTGATGTTTAATGACAGGTTAGCTTTGCTAAGACCTAACTAAGTAATTGAAGTTGGGAAGAAAAAAAAAAAAAAAGTGAAGAATGCTAAACCTGTTGTAGCTTGTGCTTGTTCTGATGTCCCCTAACCTTGCCAAAAATTGCATGAAAGTCATACATTAACAGCAGCATTTCCTTTTCACAGCAAAGGAATGTAGAGACTGGCAATGAAATTCAAAGTGAGAAAAGATTTCCCCCAAACAGCCTCTTCCTTTCATGCTCTTTTTCTATTTACTGTTACTCATAACCTAGTAATCCACTTTGCATTTTGTAGTTGGGATTTTCCCTGCCATTTAATAATACATCTTTTTTTCCCCCCTCCTTCTGTGCTTGGAAAAATTCAGCTAAAAATTATACATATTTTATTTTTACATATATAAAGCTATGTAAAAAGGTGTCTCAATGGGACTAAGAAAGAGTCTTGACTCTTGATAGAAATCAAAGGGGCAGTTGGTTAATCTGTATTTTTTCATATTAGCATGTGCATGTGTCTGAAAATATTAGTAATAACGTGATGATGGTTATTTACTTGGTGTGTTGTATTTATATGTGCTTGCTAAATACCCTAACATATATTCACCAATAATGTAGGTATGTTCTGAGATGCTACTCGAGGGCTCCTGCCTTTTCATGAGTTAATCTTAGATGTCTTGATCTTGCTTATCAGTACCCAAGCCCCGCAAATGTCTCCCACTTCCTGTTGATCTATAAAAATCTTTCATATAGAAGATGTTAATTGTAGTAATGTGCTTGAGCACATGATAGAATAGGTACAAGTCAAGTGAGACAACAGTTGAGTAATGCGGCGTGACTTCCTTCCCCTGCAAGGTAGAGGGGTGCATAACCTTATGGGAAATATCACAGATTTCCCCTTCTCCCCTACACGTTGTGTCTAGGTTTGAGGTTGCAGCAGAGAAAAGACTTGTGGTTATGGACTGTTGCATTGTGTTACAACTTTGCTTGCTCTGAAAAGCCAGGTTTGGGTTGCAGGTGTGACAGCTATCTGGTCAGCTGTGGGGAAGAGGAAACAGAAAACCGGTGAATGAAATACTAAGAACGCCTCCCACCATGTAGGAGGCAGGATCTCGTAGAGAGGTTCTTATCTTTTTTTAAGCCCCTAGATAAATCTAAGCTTAGAGTGTAATACAGCTTTCTTATGTGCCTATGACATTATGCAGGCCTCTCTGTGCTGAAAAGCAAGCCAAATAGTAATATACCACACAAGGTAATTATTTAACCACACAAGGTAAAAAACAAACAAAAAAGAAACACAAAGAACAAAGATGGAAGCAGTACCAGCCTCATATTTAGAGGACAACAGTGGGAGAATAATGCACTCATCAGGACATTCTGTTCATTTCTGTGCTTTGCCATAGATTTCCTGTGTGTCTTGATGAAGTATTCCTTAGCTTCTGTACTCCAGTTTGCCATCTGCAAGTTGAAGATACAGAATCTAAAAGTGAAGATGAGGGTATTAAAAGCTGTATAGCTATAAAAAAAGTAATAAGAAAAAAAATCAGTACCTGTGATAGAGGGGACAATATAAATATTATGATAAGGGAGCAGTTTTAATTGTCACTGGAGGTATTTCTGGAAAGCATGCTTCCCTACTGTATTTACTCCTTTTTCATACATTTGAGTCGGATTGTGTCTCATAGATGCTTCCTGAGTTTTGGAACTTCATAAGATTACTGCTGCTTATTCTATGGATTAGTTTCTTTGCTTTATGCTTAACTGGCAAATTAATGTTGTCAGTAGCTTGGGAAAATACAGCTTGCCTTTTTATGCCCTCAGCCAGAAAGCAATTTGTGTCTGCAAATTTTCATGCAATGCTTTTGGTTTATTGCTATTATATCTTTGCTAAGATAATTATTACTGAGAATATCTTACAGATATTAGTGCCTGGGTATTATTTTGTGCAGTTGCGTATTGGCAAATAAAATGCTGTTTTTAATACTGCTTTAAATTAGTTTAACATATTCTAATAGAAGTATCTCATAAAGAGCCTATAACGTCATGCAAAGTACTTTTGAGACTTAATCAAGTTGGTAAAGCAGGGAATCTGTTTATTTAAATGAAGCTCTGGTATTCTCTGGCTATGCTGAATTTTTGCATAAGTGAAGGGGTGTGCAGGAAGCATCAGAGTCCTACAGAGAAAACTAGGACCTCTGGGTGTGGTTTAGGTGGGCTCACAGACGTGTGTTAACTGACTCTAGCAATACTAAGGCACTCTAGTTGACTATAAGGTTAAATTTTTGGAACCTATCAGTCACTGTTTCACCCCTTCCTCTCCCCACCAAACACAAACACACACACACACCAGGAATAAAGTGATACTAAGGAAAATATTTATTTCAGATAATAGCCAGTAGGGTATGTTGCTCAGAGTATTTCCTTACTAAGGAGCTTGATGTTCAGGTGCATATGAATTTGATAAAAGATGTATCTGAAAACCTTAGGGGAGGGGGTAGGTAGGATTTATTTTTTTTAAGGCAAGCCATGATGTTCTATTAAGTGAGCTATTTAGCATACTTTCATGTTCTTTTGTGCATGCACTGTTCCTTGAGATGCTGTCGCGTTAAGGGGTGTGGCCAATTAACCGCTATGGGTCCAGTTGGGTTCAGGGTATTGAACTGTCATGGTCACAGATTCACCAATAATGTAGCACGCTCTCACTCTAGTCACGTTCAATAACTATCACGGCTAGGAACAATGCAATTAAGTGCAGTTTATTACAGCAACTGCTACGCAGGTTCTTTGGATTGCTGGCAATAAATTCACTGTCTGCAAAAGCAAGCTAGCATGCATGAAACACGCAGGTACACACCTGATATAACCAAGCATTCGAAACTTACCCCACGGAATCCCAATGGGGGGAGGAGGCGGAGGGGGAGAGGCTCAGATCATTGAATGATCCCAGAAGTCAGAAGGTATCCTTCGTGATGGTATCTTCCCTAACATCCCCTCTCTCTTTAGCCAATTTATATTATTTTCTACCTTGAGCTTGAGTGACTCTAGTCATGCATATCTTGGTTATAATTGGTAAAATGTTTTCTCGCTTTTGTTTAAAGGTATAGGCTCTGAGAAATTCACAGCACGTGCTCAGTGAGGGCTGGTCGCACCTTGGAGGCAGGTAGCTTTTGGGATGGAGGTGTGTTTTGGTATTATGATGATATTATAATGAGCAAAAGTTCACTAGAATAGAGCATTTTGTCAAAAACATGACAGGTCATTGGCTCAGGGTAGCAAATGTGCAGCTTATTGCTCTCGGTGTGCACAAGAACAATCGAGTCCCCACCTGGTCACAGAGCCTAGCCGTGATGTCTCCACTCTGCTCTATGCTCCATGCTGTTCCTTAGAGTCAGCACACCAGGTTCCCCTAGTGCAATAGCATCTAAGGTTGGAAGCCTAGGGGACACTTAGGTAATGCAGCTACACTCCACCCTGAAAGCCTCTTCAATTCTGTATGTTTTCTTTAAAATGTGAATATTAGTTTAATTTTCCTAGTCACTTTAGGCAATTACTCTGCATAACCCACCCCGTGACTATAGTCACTCAAGCTTCATGACATCTGGAATGTGTCAGGTATATCACATACATTCTTGGGACGAGGATTATCGAGTGCATGCATATCGTGTAGGGATAGTAAACGTTTCATTATAGTCCAGAGTTTAACATACAAACTAATTGTTAGCATAAAGCATAATACAGTGAGTATTAACAAAACAACAACAGGGTGAAGCATCTTGTTGAAGATTCCCATGGCAGTTGACAACCATCCAAACAATGTGTCCCACCAACAGTGTTTATCATGTTTCTTTATTCTTTGCGTCACTCGATGTATTTTTCTATATCATGATGGACAGTAATCAAAGTCTTTCATCCATTTTCTCAAACTTGTTTCATAAACTGTTTCAGATCTTCATGTAACAGTAAATTCTTCACCAGGATAAGGTTCATTCCAATAGGCGTAGGCAGCAGATCATGTAGTATACTTTCAGTGGGTAAAGTTCCTCCTTCTCCCTGTTGTGGTTTAACCTGGCCGGCAACTAAACACCACACATCTGATCGTTCACCCTCCCCTCTCCCTCTCTGGGACGGGGGAGAGAAACCGGAAAGTGAAGCCTGTGGGTTGAGATAAAGACAGTTTATTAAGACAGGATAATAATAATAATAATAATAATAATAATAATAATAATAATGACAATGACAATAACAACAACAACAACAATAATAATAATAATAATAATAATGTGTACAAACAAGTGATGCACAATGCAATTGCTCACCATCCGCTGACCGATGCCCATCCTATCCCCGAGCAGCTGGCCCCCCCACCCCAGCTAGCCACCCCTATATATTGTTTAGCATGACGTCAGACGGTATGGAATACCCCTTTGGCTAGTTTGGGTCAGCTGTCATGGGTCTGTCCCCTCCCAGCTCCTGCTGCACCCCTAGCCTACCTGCTGGCAGGACAGAGCAAGAAACTGAAAAGTCCTTGACTTGGTGTAAGCACTGCTCTGCAACAATTAAAACATCAGCATGTTATCAGCACTCTTCTCATCCTAATCCAAAACATAGCACCCTACCAGCTACTAGGAGGAAAATTAACTCTATCCTAATTGAAACCAGGACATATATCCACCCCTTATTCCATACCATTTATGTCATGCTCAGGTTCCACCCTTTCCAAGACATTCTATTTAATCACCATTTTTCATCTATGGTATATAGCAATCATGGTAGTGATGACATACAGAATTATATAGTAATTCAAATAATACAATTCACCTCATGAGCTGTTCTCACCCAGTATTAAATCCCCCTGAGGTACACACCGGACCTCCCCTTTCTTTTGCATTACCCACCAAGTACGTCCAGGTCCCTGAGCAAAAGCAATCCCAGGAATGGGTTTGCCTTTTCCTGAGGCAGGGGTAGCCCAGACTGTTTTACCCAGCATGTTTCTTACATGCACTACAGGAACTTTATCCTCTTCTACAGTACGTAACAGGTTTGATTGGGCAGGTCCAGCTCGGTTAGCAGATCCCCTAGTATTGACTAACCAGGTGGCCTTTGCCAAGTGCGTATCCCAATGCTTGAATGTCCCAGCACCCATTGCTTTCAGCGTAGTCTTTAACAGTCCATTGTATCGCTCAACTTTCCCGGAGGCTGGTGCATGATAGGGGATGTGATACACTCACTCAATACCATGTTCTTTGGCCCAAGTGTCTATAAGGTTGTTTCGGAAATGAGTCCCATTGCCTGACTCTATTCTTTCTGGGGTGCCATGTCGCCATAGGACTTGCTTTTCAAGGCCCAGAATAGTGTTCCGGGCAGTGGATATGTTTCCAGCCATCCGGTGGTTGCTTCCACCATTGTAAGTACATGGCGCTTGCCGTTGCGGATTTGAGGGAGTGTGATGGAATCAATCTGCCAGGCCTCTCCATATTTATATTTCAGCCGTCGTCCTCCATACCAAAGAGGCTTTGACCGTTTGGCTTGCTTGATTGCACCACATGTTTCACAATCATGAATAACGTGTGCAATAGTGTCCATGCTCAGGTCCACCCCTTGATCACAAGCACATCTGCATGTTACATCCCTGCCTTGATGGCCTGAGATGTCATGGGCCCATCGGGCTATAAATAATTCACCTTTATGTTGCCAGTCCAGGTCCACCTGAGCCACTTCAATCTTAGCAGCTTGATCCACCTGCTGGTTGTTTTGATGTTCTTCAGCAGCCTGATTCTTGGGCACATGAGCATCTACGTGGCGTACCTTTACAACCAGGTTCTCTACCCGAGCAGCAATATCTTGCCACAATGCAGCGGCCCAGATGGGTTTGCCCCTGTACTGCCAGTTGCTCTGCTTCCATTGCTGTAATCACCCCCACAGGGCATTTGTTACCATCCATGAATCAGTGTAGAGATAGAGAACTGGTCACTTTTTTCGTTCAGCAATATCTAAATCCAGCTGAATGGCTTTCACTCCTGCAAATTGACTCAATTCACCTTCTCCCTCAGCAGCTTCTGCAACTCGTTGTGTAGGACTCCATACAGCAGCCTTCCATCTCCGATGCTTTCCCACAATACGACAGGACCCATCAATGAACAGGGCATATTGCTTCTCATTTTCTGGTTGTTGAAGATGGAAGGAGTTAGACCAATGGGAGTGTCCGAGTTGGTACATTTTCAAATATCTGTGGGAGCAGAAGCTTCTTGTCCTTTACAATCGACGTGGATGTCACTGTACCAATTATAAATTTGAATAGCAATTCAGTGCCTCTGTAACCCCAAAGACAGTACACAATTATAGGTTTGGTGTCGTGGTTTAAACCCGGCCAGCAGCTAAACACCACGCAGCCGTTCGCTCACCCTCCCCCCTCCCTCTCTGGGACAGGGGAGAGAAATGGAAAGTGAAGCCCATGAGTTGAGATAAAGACAGTTTAATAAGACAGGAAAATAATAATAACAATAATAATAATAATAATAATAATAATAATAATAATAATAATAATAATAACAATAATAATAATAATAATACAATGATGATAATAGTACTACTACTAATATGTACAAACGATGCACAATGCAATTGCTCACCACCCGCTGACCGATGCCCAGCCTAACCCCGAGCAGTCCGGCCCCCTCCCCCCGGCTAGCCACCCCTATATATTGTTTAGCATGACGTCAGATGGTATGGAATACCCCTTTGGCTAGTTTGGGTCACCTGTCCTGGGTCTGTCCCCTCCCAGCTCTTACTGCACCCCCAGCCTGCCTGTTGGCAGGACAGAGCAAGAAGCTGAGATGTCCTTGGCTTGGTATAAGTACTGCTCTGCAACAATTAAAACATCGGGGTGTTATCAGCACTCTTCTCATCCTAAGCAAAAAACATAGCATTCTACCAGCTACTAGGAAGAAAATTAACTCTGTCCTAACTGAAACCAGGACATTTGGTGAAAGTAAAATTGTGCCAGCAAATAGAATTTGGTTCAGTTATTTTGCTACAACCGGTACTATAATTTTGTGGTCTGGAAGAATCAGCATAAATTGTCTTAATTTCAGTCAGCCTATTGTAAGTAGACCCATTAGTTATTTGGCAACTGATTTGTCTGGCCTGAAGTGGCTTGAAGTTCAGTCATTCAAAGTGAATCATTCCAACTCCATTCATCTTTTGAAAATATCTTTTTTTTTTTTTTTTTTCCATTATAAACTAAAGTAGAGAGATTTAGGTAATTTATATTTTGCAGTGTTCCAACACTTGCACCACTTGCACTATACTGTGACAATGCATGGTTCCAAGGGTCATTATGAGATGTCACAATGAAACACCTCAGCTCCATGTACAACCACAGTAGCTAAGTTTAAGTTTTCCCTGATAGCACGTGTTCCCATAATCCAGCGTATTTAACTTGGACTTGGGACCACGGCCATTTTGGGTCTTTTTGGCTATGAACCAAAAGGGATTGCATTAAGGTCAGGGTAAAGCATAGAATTATCAATCCAAACTGCTGATTTGTGATTCTCCAGCTGTCCAAAAGCAGTTCAGTCACGATTCCTGTGAACACAAAAGGAAAGAATATATGCTCAGTTGTATTCAACCATCAGGGTTAGAAAAAGGGTGAGATAAAAATCTTTGACTTCCCAAGTCTAGGGATTTTTGGGGGTAGTTAACACCATTGCTGCTGTTCCAATCTGAGGCATTTTCACCAGCACAGGTTGTCCAGTATAAAATCCTGTAGGATGTTCTTCTCATATATAATAAACATTTGGGGTGATTGTATTGGTTGACGCACAGAAGGCTTTCAGTATCTCTGCCATTCTGCCATGTTTGGAACTGCGGCAGTCAAAGGTGCAGTGTTAGCATTCAACTGTCTGTAATCCACTGTAAAACGCTGTTGCCCGGTTGGTTACTTTATGGGCCACACCGGTGAATTGTAAGGTCAATGAGTCCTTTTAATAATGCCTCTTTCTTCCAATTCTGTTACCACACCGTCAATCCCCATAAGTGCTGCTGCTGGCGACGGATGTTGCCAAACATTAGTGATTTTAGCAGGGGGGAAGGATATGGATGTTTGTAACAGACTCAGTCTCACTGTGCCTGAATCCACTTGATATGTCATGAAACTCCACACAGTCCCATCTGGGATTTTCCACATTTGCCCATGCAGTATGTCAAATCCTAAAATATTAGTATATGCAGCAACAACTAATACTTCTACCCTGGTTAATTTCTGTTCCTCTGGCAGCCAGAGTGAAATTTTTGTGGTGGGGCATTGTTTTTCCACACTGTTGATTCCCGTGAATTTAACCCTGCGTCGACCAGGTCTTATGCCCAGGGTTTGTGCTGTCTCGTGTAATTAACAACATTTGGGCCCTGGTGTCAATGAGAAAGTTTACCAATATTTTTCAGGGTCCAACAGGAATGGGGCCAGAGTGTTCATTAGAGAGCCATTGAATTGCTAATACCTGCCGAGCAGGGTGGCTCACTGCCTTCCCAGGGATAGTTTTTTTTTGCTGAGCTTCCTCCTCGTCAATTAGGCTCGGTGCAGAAGGTGCACTTTCCTTATGGGTCGGGGGTTTTCTGGTTAGGCAATTCTTCCCAGCTGGAATATTTTTCTTACCCAGAGATCAGACTAATGTAGAGGTCCTCCGTAGAGGCACAACACAAGAATGGTCAGGGTGCACCCAAAGCTAGGGCCTTACACCACAACTCACCCCGTTCCTTATTAAGTTTCAATCTCTCTTTGAATTTGGGTATCTGGGGTTTTCAGTATGGATTTGGCAAACTCACCGGGAGTGATCTGGGGGCTTAGTACTGAATGAACTAATATCTATATCTTGTAGGCCACAGATAAGAGGGGTTAATTGAGCTGGGTTGATAGGAGGTAACAGCGGGGATTTCCTGAATTCATATCTTTCACATATCGCCTGAATGCAGGCTGCTTTCTGTACTGCTACAGCCAGGTCAGAATAGTTTGTGGCTCTAATTTCCAGTGGTTCCCCTCTCTCCTGGGGATCTATATCCCCTGCCCAGTATACAGCTCGTTCAGTTATAGAGTAATTATGGTCTCCTGGTGTGGTAGTTAAAAATACTCCTGGTCCCCCAAAACCTCTTGCTTCTTCCTCATTCAACGTAATTTGGTCTCCTCCTTCAAGAGAAACTCGCCACACATACTCGACTTCCGAGTCTCCTGACTGCCTTGAGAACTTCTCCTGTATTCTTATCAACTCTGCTGGTGACCATGGGATTGTTCGCACAGTAGTGAGGATTTCATCTTCATCATCAACAGTGGTCTCAGTTTTAACTAAAGGTCTCAAAGAAATCAATTGATGTTCAGAATCATCAGTCTTACTGGTATAACCAAGTGTTCAAATCTTACCCAAAAATGTCCCAGTGAGGGAGGAAGACACCACCGTGACTTCTGGTTATACCGACCACTTCTGAAGCAGATCGAACTCCCTCATATGCTGCCAATACCTCCTTTTCGGTTGGAGTGTAGCGGGCCTCATACCCTCTGTATCCCCAACTCCAAAACCCTAGGGGTCGACCTCGAGTTTCCCCAGGTTCTTTCTGCCAGAGGCTCCAGGTGGGGCCGTTCTCCTCGGCTGCGGTGTAGAGCACATTCTTTACATCTGGTCCTGTTCGGACTGGCCCAAGGGCTAGTGCATGAACTATTTCCTGCTTGATTTGTTCAAAGGCTTGTTGTTGCTCGGGGCCCCATTCAAACTCATTCTTCTTACGGGCTACTTGGTAGAGCGGGTTTACAATCAGAATGTAATTTGGGATGTGCATTCTCCAAAACCCCACAACACCTAGGAAAGTCTGTGTTTCTTTTTTGCTAGTTGGTGGAGACATTGCTGTTATTTTGCTGATCACATCCATTGGGATTTGACGACGTCCATCTTGACATTTTATTCCTAAAAACTGGATCTCTCGTGCAGGTCCTTTGACTTTATTTTGTTTTATGGTAAAACCGGCCTTCAGAAGGATTTGGACTATTTTCTTCCCTTTCCCGAAAACTTCCTCTGCTGTGTCACCCTACACGATGATGTCATCAGTGTACTGAAGGTGCTCAGGAGCTCCCCCTTGCTCCAACGCAGACTGGATTAGTCCATGGCAAATGGTAGGGCTGTGTTTCCACCCCTGGGGCAGCCGATTCCAAGTATATTGGACTCCCCTCCAAGTGAAAGTAAACTGTGGCCTGCACTCTGCTGCTAGAGGGATGGAGAAAAATGCATTAGCGATATCAATTGTGGCATACCACTTGGCTGCCTTCGATTCAAGTTCGTACTGGAGTTCCAGCATGTCTGGCACAGCAGCACTCAGTGGTGGCGTGACTTCGTTCAGGCCAGGATAGTCCACTGTTAGTCTCCACTCACCATTAGACTTTCGCACTGGCCATATGGGACTATTAAAAGGTGAGTGAATCTTCCTGATCACTCCTTGGCTCTCCAGTTGACGAATTAGCTTATGGATTGGAATCGGGGCGTCTCGGTTGGTGCGATATTCCAACGGTGCACAGTTGTGGTAGCGATTGGCACTTGCTGTTCTTCAACCCTCAACAGCCCCACAACAGAAGGGTCCTCCGAGAGACGGGACAAGGTAGACAATTGTTTAATGCCCTCTGTCTCTAAGGCAGCTATGCCAAAAGCCCACCGGAACCCTTTTGGGTCTTTGAAATATCCTCTTCTATGTCTATGCCAAGGATGCACGGAGCAACCAGGCCAGTCACACTACGGTGTCCTCCCCCTGGCTGGAGGCAGAGCCCCTCTAATCCTGCTCAGAATCTTCCTTTCTGTGTTTAAAGGACTGCCTGATGGAAACTGGAGCAGCAAGTTTTTTCAGAGAACCCCTTTTTCCTGATTGTTTTATTTTGCAACTCACGTACCTGTGCCTCTAGGGTCGAGCTAGATTTTCCATCTCATTTTCTCATGTCCTCTCCATGGTCACATTGGTAAAACCCCAGGGTGGCACGGGGTGTGTACCCACTATATCGTCTTCCTTGCGCGGATGGATGCTTACCCCTGATAGCTGAGACACTGGTGGGGAGGAAAATAATCTCTCTTCAAGTTGGTGGAACTTTTCAGAAAGTTTCTCCAAAGTATTCTCTTTTAGTTGGTGGAAACTGGTTTGTTCAGGTGGGGAGGAAGATAAATTCTCTTTAAGTTGGTGGACCTCTTCAGAAAGTTTCTCCACAGTCGAGACGCAGGCCTGTAGGGAAGAGGAGAGACTTTCTTCGTACTGCCAGAGTTGTTTAGCCACTTCATCCACTGTGGGTTCCTCATCCTCTTTCCAGGCCATTATTGCCAATGAGCTGGCATATGATGATGGTGCACTCTGTACAAACATCTGCCACATGGGTCGTGTACACCTGACTTCATCTGTGGATATTTGTCTGTTGTCTAGGTCCTCATAAATCACCTTCCGTGCAGCTAATTCCCTCAGGTACTGGATTCCCTTCTCCATAGTGGTCCACTTGCCTGGTAGACATAAAAGTTCTTCCTTGAAGGGATACCTTTCCTTCATAGCTGACAGAAGACACCTCCAGAGGCTTTAAGGCCATGCTCCATCTCCAATTGCTTTGTCAATGCCTGCGTCTCTAGCAAGGGATCCTAGCTGCCTGGCTTCCCTGCCCTCTAATTCCACACAATTGGCTCCGCTGTCCCAGCACTGTAGCAGCCAGTTGATAATCTGCTCACCTATACAGTGACCAAAATCTTTTTGCACATCTCGTAGCTCACGCTGGTATAGGTTTCGGGTAATTACTGTTGATTTTTCGACATCCTCATCTTCATCCTCCTGCACCTCTGATGGCCCAGCATCATCTTCTCTATACCTAGACCTAGCAGAAGACTCTCTGCGTTCTGAATGACTACATCTAAATGACCACAGCTGCACATTGAGAAAATAAGTTAAAATTACTTTTCAATGTGAGGGCTGCTTTTAAGTGATGTAATGAGACCAAATGAGCCAGAACTTGTTATCCAAATTGTTTTAAATATCAAGTAAAACAGCTCATTTTTTACACCAAGAGATTAAAGCTTATCTTTTATGTTTTGTTTTGTTTTGTTTTGTTTTGTTTTGTTTTGTTTTTTTGTTGTTGTTGTTCTCTGCATTTCAGTGATTGTTACAGAGTTTGCACAGTAGCTTTTGTTTTAATGTCCCCTTCCAGCCTGTTATCTGGGTTGGCCTTTCTTGATGAAGCACATCCCCTTGTATGTACTGGTAACTTCCTAGACTTTGCTAAAAACGTTATCTCTTGCTGAACATCTGTATCTGCTAGGCTTTATCAGTTATTGCTAATCCTTTCTTTCTTTCCAAGGTGTTTATGCACTGGATAGCATCATGCAAAGCTGGTTTACACTTTTCACTCCAACAGAAGCCACTAGTATTGTTGCTACAACAGTGATGTCCAACAGCACCATTGTCCGTCTGCATCTGGACTGCCATCAGCAGGAGAAGCTGGCTGGCAGTGCTAGGACGCTTGCTCTACAGTGTGCCATGAAGGATCCTCAAAACTGTGCCCTCTCTGCACTGACCTTATGTGAAAAGGATCACATAGCTTTTGAGACTGCTTACCAAATTGTTCTAGATGCTGCTACAACTGGCATGAGCTACTCACAACTTTTTACTATAGCACGATACATGGAACACCGTGGTTACCCCATGCGGGCCTACAAGCTGGCCACTTTGGCCATGACGCATCTCAACCTGAGTTACAATCAGGATACACACCCTGCTATTAATGATGTTCTGTGGGCATGTGCACTCAGCCATTCTCTTGGGAAAAATGAGCTAGCAGCTATAATACCTCTGGTGGTCAAAAGTGTCAAATGTGCAACAGTACTGTCAGACATTTTGCGTAGGTGTACTTTGACTACTCCTGGCATAGTGGGACTTCATGGAAGGAGGAACTCTGGTAAGCTCATGTCACTGGACAAAGCCCCTTTAAGGCAACTCTTGGATGCCACAATCGGAGCCTACATTAATACGACTCATTCACGTCTCACTCACATCAGCCCTCGACACTATAGTGAGTTTATAGAGTTCCTTAGCAAGGCCCGAGAGACCTTCTTAATGGCTCATGATGGACATATCCAGTTTACACAGTTTATTGACAACCTAAAACAAATCTACAAAGGCAAAAAGAAACTGATGATGTTGGTTCGTGAACGTTTTGGTTGATGAAAATGTGTGAATTTGGATGGGGGGTTGGGGGGAGGGAAAGGGTGGTTTGTTTCTACTTGAGCCTGCCTTTGTATCCTTTTTAACTTAAAGAAACAGAGCCACACCGGTATTATATGTGTATAGTTATACTGAGTTTGCAAACTAAACTGTCATGTTGTGAAAGTTTGTGTGTTTATTGTTTATTTTTTTTCTCCTTTTTTTCTGTTATGTATGAGAGAGAGAGGTTAAAAAAGGTTTGGTTTACACTGAGTATATGTTGTCAAGTGGCAAAAGCCCACATCGCTCTCCTGTTCTTTCTGTATATGTTCACAGCCTCAAAAAACAAGCATATATTGCAATGGCTTTAACAAACAAACAAAACACCTCCATCCTGTGATAAGTACCTCGAATGGATCCAGCTTTACTCCTTTGTAACTCATCCTTACATTTCAGCATATTTAAACAAAGCAACAAATGAAATACTAATAGTTATAAGGCTGACCACATGGCTTTCCAGTGCTGTTCATCCAGAAGCATGGCACACAATGCTTGTGCATGTGGAAACTTAGCAACTGTCAACATACATTCTCAGGGATTTATCAAAAAATAATAATAAAAAAGAATGAAAGCATTTATTGTACTGTATATATATTATAGTATATGTCTGAATACTGAAAAATATAACATTAATTTATAAAAAAAAATCTATCTAATGCAAAATACTTGAAGCTGCAGTAGCTTGGTTTTAAACAAAAAAGAAAACCTATGAGAAGGATTAAAGTGCGCCTTGCTTCAGGGTTGGCTTAGGTGGTGAACTATATGCTGGGCATCTATGCAGAGCCACCTTTTGGATAGCATGGTTGGACTGATACCTATTGGGGGAAGGTGTTTTATATATATATATGTATATATATATACACACATGCTTGTAACAGGCACTATAGTAAAGAGGGACAACAAAAAATACGCAGCGAGAGCAGCAAGCCTTAGCATTAAGAATATAGTGTGCCAGAATTGGGGTTTGTGCCTCCTAGCCTAGAAAGCTTAAAGAAATATCCTTTTGACACAAAACACATAATGTTTTCCAAAATGATTGACATGACATGTTATGCCTTTGCAGTGAGCTAACCTTTGTGCACAAATAACATATATATATTATATATATATACCTTCTGCATAGGTATTTTGACTTTGTGCAGGACAGAAAGTTGTGTAGGTATGACTGTTTTACTTTTCAGTTTATTTTTTAAATATATTTTATTTTCTCTAGAATTACTCAAACAAAAGCAGCCTTCTATCTTGCCTTGTCTTAATGCTTTAAAATAACCAAACTGAAGATCTAATTACCAAACTCTTCATTATATTATTAAATACCAACTTTGGTTACAGTACAATGTCTTCACTTTAGCTGATGGTTCTGTATCCTTGTGCTTTTTAAAGCAGTTTTTATGTTTTGGTGCAAAAGTTGTCCAGTGTCTCTTGTTCCCTTCATTAGAGAACATGATAGAGGTATGTTTGGTAGGTATTTTTGTTTAGAAAAACTATTTAATGCTCTCCATTTTATTTATTATAATAGGTAAAAAGGTTGTACTTCATCATCCATGTAAACATACTCATGAAGTTGAAATTAATTAAGATTTGATACACTGATATCAATTTATTTATGTAACTAAATCACTGTTTTATAAACTTGTTAATGATCAACAGTTTTTTTTTGTTTGATTAAAATTAGTTTTTTGAAAGTTGATTCTGCCTCCTTTATGTTGTTTGTTACTGGAGTTGAATTGTGAATGAATGGTTCGTAGATCCTAAATGCCCAGCTTAAAACTTTGGTCCATTATAGTGGTAAGCAATATGATCACCAAGAACAAGAAATAAATGTTTTGTTCCTCAAAAATCTGCTGATTAGTGGCAGTGCTCACAAGTGCACCAGCTTCTGTCCAAAAGATGGAAGTAGACTTGGTGCATCATAGGAGGCACAAAATGCTGCCTGCAATTCAAAGATGTGTGGTCTATAGACTTGGCATATTGCCCTGGTGAGATGGTAGAGTGCCATGTTCACACTTCATGGATTATTTAGGTGGGTATGAGAGTTGAGATGTACTGCAAATAAAAACAAGGACAGTTCTTGCTGTTCTTTGATCGACTTTTCATGTTGTGTATATGTTGTGTATTCTGAACTGTGCAGCTTACTCCACACAGCATAGAGACTTTGCTCACAGCTGAGAGGTAATATACCTGCTTTTTGGGAGCCCTTGCTCTGTAGGATTTGTGTAGGTTTTCTAGCCCTCAGTGAATAATAGGATATGGCATGGTTGAAAATTGAAGAGGGGAGTTTTTTACTTTGCCAAGATCTTTATTATCTTAGGCATGTTATATGATGTCATATTTGACTATATGATCTGAAGACTTTCATTTTCTTTTTTAGTATCTTCAGCTGAAATGAGAATTAGCATGCAGCAAGCAATTATCAAAGATGCCAGTGTACTCATGAATTCTGACAGTGAGACTCGTGTCACCGGAAGATTAAGGAGGAAAAGGTCTGAATCTTTGTACAAATTCTCATGTAAATATGAGTATTTACCAAGTCTTCCTAACAGCTGAGTTGTCCTGACCTGTAGTACTAATGTTATCTAGCTTCTGCAACTTCTATCCCTTCCAAGTATTGGATTCTCATTATGTTTTGAAGTTTCTCATGAATTTTCTGTTACAGACAATAAGAAACAACGGGATACCTCATTCTGTAGTAGGGTTGGCATAGTTTTCTTTTGCCTCTTAAAAATAATTCAATATTATGGATATTGTGGACTATGGAGATTGCAAAACAGAAGCCTGTTTGAAGAGAAGGCTTTAGAATTAAATGCAGTTCCGATGATTGGAACCTGCTTTTGATGAGATGAATGGCTTATTCTTCCTTCAAAATGGATGGAAGTTTACTTCATGTCCTTTCATGACTGACTAATATCTCTTGTGTATTCTTAGTCGTGCTGCACAGTACAGTTCACACTATGTTAAAAACCTTCGTGGACAAACAGAGACTTGGCCAATATCTCTAGTTTAGATATGTACTACTCTTGTTTTGTGGAGGTAGGGAGAGTCCAGGGAAAAGATTCCAGGAAAAAAAATAAAATCTCAAGGCTCTTTTGGTGAAAACTGTGATCAAATATTTCTAATGCAATTTCTAAAATTACATATTTGAATTAATTTTGCATTATAAAGAAACCTAATCAAAATACGTCTCAAATTGCTTATCTTCTCTTCAGAGCTATATCTTTGAGGTATGCAACTGAACACCACTGTTATCATTGTTTCAAAATGCTTTGTTTTTCAATACTCCAAAATGTTTTTCAATACTCCCTTAAATGAGAACTTTTTTTTTTTTTTAATCCAGAGTCTCTGTTTAGTACTGAAGGAAACTGAACATAATTCTCCCATATCACAGACTAACATTGAATCTTCATTCTTTTGGTGAGTTGAGTGAACTCCTGAAAGATGTGATATTCATTCTGTATTATGAGATTATGTCTTGTGGCCCAAGAAACTGACTTTTGCCCCAAGTTCATTTTCAAAATTTCCTTTACAGTCTACTGATTCTGCCAGAACATAATTCAGCAGAGATTTTTATTATCTAAATTACATTACTTTCATTTACCTTTTTAGTGTTTCAACACTTCATTTCCACATCATTTTCCCTTTAGAGAGAAACTGCGCAGCTTTTCAGAGTGAAAGAGAAAAGGCACCTATGGGAGACTCAGACTTCAGATACTAAGGTGCAACTGAAATCCAAGACAGCTTAGCTTCCCTCTCAGTACTTCATGTCTTATTCTCAAAATCTTTTGGTTTTAATGCCATGACAGTAAAGCTAAATCTGGATTTGCATGTACATGACAAGGAGTTTATTAGATTTTTTTAAAGTGAAACTGTAGGTAATATTCTGAAGCTAGAGCTGTGCCTACAAGACAGGTTCTGTAGAACACCACGGCTGTCTAGTAGAACTGATGCAGCTCTTTAAAAATTATGAATTTGCTAATATATGCAATCAATACTTTGGATGACCAATCAACAGTTTTTGCTGTACAGATGAAATCCTGGAGGCCTCTTTTAAAATTTTTTCTCTCTTTTTTTTGGAATATCAAAAAGCAAAATTGGCTTCATAGTATTTTTAAGTATAGAAGATACTCTGAGTGCTTTGTATTAGTAAATTTCTATTCGACAAAAAAAACCAACGTATTCCATCAATTTCTTTGTATATCCATACAAAGTTTCACGTTGTAAGCTTTCAAAAAATTCTGTGAAAGTCACTTTTCAATAATGCTTTAGTGTTCTGTCAGTTTAGTTTGAGCTGCAATTTTCTTTCAGTTTTGTCTAGTAGCAATTAAATTTTTATATAAGTGGGTGTAAGTAACGTAAGTGCATCAAAACTGGGCTGCAGTTTACATGGAAGGAAATTTTATTTTTTGAATTGTGCCAATTTCAATATGTAGTTCCATAGAGTAGATTTGCACTAGAAGTAAATTTATTTCACTAAGAAACCTTCATTTTGATTTTAAATATGGATTTTCACTGAAAAATCATCCAGCCTTCCTTTTATTTTTTAATAAAAAATAAAAACCAAAAATCCTGATAATTAATCTTCTTTTAATCCAGGATATAACTTGCATAAATAGCAATATAGCTGGTACCTTTACAGGATTGGGAAATATGATACCCTCAGGTATTCTTCTTGCTTTGCGGTTCTGGCTAGGGATAAAGTAATAAAGTAATAAAGTGTTCATAGACGAACATTTTCCCATCCTTTTAAGTGCCTGTCTCCTTGAGAGTATGTTTTTGCAAGTATATTGTGCAAAAGCACAACCCCCCAAGTGTTATGTCCAACCTTTGCCTCATGACACTGCAACAGGTAGTAGAGATATTTCGGGTATTTTGCAATATTGCAGACAATACTGAATATGAGATGAAAAGCTTCATGAGATTTTTAATTAGAGAAGCAGCAAAGTTTCAAAATATTACCCTTTCTTACCTGCACAACCCCTCAGATTTGTTTATTTCCTTGATTATCTAATCCAAACATTTAATGTTTTAATGCTTTTTTTTATGCTTTCTTTTGTTGTTTGCTGTTAAACCTCATTTTTGAAGACTGGAAAGCAAAGCTTTCCCAACAATAGCAGAATCTATGCTCCTGGTGTTCTATTATAGGTGGTCTCCAGTGTGTTCCTGGAATCAAAAGGTAGCAGAAGAGATGCAGATGTCCCATCCTAATTTAACTGTCTAGGTCACAACTTCTGAACTGTGAACTGTCCTGTCAGCTCAGGAGCCAGTCAGTGAGTAGAGTCACTTACTGAGTTTTGTATCAACTGCGTTTCATTGTTATAACTTCATTTTCTCTCTCTTTAGTCTTTGTATGTTTGTACATGTAATTTCAAGAGATTTGTATTTGGAAAAATGTTCATCTGGAAGATGATGTGCATGGTATTTCTTGCTTGGGGTCTGATGATGTAAAATGAGCAATGGAGCTATTACTTGGTAACTGCAGTCCGTGGACAAGCTCTGCTTGGGCTGTGTTGGAAGTATCCATAGAGCAGTGAATAAGAAAGGTGAACTACTTGTAGTTTAGGAGCTGATGAGCTGAGACCTAAGGCAGCAGACACAGCTAGCATGTAGAACCAGCACTGTCTGCCTTTCCAACTCAACACTCCTCCATTGGAATCACTTGTCCAACCACAAAAAGCCTTGATTTGGTGTCCTGGGAATCAAAGGCAAATCACTGTTCATAGAAGGATTCTGGAAAGTTTAAAAATGGATGGAGATGATTAAGGACAAATTTAAATATTCCTCTGGTGAAGTTGCTGGAATTACATAAAGGCTCATCTTGGCACACATTTCAGTGAAGCCTGTTAGTTATGAGAACAAAAGTGGTGATAGAAGTAGTGCTAAATTCTTCCCAGTCAGTGGGCAGGAAAAATAATTTGGGGTTTGTGGCCTCCAATTCCAAATGACCTGAATCTCATTAAACAGCACAATGGCTAACTGTAATGCTTTCTTTATCTCCTAGCTTTTCCTTCACACAGGAAAATATGTCAGGCAGACTGCAACTCATCTCTTAGACACGTTACCAAAGGAAGAACTGAAGTTTCTCTCTTTCTGAAGTTTCTTTCTTTCTGAAGTTTCTTTCTCTTCTGAAAACAAGGGGTCTGGGACAAACATTGTCCTTGCTCAGGCCAATTTGCCTACATGTTAAGGAACCTTTAGCAGCACAACCAAAGCAATTCAGGAGTATAAGGTTGCAAAAGGTAAATTGCATGAAAGGCTTTCCCGACAAGATCCTATTTGTATACTGCTATACAGCAGTTGTTCACATAAATGAGTAGAAACCGTTTTCTAAGGAAAAGGTTACTTTTTTTTCTGTATCTAATTAACATTTTAAACATGTTTAATATATTGTCATGATAACTAAAAATATCCAAAAATAACCACCAAAGTGGAAGATGTGATTGTCCTCTTTGCTAAAAGGAACAAATGTACCTAAAGAAAAATTTCTTCACAATCACCTGCCAAGGCAATTTTCCCTGGGGGCAGGTGCATTCTTCAGCTTGCAGGGGGATTCCTGCATCAAGGCAACCCCAGGGAGTAGAGGGAGCTGCCAGCACCTGTCAGCCCTCACAAAAGCAGATGATGAGGCTTCAGCGGGGCCAGGAGCAGCAGCCACCCTCACATACAAAAGCTGCCCCTAGGGAGCTTGAGTGACTAGGGTGTGGTGTGGTAATTTCAGTGGGAAGCTGTGCATGGAGGGCAAAAGGTGGGTTGCTTTCTATTCTGGGAGCAATGGAGGAAGGCACCTTCTACTGAAATAGAAATGGTGTCCATGCGCCAGCTGGGCTGAGGCTGAAACCCAGACAAAGGGGCCACAACATACCCAGACAGATGACTACACCCAAACAGACCTCTGGAGGACCAAAAGAGCTGCCCAAACCCTCAGTTCCAGGGAACTCCAGAATGCGGAAGTCCCCCTATGTCCTGAAGGCAGAGGTGGGTGTCATGGATGCAGGTGTGCCCAGATGGATGAACTTTTCAAACAAGTGGCTCTGTTATGAGAGGAACTCACCCGGCAATGTAGCATCCAGGAATCCAAGCGGGAGATTGATAAATGGTATTATGCACTGACACGGTCCAAGCAACAGCCCTACCTTAAGTCCTGGCAAGGGGAACATGAACTAGCTTTGAGCCCTCAAGCAACAAACTTGAATGACTCACAAGATGAGGGAGACCGGACCCTCATCTCTGCTTGGAGCAGGAGGAGTCTCCCCCTTTCCCCTGAAGTGCCCCTGCTGTCCTGGTTTCAGTTAGGACAGAGTTAATTTTCTTCCTAGTAGCTGGTAGAATGCTATGTTTTGGCTTAGGATGAGAAGAGTGCTGATAACACCCCGATGTTTTAATTGTTGCAGAGCAGTGCTTATACCAAGCCAAGGACATCTCAGCCTTTTGCTCTGTCCTGCCAACAGGCAGTCTGGGGGTGCAGCAAGAGCTGGGAGGGGACAGATCCAGGACAGGTGACCCAAACTAGCCAAAGGGGTATTCCATACCATCTGACATCATGCTAAACAATATATAGGGGTGGCTAGCCAGGGGGAGGGGGCCGGACTGCTCGGGGTTAGGCTGGGCATCGGTCAGCGGGTGGTGAGCAATTGCATTGTGCATCACTTGTTTGTACACATTAGTAGTAGTAGAACTATTATCATCATTGTATTATTATTATTATTGTTATTATTGTTATTATTGTTATTATTATTTTCCTGTCTTATTAAACTGTCTTAATCTCAACTCATGGGCTTCACTTTCCATTTCTCTCCCCCATCCCAGAGAGGGAGGGGGGAGGGTGAGCGAACGGCTGTGTTGTGTTTAGCTGCTGGCCGGGTTAAACCATGACACCTGCACAACAGATACAGTGCTCTAGGGTTGGAGAGAGGAGACTGTGTGAGTAATGGTGAATATGTCGGAAAGGGCAACCATACAAATTTGGCTCAGTCTGCCACCTGCATCAGAGCCAGTGCCACAGAAAAGGCATGAAGGGTGTTAGTCATGGGGGGGCTCCTCGCTGAAAGGCACTGAGATACCAATTTACTGTCCAGATAATCTCTCCAGAGAGGTTTGCTGCCTGCCTGGGGCCCATATTTGTGATGTTATGAAGAGGCTACCAAGCCTGGTGGTAGCATCTACTACACCTTCCTACTCTTTCATGTATGAGGCTGCAACAAAGAGACTCAAAAATATCAAAAGGGACTTTATGTCCCTTGAAAAGATGTTAAAGGGATCAGAAGCACAAGTAGTATTCTCCTCTGTTCTCCCAGTTGGAGACTGGGACCCAATAAAAAGGAGACTAATGGACCAAGTGAACGATAGGCTACAAGGCTGGTGCCATGATCAAGGTTTTGGGTTCTATGATCTTGGTTGTACTTTTGAAAGACATGCTGATGCTAGATGGGGTGCACGTGACCAGGTAGGGCAGGAGTGTTCCAGGCAGTAAACTGGCTAGGATTATTAGGAGGGATTATTAGGCTGGGATTATTAGGAGGGCTATTGGGATTATTAGGAGGGCTTTAAACTGGATGCGGTGAGGGAAGGGGATGTACCTCTGAGTGGTGGAAGCAAATCTGAGAACACTGTCACTTTAGGAAGCAAGAGGGAAATAGTTGTGAACTGTCCCAATGCAAACAGAAAGGGATCTGGAAATGTGATGTGACCAATTGCCCAGCTGAAATTCCTCAACACCAATGCACGCAGCATGGGAAACAAGCAGCAGGAGTTGCTTGTCATGGCACAATTACTATGGCGCAATTAGAGAAATATGACTTGATTGTTATCACAGAAATGTGGTGGGATGGATTACACAACTGGAACACTGGAATAGAGGGCTACAAGCTCTTCAGAACAGATAGGCAGGGAAGGAGGGGTGTGGGTGTTGCCCTCCATGTTCAGGGAGGGATTGATTGCAAAGAGATGCCTCTGAGAAACAGCCACGGACAGGTTGAGAGCTTGTGAGTAAAAGTTAAGGACCACACCAACGAAGGAAAACTTATGGTTGGGGTCTACTACAGGCCGCCTGATCAAGGGGAGCCTGTTGATGAGACCTTCATGCTTCAGCTACAAGAAGCATCCTTATCTGGGAATGATAAGGTTGAGTCTGGGAATGATAAGGTTGAGTCCCTATGGGTTAGGATCAGCGGGAAGGCCAACAAGGCAAGCATCCTGGTGGGGGTCTGTTATAGACCGCCAAACTAGGATGAGGAGACTGATGAGGAGTTCTACAGGCAGCCGACAGAAGTTGCGAAATCGTCAGCATTTGTTCTCGTAGGGGACTTCAACTTCCCAGACATATCCTGGAAGCACAACACAGCCCTGAGAAAGCAGTCTAGGAGGTTTCTGGAGAGCATGGAAGATAGCTTCTGATGCAGCTGGTTAGTGAGCCTACCAGGGGTGGTGCCCCGCTAGACCTTCTCTGCACAGAGAAGGACTGGTGGGAGATGTGGTGGTTGGAAACTGTCTTGGGCAGAGTAACCATGAAATGGTAGAGTTCTCCATTCTTGGAGGAGCCAGGAAGGGGATCAGTAAAACTGCTGTATTGGACTTCCGGAGGGCTGACTTTGAGCTGTCCAGGACACTGGTTGGCAGAGTCCCTTGGGAGGCGATTCTGAAGGGCAGAAGAGTCCAGGAAGGCTGGGTGCTCTTCAAGAAGGAAATCTTAATGGCGCAGGAGCGGTCTGTCCCCACGCGCCCAAAGACGAGCCGGCATGGAAGAAGACCGGCCTGGCTGAACAGAGAATTGTGGCTTGAGCTTAGGAGGAAAAAGAGGGTTTACAATCTTTGGAAAAGAGGGCAGGCCACTCGGAAGGACTATAAGGATGTTGCGAGGCTGTGCAGGGACAAAATTAGGAAGGCCAAAGCTCATCTGGAGCTCAATCTGGCTACTGCCATCAAAGATAACAAAAAATGTTTTTACAAATACATAAACACAAAAAAGGAGGACTAAGGAGAATCTCCAGCCTTTACTGTATGTGGGGGGGGAACTTAGTTACAAAAGATGAGGAAAAGGCGGAGATGCTTAATGCCTTCTTTATCTCAGTCTTTAGAGGCAAAACCAGTTGCTCTCTGGATACCCAGTTGTCGTGGTTCCGCTCAAGTGGGCAGCCGAGCTCCACCAAAGCCGCTCTCTCACTCCCCCTCCTCAAAGAGGAATGGGGAGAAAATATGTGAAAAGGGCTCAAGGGTTGAGATAAGGACGAGAAAATCACGCAATAATTATTGTAACGGGCAAAACAGACTCAGCATAAGAAGATAGTAAGATTTATTGCTCATTACTAACAAGCGAGAGAAGTGAGAAACAAAGGAAAGAAACCAAAAGCACCTTCCCCCCCCATCCACCCTCTTCCACCTCCTCCCCCCGAGCGGCGCAGGGGAACGGGGGAATGGGGGTTATGGTCAGTCTACAGCGCTTCTTCTCTGCCACTCCTTCTCGGTCACTCTCGTCCCCTGTGCTGTGGGGTCCCACCCACGGGATGCAGTCCTTGATGAACTGATCCAGCGTGGGCTTCCCACAGGCAGCAGATCTTCCAGAACTGCTCCAGATATGGGTCCGTACCACGGGGTCCATCCCTCAGGAGAAAACTGCTCCAACCTGGCTCCCTTACGGGCAGCAGCTCCTGCCGGGTCACCTGCTCCTGCGTGGTCTCCTCTCCATGGGCTACAGGTCCGGCCCGGAATCTGCTCCGGCAGGGGTCTTCCACAGGTGGCAGCCTCTGTCGGTGCAGGGCCACCTGCTTCACCATGGTCTCCTCCACGGGCTGCAGCGTGAAACCCTGCTCCACCGTGGTACTCCATGGGCTGCAGGGGGACATCCTGCTTCACCATGGTCCTCACCACAGGCCGCAGGGGACTTCTGCTCCAGCGCCTGGAGCACCTCTCCCCCTCCTTCTACACTGACCTTGGCACCTGCAAGGCTGTTTCTCACTCCCTTCACTCTCCCAGCTGCTGTGTGGCACAGCGTTTTTTTCCCTGTCTTAAATATGCTCTCACAGAGGTGCAAACAACATTGCTTATTGGCTCAGCTCTGGAAAACAATGGGGCCCTTCCCAAACATGGGGCAGCTTCTAGATCTTTCTCACAGAAACCACCCCTATGGCCCCCTGCTACCAAAACCTTACCACGTAAACCCACTACACCAGTACCCTGAACTGGTGGAAGGGGATGGGAGCAGAATGTGGCCCTCACTATCCATGAGGAAATGGCTGGCGACCTGCTACGGCACTTGGATGTTCGCAAGTAGATGGGGCCAGATGGGATCCACCCAAAGATACTGATTGAACTGGCAGAGGAGCTGGCCAAGCCGCTTTCCATCATTTATCAACAGGCCTGGCTATGGGGGAGGTCCCAGTCGACTGGCAGCTAGCAAATGTGATGCCCATTGTTATAAATGGCTCAGTCTTCAAAATAGGACTATAATCAACGTTTGCAATTTATTAAAGGAATAGAGGTAAGCAAACAGCGCTGGGTGCGCCGGGAGTCTCTGCTGCACCAGGCAGGTAAACACCACAACTGCTCTCTCACTCCCCCTCCTTAGATGAGGAGGGGAAGAAGTAAAGGAAAGAACAACTCATGGGTTGAGGTAAGGATAATTTAATTAAAGGGAAAAAAATAATAATTATTAAGGAAAGATTATTATTAACTAAACAGTTTAACTAAAGGGGGGAAAAAAGGGGGAAAGGGGAAAAGGGAGGGGGAAAGGGAAAAAACAAAACAAATAAAGGTTATGTGGAAGTGCGGACGAAAGAAATTACTCTCTGCTTCCCACAAATGAGTGATGCTTGACCACGTCCTTGAAGCAGGGCCTCAACACACGTAGCCGGTGTTCCGGTGGAGGACCGGCATTTTCACGACGAGAGCCCACCCCTCCCCTCTTCTTCCTGTTTCCACCTTGTATTGCTGAGTGTGACATCATATGGTATGGAATATCCCTTTGGTTGGTTTAGGTCAGCTGCCCTGGTGATGTTTCTTTTCTCACTTTTTTGCCCACCCCCTAGGAGGGTTAGAGAGAGTCTAGTTTCTAGAGAAACTACTGCAGAGGTGGAAACAGACTGAGAATAAGGAATGAATCACTTAAGCTCCTGGAAAGCAAATACTGAAATTAAAATGGGCATAAACATCCTGACCTAAATCATGCATCAATTCTGAAACACTGTTTTCCAATTCATATTCTCTGTAGGCCACGTATGTTATCATGTGTTTTATCATCTATTTGAAGTATTATGTGCATGTGCAGCTAAGATGTACAATAACACCCAGGGTCCTAAAAGAATTTGCTGAAGTAGTTGCCAAATCTCTCTCAATCATATTTGAAAAGTCCTGGCTGTCAGGTGAAGTCCCTGGTGACAGGAAAAAAGGAAACATCACTCCCATTTTTAAAAAGGGTAGAAAAAACAACCTGGGGAACTACAGACTGGTGAGCCTCACCTCTGTGCCTGGGAAGATCGTGGAAAAGATCCTCCTGGAAGCAGTGTCGAGGCACATGCAAGACGAGCCTGTCTGAATTTAAGAAGAGATTGGACTGTGAACTTAGGCACATGGTCTGAACTTTTGGGTAGACCTGTGCGGTGTCAAGAGTTGGACTTGATGATCCTTAAGGGTCCCTTCCAACTCAGGATATTCTATGATTCTATGATTCTATGATCCGAGATAGCCAGCGTGGTTTCAGCAAGGGTAAATCATGCCTGACCAATCTGGTGGCCTTCTATGACGGAGTGACTGCAGCAGTTGACAAGGGAAGATTGACCAGTGTCTTCTACCTGGACTTCTGCAAGGCCTTTGACACAGTCCCACATGACATCCTGAACTCCAAAATGGGGAGATATGGACTTGATGGGTGGACCATTCAGTGGATAAGGAGTTGGCTTGAAGGCCGCACCCTTCAAGAGTTGTAGTCAATGGCTCTATGTCCAGGTGGAGGCTCGTAACTGTGGTGGTTTTACCGTGCTGGGCAGCTAAACCCCACAACCACTCTCTCACTCCCCCTCCTTTAGATGAGGAGGGGGAGAAGTAAAGCAAAGAACAACTCACGGGTTGAGATAAGGATAATTTAATTAAAGGGAAATAATTATAATAATTAAATAAAGACTACCATGAATTAAACAATTTAACTAAGGGGAAATAAAAGGGAAAGGGGAAAAAGGGAGGAAAACAAACAAACAAAATAAATGAAAGCTATATGGAAGTGCAGAGAAAAGAAATTACTCTCTACTTCCCACAAATGAGCGATGATTGACCACGTCCTTGAAGCAAGGCCTCAACGCATGCAGCCGGTGTTCAAGAGGAGGACCGACGTTTTCCCAACGAGAGCCCACCCCTCCCCTCTTCTTCCTGTTTCCACCTTTTATTGCTGAGTGTGACATCACATGGTATGGAATATCCCTTGGATTGGTTTAGGTCAGCTGCCCTAGTGATGTTTCTCTCCTCACTTTTTGCCCACCCCCTAGGAGGGTTAGAGAAAGGCCCAATGCTGTGCCACTGCTGCTCAGCAGTAGACACAACACTGGTGTGATAACACTGCTGTTCCAGCTACAAGTACAGAGTATGGCACTGTTCCTTGGGCGAAGACAATCCCACGAGTGGGTTTGCCTTTTCCCGAGGCAGGAGCAACCCACACTGCCTTCCCCATCCACCTTCCTATATGCACTACGGGAACTTTAGCTCCTTTCACAGTGTGTAGGGGTTTTGTTTCGGCAGGACCAGCACGGCTGTCAGACCCCCTATTGTTAACTAGCCAAGTGGCTTCTGGTAGATTTGTGTCCCATTGTTTCCATGTCCCGGCACCTAATGCTCCTAACATAGTCTTTAACAGTCCATTGTACCTCTCAACCTTCCCAGAGGCTTGTGGGTGATAAGGGATGTGGTACACCCACTCAATACCATGCCTCTTTGCCCAGGAGGTAACAAGATTGTTTCGGAAATGACTCCCATTGTCAGACTCAATTCTCTCTGGTGTACCATGACTCCACAATACTTGTCTTTCCAGGCCCAAGATAGTGTTTCGGGCCGTGGCATGGTTTACAGGGTATGTTTCCAGCCACCCAGTAGTTGCTTCTACCATGGTGAGTATGTACCGTTTGCCTTGGCGGGTTTGTGGGAGTGGTCCGATATAGTCAATTTGCCAGGCCTCACCATATTGAAACCCTAACCATCTCCCCCTGTTCCAGGGAGATTTTACCTTCATGGCTTTCTTGATTGCAGCACAGGTCTCACACTCATGGGTAACCTGTGTGATGGCCTCAATGGTCAAGTCCACCCCTCGATCACGAGCCCATCTGTAAGTGGCATCCCTCCCCAGATGTCCTGATGTTTCATGGGCCCATCGAGCTACAAACAGCTCACCCTTTGTCCTGGTTTCAGTTAGCACAGAATTAATTTTCTTCCTAGTAGCTGGTGGAATGCTGTGTTTTGGCTTAGAATGAGAAGAGTGCTGATAACACCCCGATGCTTTAATTGTTGCAGCATTCCACCAGCTACTAGGAAGAAAATTAATTCTGTGCTAACTGAAACCAGGACACCCTTACGTTCCCAGTCTAGGTCCACCTGAGCCACTTCAATTTTCGAAGCTCAATCCACTTCTTTGTTGTTCTGATGTTCTTCAGTAGCGCAACTCTTGGGCATGTGGGCATCTACATGACGTACTTTAACATCCAGGTTTTCTACCCGGGCAGCAATATCTTGCCACAGGGTAGCAGCCCAGATAGGTTTACCTCTGCGCTGCCAGTTGCTCTCTTTCCATTGCTGCAGCCACCCCCACAGAGCATTTGCCACCATCCATGAATCAGTATAAAGATACAATACTGGCCAATTTTCTCTTTCGGCGATATCTAGGGCTAGTTGTATGGCTTTTACTTCTGCATACTGACTCGACTCACCTTCCCCTTCCATGGCTTCCACAACTCGTCGTATGGGATTCCACACAGCAGCTTTCCATTTCCAATGGCTCCCTATCACACGGCAGGATCCGTCAGTAAACAACGCATACTGCTTTCTGTCTTCTGGCAACTCATTGTATGGTGGTGCCTCTTCAGCACGGGTTACCTCTTCTGTTGGCACTCCGAAATCTCTGCCTTCCGGCCAGTCCATAATCTCTTCCAGGATTCCTGGGCGATTGGGTTTCCCCATTCGAGCCCGCTGTGTAATTAACGCTATCCACTTACTCCATGTAGCATCAGTTGCATGGTGTGTAGTGGGAATTTTCTCTTTGAACATCCAATGTAATACAGGTAGCCGCGGTGCCAAGAGAAGCTGTGCCTCTGTACCCACAACTTCTGAAGCAGCTCGAACACCCTCATATGCCATGAGTATCTCTTTTTCAGTTGGGGTGTAATTGGCTTCTGATCCTCGATAGCCCCGACTCCAGAAGCCCAGAGGTTGACCTCGAGTTTCTTCTGGGGTTTTCTTCCAAAGGCTCCAGGTGAGCCCATGCTCCCCAGCTGCAGTGTAAAGTATATTTTGCACAGCTGGTCCAGTACGGACAGGCCCAAGGGCTACTGCACGAGCTATTTCTTGTTTGATTTGTTCAAATGCCTGTTGTTGCTCAGGGCCCCACTCAAAATAGTTTCTCTTTCGAGTCACTCGATATAGAGGACTCACAAGCTGACTATAGCCTGGCACATGCATTCTCCAGAATCCCACGAGGCCTAGGAAAGCTTGCGTTTCCTTTTTGCTAGTTGGCGGAGACATTGCTGTTATTTTATTGATCACATCCATTGGAATATGGCGACGTCCATCCTGCCATTTTACCCCCAAGAACTCGATTTCCTGTGTAGGCCCCTTGACCTTGCTCTTTTTAATGGCAAAACCAGCTTTCAGGAGAATTTGGATTATTTTCTTCCCTTTCTCAAAAACTTCTTCTGCTGTGTTGCCCCACACGAGGATTTCGTCAATGTACTGAAGGTGCTCAGGAGCTCCCCCTTGCTCCAGTGCAGACTGGATCAGTCCATGGCAAATGGTAGGGCTGTGTTTCCACCCCTGGGGCAGCCGATTCCAGGTGTATTGGATGCCCCTCCAAGTGAAAGCAAACTGCAGCCTGCATGCTGCTGCCAAAGGGATGGAGAAAAATGCATTAGCAATATCAATTGTGGCGTACCACTTGGCTGCCTTTGACTCTAGTTCGTACTGAAGTTCTAGCATGTCCGGCACTGCAGCACTCAGTGGTGGCGTGACTTCATTCAGGCCTCGATAGTCCACTGTTAGCCTCCACTCGCCATTAGACTTTCGTACTGGCCATATAGGACTATTAAAGGGTGAGCGAGTCTTGCTGATTACTCCCTGACTCTCCAGTCGGTGAACCAACTCATGGATGGGAATCAGGGAGTCTCGGTTGGTGCGATATTGCCGTCGGTGCACCGTTGTAGTAGCAATTGGTACCTGTTGTTCTTCAACCTTCAGCAATCCTACAACAGAAGGGTCTTCTGAAAGGCCAGGCAGGGTAGACAGCTGCCTAATCTTTTCTGTGCTCAAAGCAGCTATGCCAAAAGCCCACCGGTATCCTTTTGGATCCTTGAAGTACCCTCTCTTGAGATAGTCTATGCCAAGGATACACGGAGCCTCTGGGCCAGTCACAATGGGATGCTTTTGCCACTCATTCCCAGTTAGACTCACTTCAGCTTCCAGTACAGATAGTTGTTGGGATCCCCCTGTCACTCCAGAGATACAGGTGAGTTCTGTCCCTTGGTAGCCTGATGGCATTAAGGTACATTGTGCGCCAGTGTCCACTAAAGCTTTGTATTCTTGTGGTTCTGATGTGCCAGGCCATCGGATCCACACAGTCCAATAAATCCGGTTATCCCTCTCCTCTACCTGGCCAGAGGCAGGGCCCCTCTAGTAGTGTCCTTCATTGGTCTGTCTTAGGACCAGTTGGTTTGGGCTGGAACTAGATGATCTTTAAGGTCCCTTCCAACCCAAACCATTCTATGATTGCATGATTTGCCATTCTTTGCCTTCACCTGTGGTGTCCAATGAACAAAAAAATGTGAAATACTTCACGGCAACAGATGCTCTAAGAGTAGTGGAGCTATGCACTGAAGTGCGCGTACAGCAACAATAGCTGAAGCTCCAACTATGGAAAACTGACAGAGGCACCAGCAACTCAAATTTTGTGTGGCACTTTTAAACTCCTGTTGCAACTAGTAAGACCTGAAATTATTGCAAGAGAGATTAGAAATGTAAGTTCTCTCTCCTTTTCCAGGAGCCTGGTGCTTAAGTATACAAATCAGAGAAAATCCAGAGAAGTTTAGGTGTATTTCGCTCTGTCTGACTATTCGGTGGGTAAGGAATTGGCTTGAAGGTCGCACCCAGAGAGTAGTGGTCAGTGGATCTATGTCCAGGTGGAGGCCAGTGACAAGTGGTATACCGCAGGAGTCTGTCCTGGGACTGGTACTGTTTAATATCATTATCAATGACATAAACAGTAGGATCGAGTGCACCCTCAACAAATTTGAAGATGACACCAAGCTGAGTGGTGGGGTTGATATGACAGAAGGAAGGGACACCACCCAAAGGGACCTGGACAGGCTTGAGAAGTGGGGCCACGTGAACCTAATGAGGTTCAACAAGTCTAAATGCAGGGTGATGCACCTGGGTTGGGGCAATCCCAGACGTGAGTACAGACTAGGAGAAGAACTCATTGAGAGCAGCCCTGTGGAGAAGGACTTGATGGATGAAAAGTTCGACATGAGTGCGTGTTTGCAGCCCAGAAGGCTAACTGCATCCTGGGCTGCATCAACAGAGGAGTGGCCAGCAAGTCAAGGGACGTTATTGTCCCCCTCTACTCAGCCCTTGTGAGGCCCCACTTGGAGTACTGCATCTAGGTGTGGAGCCCCCAGTACAAGAAAGATGTAGACGTGTTAGAGCGGGTCCAGAGGAGGGCCACAAAGATGATCAAGGGGCTGGAGCACCTCTCCTATGAAGAAAGGCTGAGAGCTGGGGCTGTTCAGCCTACAGAAGAGAAGGCTCCAGGATGATCTCATCACAACCTTTCAGTACTTAAAGGGGTCTTATAAAAGGGATGCAGAAGGACTCTTTACTCAGGTAGATAATGATAGGACAAGGGGGAATGGTTTTAAACTAAAAGAGGGAAGATTTACATTAGAGCTTGGAAAGAAATTTTTCACTCAGAGGGTGGCGAGGCACTGGAACAGGTTGCCCAGACAGGCTGTGGATGCCCCATCCCTGGCAGTGTTTAAGACTAGGTTAGATGAGGCCCTTAGGAACCTGATCTAGTGGGTGGCATCCCTGCCTATGGCAGGGGGGTTGGAACTAGGTGATCCTTGAGGTCCCTTCCAACCCAGACCATTCTATGCTTCTATGCTTCTATGATTCTATGAACACCCTGGGATGCATTAGGAGGAGTGTTGCCAGCAGGTCGAGGGAGTTGATCCTTCCCCTCTGTTCAGCACTGGTGAGACACATATGGAGTGCTGTGTTCAGTTCTGGGCTCCCCGGTATATGGACATACTGGAGCCAATCCAGTGAGGGGTCACAAAGATGAGTAAGGGACTAGAGCATCTCTATATGATCAGAGATTGGGACAACCGGGACTGTTTGGCCTGGAAAAGAGAAGGCTCAGGAATATCTTACCAATATGTATAAATATATGATAGGAGAGTGTAAAGAAGGCTGAGCCAGACTCTTCTCAGTGGTAACCTGTGACAGGAAAAGAGGCAATGGGCACAAACTGAAACACACATTTCCATTTGAACATAAGAAAAGAATTTTTTACTGTGAATGTAGAACACTGGAAGAGGTTGCCAAGAGAGGTTGTAAAGTCTTCATTCTTGGAGTTATTCAAAACCCAAATAGACACAGTCCTGGGCGATCTGCTGCAGCAGATCCTGCTCTAAGCAGGATCTAATTCTGTGATTTTTGTGATCTTCTGAAATGTCTCAGAAAAAGGACAGAGTAATATCTGTGGAGAGGGTTGCTACTATAAAGACTTATTTGCTTTTATTTCAGGCTCAAAATACAGAATTTTCTTCAAGAATAAATAACTGGTAATTTTGGAAGTGCTTTAAAAATTTTCCTTTAAACATTTTTTCTCCCTCATGTTTTCTTAGGGAAGGCAAATGTGAGTTCTTATACTATGAGAACACTGGCTTTGAAGTTAATTTAGAATGGAAAGGTAGAAAAATGCCTCTGGTTACTGAAGACATGTAAAAGATATCTTCCTTTGCACAGCCTTACCTGTGAAGTCTGAGAATCCATGGAAGCTCTCTTCATCCACTTTGCAGGCTTCCATCAGGCTACTGAAGAGGGTGCCAATTGGATCCAAAGGGTGTCCCACCAAACCTTCAAGATTCGTTATTGAGGTTACTCCTTTGTGGAGAAGTTCTATGTTAGAAAAGATGGAGGGAGGAGGGAGGGAAAGAGTGCATATTAGCCACTCTTTAGTTAGCCACTTTATTACTTAAAAGAGGAAGAAAAAAAAAAAAAAGAATGAAGGCAAAACGCCATTCAAACACTTGCAAAGCACATTATGGGTCAACAGTTTCAAATGTAGTGATTTTTTTTTTTTGGAAATCTCTTACTCGCTACCAGGAAATCTTCTGAGAACATCTGCTGAAAAATGACAGCAAAGACTTTTTGACTTTTTGACTTTTTTTTTTTTTTTTTTGTAATGTATCCACATCTGTTTCCTGGCTCAAAAGATGTAGTGCCATTTTGTACGTTTTAAGTGAATCTGATGGCACTGAAATAAATGAAAATACTCTAAAATATGTTCCATTATCCCAAATAAAACATGAGCTTATTTTGCATCTAAATATTAATGAAATGATAAACTCAGGATGACAACTCCTTTAAAAAAATAAAAAGAACAAAAACATTAAATGTAGTACGCAAAAAAAAAAAAATTGTCTTTTAATTGAATCACCTTAATTTTGGCATTCTAAAATTTCAGTCGACAAACATACTTTGTTGGATACTTTGCTTTGTAGCCCTCACCCATAGATCAGTTGGAACATGAAAAAAATCCTTTAGCACAATGAATTGAAGAAAGTATGTATTTGGTAAAGGTTATAGATTCCCCTGATCCCATTTTTTACTAACAGGCTTATGGCACTAGCTCTCCTTTGACTCCAACCCCCAACTTTTTTCTCCTAAACATGTATATGCTACTGAACTATGGGAGATCAGTCTCATTATGGCTGATCATGTAAAAATTGTATACAAGCTATTATGGATGCTCTGCTTCTCTACCTACTACGCACTTACTTGAAGATGCCTCTACTCACTCTCATTTATGGGGTATCACCTTCCTTAGTAACCACATGCATTATTGCAAAGCTTTAAAATGCTAGAAAGCCTACTTCTTACCTAAATGTGTGGGGCTACAAAATGAAACAGCCACACTGTTGAACTGATTGCTCAGGAGGATAGGGCTGGGTGTTTTTGTTTTGTTTTGTTTTGTTTTTTGATGTTGTTGCTGTTTAGGAATCAACTGATATGTAATTAAAAAAAAAAAGTAGATCTTTGTCTTACTAACAAATATCATGTGCTATACATGACATGCAGAAACAAGTAATATTAACAAAAAGGATTATTCACACTGACTTCTTACTGATTCACTTATACGTTACATTACCACTATGATCATTTGCAATGGAGAGTTAAAGACGCCTCATTGACTTTATAGTTTCAAAAACAGTTTTCTTATGCAAAGTTCCAAATGTTATCGTCATCTTGTCATGTCCTTTGCCCTCCTCTCTTCCCCACATTTACCTTTCTTCTGAGCCTGGAACATTTCCAGCTGTTTCTGCTGCTGCCTTCTTAGTGTATTAACAATAGCTATTGCCAGCCTCAGTGCTTCTCTTGGATATCCATGAGATCGTAATGCATCCACCCTCGCACAGGCTGTGGGAACATGTTCTAAAATGGAGAAAATAATTGAATAGCAACGCTTCCATGTCTGCAATGGCCTGTTTTGCTAGGTTAACTCCAAAGGTTAAAACTGTGCAAAAGAGAATTAAAGGACTACTTCTGAAACCAGCATTTCAAGGGACCCTCTGTTCTTTTTGCCAGGCTTCTCATTCATCTCCCCACCATGCCCCCTAAAATAATGCCATAGAAACTAAACAAAGTGGCAAGTCACAGAAACCTCTTTAAAGTTTAGCCACTTACCATGCCAGAGGGGCCACCCATGAGAGTCAAAGAGTGAGTTTTCAGTGTCGTCATGGTAACAGTAGTTGGTGTATAGGTTACTGCTGATAATGTGCTGTAAGTGGCTGTCCTGCCAGTGAAGATCGCATGCCTCAATGGCTCGAGTGAACACCGTCCGATGGGGCCTGTTCGATGAATCTGTCATTTTCAGAAGTTCAGAAAGCTTCATCAGCTTTTACTCATTCATATGTGAATAAGTCATTCACAGCGTTCTTGTCTTCTTCCTACTCATGACCCCCAACTGATGGCAGCCTGTCTTATCCCCCTTCTGCAAGAAGCAGGCTGCAGATGACATTTCACATCCTATTACTGAACAGGCTAGACAAAGTGTGCACCATTCACTCTGCATTCAAAAAGAGATCTATGGAACAGCAAGACTAATGCTAAACAGGGCTTTGCAAAGGGAACAGCTAAAGATGAAGGATATCTGACAGCTCTCCTGAGAACAAACTAGAAAGTATATGGCACAGCTACTCAAACATTCCCAACTTCTCTATTTCTGAGACCCAGAGCTGCAAGGACAAGGGATGGATGAACAGCGTATGAAGAACTCTGGGTCAGACGTGTTCTGCAGGGGTTTCCCTACATCGAGGCCCCTTCAAGGCAGATGAGGGAGCCGCCAGGACCCGGCAGCCCTCACGAGGGTGGCTGATGAGGCTTGGGTGGAGACAGGAGTGTCCCTCCTCTGTCATACAAAGGCAGCCCCTAAGGAGCGCGAGCAACCAGGAGTGTGGCTAACAGAGCAGGCAAACAGGGCTTGTCAGTCAGGGAGTGGTGTGGCAGTGTGTTCAGGCAGGGCATGCAGGGAGGGTGCTGAAGCTTGGCCAGGTTGACTATGGAGCGATAGTATCCACCCAGCAGAAGACAGCGGCCTCACAGAGCTCAGCACACACCCACCACAGCTGATGCAGCCTCCCAGACAGAACTCCAGGGGGAACATGCTGCCACCGAGGTGTCAGGCTGCTGGGTGTGCCCTACTCTTATGCCACTACAGGATGACAGTAGAGAGCACAGCTCTGGGAGGTGTGCCCAGGTTGAAGAACTGCTTTGTCTGGTGGCAGAGCTTTGGGAGGAGGTGGGCAGGCTGAGGAGCATCAGGGAGTCAGAGAAGGAGATTGACTGGTGAGGTAGAGCTCTGCCATCCCTGCAGCAGGGTCCTCAGCCAGCCATAGCCACTGCTCAAGAAACAAAAGTTCCCCTACCCCCTTGCCAGAACGCAGACAGAAGGGATCTAAGAGACAGGGGGGAGTAGAAGCAGGATCCTGTTTGGCGTAGCAGGTGACCTCAGCAGCTGCCTACCTCACCTTCCCAGGTGCCCCTATACAACAGGAATGAGGTTCTGGAACTGTATAGGAAATCAAATGACAATGTGGATAAAGGTCCATCTATATTGAGGGAGTTGCCCAGGGCAAGTCAACCTATGTCCCACATAACAACAACCTCCACCAAGAAAAAAAGAACAGTTATAGTCATAGGTCATATAGTTCCCTTCTGAAGGGAACAGAGGGCCCGATTTGTTGTTCAGACTTGACCCATAAGGAAGACTGCTGTCCCTGGGGCAGGGGTATGAGACATTATTCAGACAGTCACTCGTCTGGTAATAATCCCTCTGATTATTACCCTTTATTGTTTTTTCAAGTTGGCAGTGATGAGATGGCAAAGAGAAGCCAAAGAGCAATCAAAAGGGAATTTAGGGCTTTGGGGCAACTGGTTGAAGGATCAGGTACACAGGTAGTGCTTTCCTCCATCCTTCCAGTAGCAGGGATCAATACTGAAAGGAACAGGTGAACCTATCTGATCAATACATGGCTCCGAGGCTGATGCCACCAACACAGTTTCAAGTTTCTTGATCATGGGAAGGTCTACATGACACCAAGCCTACTGACTCCTGATGGAGATCACCTTTATCTGAGGGAGAAAAGGATTTTTGTCCAGGAATTATCAGGGCTGATCAACAGGGCTTTAAAACTAGATTCGAAGGGGGAAAGGGACAAAACCAGGCCCACCAGAGAGACTGGACACCAATTTTTGAGGAACTGCATGCTGGGGAGGCCCTTCAGTCTGCCCCACAAAGGGCTGAGTTGAATGAAAAACATCTCAAATGTTTCTATACATACACACGCAGCATGAGAAATAAGCATTTCAGCTCCCTGAAATGCTTGTATACTAATGCGCGTAGTATGGGAAACAAACAGGAAGAACTGGAGATCTGCGTGCAGTCGCAAGGCTATGATCTCATTGCAATCATGGAGACATGGTGGGATAGCTCACATGACTGGAATGCTGTCATGGAAGGCTACGTGCTTTTTAGAAAAGACCAGACAGGAAAGCGAGGTGGTGGAGTTGCTCTTTATGTGAGAGAGCAACTGGAATGTGTGGAGCTCTGCCTGGGGGTGGATGAAGAGCGAGCTGAGAGCTTATGGGTAAGGATTAAAGGGCAGGCTACCACAGCTGACGCTGTTGTGGGTGTTTGCTACAGGTCACCTGATCAGGAAGAGGAGGTGGATGAAGCCTTCTTCAGACAGCTCCAAGTAGCCTCTCAGTCACAAGCCCTGGTTCTCATGGGAGATTTCAACCTCCCTGATATCTGCTGGGAAGACCACACAGCTGGGCACAAATAGTCCAGGAGGTTCCTGCAGTGCACTGATGACAAATTTTTGACGCAGGTGGTCAAAGACCAACAAGGAAAGGTGTGTTACTAGACCTTGTATTAACAAATGAGGAAGGATTAGTTGGAGATGTGAGGGTCAGTGAGCAGCCTTGGCCGCAATGACCATGATATGGTGGAGTTCAGGATCTTGCGAGGAGGAAGCAGGGCAAAAAGTAGGATTGCGACCCTGAACTTCAGGAGAGCAAACTTTGTCTTCTTCAGGGATCTACTTGAAAGAATTCCATGAGTTAGGTCCATGGAAGGAGGGGGGGTCCAAGACAGATGGTCAGTATTCAAGTATCACTTCCTCCAAGCTCAAGATTGGTGCGTCCCTATGAGCAAGAAAGCAAGCAAAGGGTACAGGAGATCTGCGTGGATGATCAGGAAGCTCCTGGCAAAGCTCAAAAAGAAGAAGGAAGTTTACAGCATGTGGAAAAGGGGGCAGGCGACTTGGACGGAATATAGGGATGCTGTCAGAGTATGCAGGGATGCGACAAGGAAGGCCAAGGCCCATTTGGAATTAGATCTGGCAATGGATGTCAAGGACAACAAGAAGGGCTTCTTCAAATACATCAGTAGAAAAAGGAAGACTGGGGAAAATGTCATCCCACTGCTGAATGGGGCTGGTACTCTGGTGACAAACTATATGGAGAAGGCAGAGTTGCTGAATGCCTTTTTTGCTTCAGTCTTTACTGCTATGACCAGCCCTCAGAAATCTCAGACCCTGGAGACAAGAGAGGAAGTCCGGAGAAAGGAGGACTTTCCCTTCTTCAAAGAGGCTCAGGTCAGAGATCATCTAAGCACACCTGACATCCACAAATCCATGAGCCCCAATGGCATGTACCCACAGGTGCTGAGGGAGCTGGCCAATGTTATTGCTAGGCCCCTCTCCATCATCTTTGAAAGGTTGTGGAGAACAGGAGAGGTGCCTGAGGACAGGAAGAGAGCCAATGTCATGCCAGTCTTCAAAATGGGCAAGAAGGAGCACCCAGGCAACTACTGGCCAGTCAGCCTCACCTCCATCCCTGGAAAGGTGATGGAACAGCTCATCCTGGAGGTCATCTCCATGCATGTGGAGGATAAGAAGGTGATCAGGAATTGTCAGCCTGGATTCACCAAGGGGAGATCATGCTTAACCAATCTGCTGTCCTTCTATCATGAGATGACTAGATGGGTAGATGAGGGGAGAGCGGTGGATGTGGTCTACCTTGACTTCAGCAAGGCTTTTGACACTGTCTCCCGTAACATCCTCATGGGCAAGCTCAGGAAGTGCAGGCTAGATGAGTGGACGGTGAGGGGGATTGATAATTGGCTGAATGGCAGAACTCAGAGAGTTGTGCTTAGTGATGCAGAATCTAGTTGGAGGCCTGTAGCTAGTGGTGTCCCCCAGGGGTCAGTACTGGGTCCAGTGTTGTTTAACTTATTCATCAATGACCTGGACAATGGAAGAGAGTGCACCTTCAGCAAGTTTGCTGATGACACAAAGCTTGGAGGAGTGGCTGATACCCCAGAAGGCTGTGCTGCCATTCAGAGGGATCTTAACAGGCTGGAGGGTTGGCCGATAGAAACCTTGTGAAGTTCAACAAGGGTAAGTGCAAGGTCCTGCACCTGGGGAGGAATAACTCCAAGCACCAGTACAGGTTGAGGGGTGAGCTGCAGAGAGGGACCTCGGAGTCCTGGTGGATAGCAGGCTGACCATGAGTCAGCAATATGCCCTTGTGGCCAAGTTGTCTAACGGTATCCTGAGCCGTATTTGGAAGAGTGTTGCCAGCAGGTCGAGGGAGGTGATCCTCCCCCTCTACTCAGCCCTGGTGAGGCCACACCCGGAGTATTGTGTCTAGTTCTGGGCTCCCCAGTGCAAGAGGGACATAGAACTACTGGAGCGAGTTCAGAGGATGGCTACAAAGATGATTAGAGGACTAGAACTCCTGTCATACAAGGACAGGCTGAGAGAACTGTGCCTGTTTAGCCTGGAAGAGAAGACTGTGGGGAGACCTCATTAATGTATATAAATATTTGAGGGGAGGGTGTCAAGAGGATGGAGCCGGTCTCTTTTCAGCTGTGCCCAGAGACAGGACGAGAGGCAACGGGCACAAACTGAAGCACAGGAGGTTCCGAATATGAGGGGGCACTTCTTTACTGTGAGGGTGACAGAGTACTGGAACAGGTTGCCCAGAGAGGCTGTGGAGTCTCCTTCTCTGGAGATATTCAAAACTTGACTGCATGCCATCCTGCGCAATGTGCTCTACATGATCTTAATTGGCAGGGAGGTTGGACTAGATGATCTGCAGAGGTCCCTTCCAACCTCGGCCATTCTGTGATTCTGTGTGACTTTCAGTCTTTCTCTTTGAAAAGTGATGTTAACTTTGAGCACTTGTTTAATTTTTTGTCATAAACATCTACAAATACTGTAGATAAAACAAGGTGCACTGAGGTCATGGGAGTGGCATAACCCTTACTGGGCATCTATCCATGGCAAAACCCCTCTGTCAATGTCATGTCCAAGTTGCCACTAGCCTGTCCAGGTTGGGCTGAACTTCAAGAAATCCAGAAAGCAAAAACCACCTCTTTAGGGAGTTATTTGGTGAATGAACTTCTAGCCCCAGCTAGCTGTGAGATTTATAAAGGAACTCTCTAACTATTTCCTTCGGAGGTAATCTTACAAAAAAAAGGACCAATGTAAAACCCATCTAAATTCACATCTGCCCCTCCCTCCCCAACATTTAATTTTAACTTTATCATAATTGTATGAAATATGTATCAAAATACTGAGGGTTTTGAGGATTATGAGGGTTTTTGTTCAAGGGAAATGTCTTGTGTTTTCCCCAGTAGCAATCTTTGTTTAGAGAGGACTGGACAAGGCTTCTGCTAGATTTAATAATCACATTTTTTATTAGAAAGCATGATACTGAATATACAGAGACCTCCAAGAAGGCAGTGCTGCCTCTACACCCCCCCCCTCCCCAACCTGGCAATGCAGACTGCACAACACAGAACAGATCCTATAAATGGCTGCTTTACTTTTTCACCCACTCAGTTTAATGCAGTTGCAACTGATCTCTCTTTAAATAGGTATCAAAGGCTTTGTAACTGCAAACAAAATAAAAATCCCAATACCAGAAGGGACACAAGATTGTAGTCAAGCAAAGAAACAAGCTTTTACTTTGACATACTTCAAGGACATTCCATTTACATGCAATAAGTATTCAGAAGGACCAAGTGAAAAGCTAGAGGACCTAACTAAACACAAATACTTGCTTTGAAAACATCGCAGCCCCGGCATGAAAAAAACAATTTATCCTTCCTGCAAGGAAGTATTAGTGAAAATAAATTTGGCTGGTCTGTCCTTAATAAGAAAGTTACTTGTCCTAGTCCCAGGAAAGAGTGCTGAATTCTGCAAGGCTAGAGTATATAAGATAGATGTTATATGTTGCAGTCAGTGCATATATTTAGGCTTACCTTGGTTAGCATTTTCACCCCGAGGCAAAGCATTGGTTAAATTGGGCACCTCGTTTCCATGGTTTCCATCTTCCCAGGGGCAAACATCCACACTGTTCCATTTTTTCAGCTGTTTTAGCCAACTGGCCTTCTGCTCCAACTTGCAGTGGGGATTTAAAACTATACACATCCATAGAGCACCTGATTTAAAAAAAAATCGCTAAAATATGTTTTCTATTAAAAATGCAGCAGTCAATGACTAATTGCAAACTTCTATACTGTAATATATTTTTTTCTCCCCTACACTGCTTACTTCCCAGCTACACCTAGCACCAGGCAGGCTGAATTCCTGACTCAGAATGTGGCCCATCTGAAGCAGCTGAAAGAATGTACCAATCCAACCTTCTAAATTAAAAGGCATTAAGTTAGTCTTTTGTACCAGAAAATCCAGAGCTCACAAAGCATGGTTCATCAGACAGGAGTATCAGTCAAAACCAAACAAGAATTCGCATAAAGTTTCAGAATAAAATTACCCAAGTTTTTCTTCTAATTTTTGTATCAAGAGTGAATGTTTTCTACAAACAAGAACTATGTATCTTCCAGCTTCACATTAGAGGAACCAAACAAGTATGAGTAAAACATGTATTTTGTAAACACATACTTCTACACTCAAAACCCAGCAAAAGTACTGCTGATCATGTAATTCTTTTTACAAACACATCTGGATCTCAGGGACAAAGTAAACACTGGTTTTATGCAGTCTAATAGGGATATTTTTTACTGCAATTGCTTCAGTAATTTGGTTACACTTGAAAAAAAATTATACATGTTCTTTTTATGGAGCTCTAATTTACAGAAAGCTAGTTTCCTCTGACACATACCTTTTTTTTTCTTTTTTTTTTTTTTGCTACATTTTTTATGTTTGCTATGCACACATACCATTACTTTAGAACCTGTTCCATGACACTATATAACATGGCAGGTATAAATACATCAGGGTTTCCAGCAACTATTTTCAAATTGAAAGATTTTTCTCTAAATCAGCTGTCTCTTCATCAGCATGAACTTTGACAGAAGCAAGAATCACAGAATCACAGAATCACAGAATTTTCTAGGTTGGAAGAGACCTCAAGGTCATCGAGTCCAACCTCTGACCTAACGCTAACAGTCCCCACTAAACCATTTCCCTAAGCTCTACATCTAAACGTGTTTTAAAGACCTCCAGGGATGGTGACTCCACCACTTCCCTGGGCAGCCCGTTCCAGTGCCTCACAACCCTTTCAGTGAAGAAGTTCTTCCTAACATCTAACCTAAAACTCCCCTGGCTCAACTTAAGCCCATTCCCCCTCGTCCTGTCACCAGGCACGTGGGAGAACAGGCCAACCCCCACGTCGCTACAGCCTCCCTTGAGGTACCTATAAAGAGCGATAAGGTCGCCCCTGAGCCTCCTCTTCTCCAGGCTGAACAAGCCCAGCTCCCTCAGCCGCTCCTCGTAGGACTTGTTCTCCAGGCCCCTCACCAGCTTTGTCGCCCTTCTCTGCACCCGCTCAAGCACCTCCATGTCCTTCTTGTAGCGAGGGGCCCAAAACTGAACACAGTACTCGAGGTGCGGCCTCACCAGAGCTGAGTACAGGGGGAAAGACATCTGAAAGCGCTATTTAGCAACAGTTCATTTTCTCATTAAGACCATGCCTTATACACTACAAGAGATTTAGAGAATATGCTTAAACTACAGGCTGGAAAAAAAAAAAAGAATAAAAATACAGCTGGTTCTTCCAGGATAATAAAATTTTTCACATTCAAGTACTCTTTTGCTTACTAAGAATGCAAAATAGATACCCAGAGTACAGGCCATCACATTACATTCATTCCTAGAGTAGTTTGGCATGTTGATACGCCAAAACACAGGACCCAATGGAAACAGAGCCTGATCCTTAAGGTTGCAAATCCCCAGATATTCTGAACACTATGGAATGGGGAAGTAATAGCAAAGAAATCTGAACACCTCAAGAAAATAAGATACGGTACAGTGCAGAACACCAGAGGGAGATGCTGCACTAATGCAGATTATTGGTGCACATTTACAGTACAGCAAAACTTTTTTATTATTATTTTTTCTTTTTAAAGCATCTGAAGCTTTTCATGGGAGTGAGTAAAGCCAATACTGTTTTTAAAAACATTTTAAAATCAAATCATATGACTTTCTATTAGAAAACCTCTTCAACAAGCTTCACTCCCCAAACAGTCAAATTACAAATGTTTCTTATTATTAAGCGTCAGTGTATTCAGCACTGCTCAAGAGAGAAGGAATATATTTCTTGCAATCTGCAAAACAAAAGATGGAGGATATTGGAAAGCCTTAGAGAACAGTTAACTTGGATTTATTTACTTATTTATTTTCAAAATCAAGTATTACTTGAAGGCATTGAAGAGACATCACACCTTTTAGCATCTTAAAAAAAAAAAAGCCAATTTAATACTTTGTAGCCAGATTCCCAGTGCTTTCAGGCTGAAGCAAACAAAAAATAGACTATCTTAACTACATTTTGGAATAATTTCAGTCATAGGCAGAACACACACTACTGATTAAGCAATGCCCCTGCAAAACAAGTAGCCTTTTATTTTTCTGTGTTTCAAACACCACTAGAGAAAAAGGAATTAACTCGCCTTCTTCAGAAGCTCCACTATGCATACAGTGCATCTAGTGGACAGGAAAGGGAAGAGATAGCCAAAAGTACCAAAAACCTTTAAAAACTTATTTCATTTAAAGAGGGAAACTATGTCAATCTGTACTGGTTTCAGTTAGAACAGAATTTTCTTCCTAGTAGCTGGTGGAATGCTGTGTTTTGGCTCGGGATGAGAAGAGTGCTGATAACACCCCGATGTTTTAATTGTTGCAGAGCAGTGCTTATACCAAGCCAAGGACATCTCAGCTTCTTGCTCTGTCCTGCCAACAGGCAGGCTGGGGGTGCAGTAAGAGCTGGGAGGGGACAGACCCAGGACAGGTGACCCAAACTAGCCAAAGGGGTATTCCATACCATCTGACGTCATGCTAAACAATATATAGGGGTGGCTAGCCGGGGGAGGGGGCCGGACTGCTCGGGGTTAGGCTGGGCATCGGTCAGCGGGTGGTGAGCAATTGCATTGTGCATCACTTGTTTGTACATAGTAGTAGTAGTAGTACTATTATCACCTTTGTATTATTATTATTATTATTATTGTTATTATTATTATTGTTATTATTATTTTCCTGTCTTATTAAACTGTCTTTATCTCAACTCACGGGCTTCACTTTCCATTTCTCTCCCCCGTCCCAGAGAGGGAGGGGGAGGGTGAGCGAATGGCTGCGTGGTGTTTAGCTGCAAGCCGGGTTAAACCACGACACAATCATAACTACATTGTTAGCAGTTCATCTCTGAAACCTAGGCAATTTTTATGCAAATGAAGCACAAGGACAAGTGTATTTATGAACCCCACACAAACCACTTCACATTTCAATAGAACCCAACTGCACCCTGCTCCCAGCGACTTCAGAGGAAGCCGTGTATGCATTTGAGCTCGCTGAGGCCCTTGTGCAGCTTTCAAGGCTGCCCTATTGCCTGCAGGATGAGGGGTGCAAGACAAATCTACTCCCCTGAGAAGAGAAGGGAACAGAAAGAGCATTGCGCTCAACTCCTGTAGCATTACAAAGGCCACCATCTGGGAGAAGGTAGCATAATGCCAATAACCCCACACTCTTCAGCCTATTTGGGTTTCTGGTTTTTCTTGGTTGTTTTTTTTTTGTTTGTTTGTTTTGTTTTGTTTTGTTTTGTTTTGTTTTTCTTTCTTTCTTCCCCCTAGTGAGTGTGCACTTTCCTGTATTCATATTTCTTTCTCCTCCTCCCCAAGTGCCTTCACTTCTCCCCTAACATCAGCTCCATTCTGGCTCCTTCCATTCAGTGGTTCCCGTCTGGCTTCTAGCACTGAAAAGTCTGAGGAAAACATTCACTTCCTCCCAATTTTATTTTTATTTTTTTGACTTTCCACATGCCAACTGGAAGGACCCTGGAGAATATTCTTCCCTAAATGGGAAGAATCCACTGATGCTGCTCAGTGGAAGCCCCACTGAGCTGGCCCTTAAATGGCACCACCAACCTGAAGGCTTACACAGGCCTCAAACAAGATACTCTCTTTTCTGCCTAATAGCTCCTATGCTGGGAAACAGCCATTCTCCTCAAAATGCATACCTGCTTGTGTAGATGCAACCAATGCTACCTGCAACATGCACAAAGGACAGGGAGATCACTCACCAATTATTGTCACGAGCAAAACAGACTCAGCAGAGGGAGATTAATATAATTTATTACCCAACAGGCTAGATCAGTGAGAAACTAAAAGCAAACTAAAAACACCTTCCCCCCATCCACCCTCTTCTACATCCTCCCCCTGAGTGGCGCAGGGGAATGGGGAATGGGGAATGGGGGTTGCAGTCAGCGTATAGCACTTCGTCTCCGTCACTCCTTCATGGTCACTCTCTTCCTCTGCTCCAATGTGGGGTCCTTCCCATGGGCTCGGTACTGGGGCCAGTCCTCTTTAATATCTTTATCGATGATCTGGATGAGGGGATCGAGTGCACCCTCAGTAAGTTTGCAGATGACACCAAGTTAGATGAGTGTGTTGATCTGCTCGAGGGTAGGAAGGCTCTGCAGGAGGATCTGGATAGGCTGGACCGATGGGCTGAGGCCAACTGTATGAAGTTCAACAAGGCCAAGTGCCGGGTCCTGCACCTGGGGCGCAATAACCCCATGCAGAGCTACAGGCTGGGAGAGGAGTGGTTGGAAAGCTGCCTGGCAGAGAAGAACCTGGGAGTGATGGTTGATAGTTGGCTGAATATGAGCCAGCAGTGTGCTCAGGTGGCCAAGAAGGCCAACGGCATCCTGGCTTGCATAAGAAGCAGTGTGGCCAGCAGGACTAGGGAAGTGATTGTCCCCCTGTACTTGGCTCTGGTGAGGCCGCACCTCGAGTACTGTGTTCAGTTTTGGGCCCCTCGCTACAAGAAGGACATGGAGGTGCTTGAGCGAGTCCAGAGAAGGGCAACGAAGCTGGTGAGGGGTCTGGAGAACAAGTCTCACGAGGAGCGGCTAAGGGAGCTGGGCTTGTTCATCCTGGAGAAAAGGAGGCTCAGGGGCGACCTTATTGCTCTTTATAAGTACATTAAAGGAGGCTGTAGTGAGGTGGGGGTTGGTCTATTCTCCCACGTGCCTGGTGACAGGACAAGGGGGAATGGGCTAAAGTTGCGCCAGGGACGTTTTAGGTTGGATGTTAGGAAGAACTTCTTCACTGAAAGGGTTGTGAGGCATTGGAACGGGCTGCCCAGGAAAGTGGTTGATTCACCATCCCTGGAGGTCTTTAAAAGACGTTTAGATGTAGAGTGAAGGGCAAAAGATGCATCCTCAAATGCTCGCCATCCTGCATGAGGGCAAGTGGAAGAAACCCCTTCTGCAGGAGCTGTGAACAATAGGATGGTTACAGCTTCTGCTAGGGAAACAACAGTGACCTGATAATGCACTTCAAGCTCTTTTAATTTGAGAATACCCAGCCCAGGTCTCCCTTCTGCTGGAAGAATCCCATCCAGCCACCTCCTGGACTCCTGAGATGTTCAAATGCTTTAGCTCAAGAGCATTTGTCCTGTTGTGCTGGCAGCAAAACTTCTTGTGCCTCAGCATATAGATGTGAGCACACATCAAGCCTAGACACTCGTGCTCATTAGGAGACATCAGTGCCGAGGAGATGCTTGAGCAGCACAGTTTCCTGCCACATTTCACATCACTTAGGAAAGACCTTGAACACAGCACATGTAAAAAGAGGTGCAGATCTTTTTAAATTACCATCTCCGCTTGGTGGCACACCACAACTGCACACTAAAGTTCTCAAATTCAGGCCCCTCAAGGTTTGCTTTTGAAGACAGCTCCTTGTATGTACCTATTTTCCATCTGCAGCACAAAAAAACACTAGCTGTTGAGAAGTGCACCCAACATCAACGTACATTGAAATTAATAAAACTTGGAAAGTAAAACAGCAGGCACCACTAATAACTGGAGGTAATGTGCTGTCAAATTGGAGGCTTGGTTCAGATAAGCTTCTTTGGGTCATTTGCTCCAAGAATTAGCAGGTCTGGGAGCATTGCTGAGGCAATGATCTTTGTCTCCAGGGAAGAGCACAGCATTCACAGCTTCCCCATGGAGGAAACAGGTTATGGTGGTACGCCTTATAGATAGTGGTGTGAAAAGGCACTTTGGTGCTCTGGGAGGGCAGTGTGGGATGGGGTTAGGAAGTGGAAAAAACAGAAAAGAGAATGGGGAAGTCTGAAGAAACACAGGAAGTGTAAGAGGCACCAGCAGTGCAAATAGTGAGATTTTCCAGTAACCATGAAGTTACAGGTGGTTCCTTCCACTATTGTAAGTACATGCTGCTTGCCATGGCACATCTGTGAGAGTGCGATATAATCAATCTGCCAGGCCTCCATGTATTGATATTTCAGCCATCGTCCTCCATACCAGACAGGCTTTAACTGCTTGGCTTCCTTGACTGCAGCGCATGTTTCACATTCATGGATAATCTGTGCAATAGTGTCTATGGTCAGGTCTACCCCTCAATCACGAGCTCATCCATCTGCCGCATCTCTTCCTCGATGGCCCGAGGTGTCATGGGCCCAGTGAGCTATAAATAATTCACCCTTATGTTGCTAGTCCAGATCCACTTGAACGACTTCAATCTTAGCAACCTGATCCAGCTGCTGGTTGTTTTGATGTTCTTCAATGGCCTGATTCTTGAGCACATAATCATCTATGTGGCATACTTTTCCAACCAGGTTCTCTACCCAAGCAGCAATATCTTGCCACAATGCAGCAGCCCAGATGAGTTTGCCTTTGTGCTGCCAGTTGCTCTGCTTCCATTGCTTTAACCACCCCCACTGCCAGAGTTGTTTAGCCAGTTCATCCACCATGGGTTCCTCATGGTCTTTCCAGGTCATTTCTGCCAATGAACATATGATGATGGTGCACTCCGTACAAACTTTCACCACATGGGTTGTGTACACTTGACTTCATCTGGATCTGTGGATATTTGTTCATTGTCTAGGTCCTCGTAAATCACCTTCCATATGGCTAATTCCCTCAGGTACTGGATTCCTCTCTCCATGGTGGTCCGCTTGTCTAGTTGACATACAAGATCTTCCTTGAAGGGATACCTTTCCTTCACCCCTGACAGGAGATGCCTCCAGAGGGTGAAGATCTGTGCTCCTTTTCCAATTGCTTTGTCAATGCCTGCTTCCTGAGCAAGGGATCCCAGCTGCCTGGCTTCCCTTCCCTTTAATTCCACACTAGTGGCCCTGTTTTCATAGCAGCAGAGCAGCCAGGTGACAATGTGCTCACCTGGATGACCGCTGAAATCTTTTTGCATAACTCATAGCTCATCCTGGAATAGGGATTGGATAGTTACTGCTCCTTTTATGATATCTTCCTCTTCATCTTCCTGTTCCTCTAATGACTCAGCCACTTTGGAGTAGCCTGCCTCATCTTCTTCTTCCTCCCGAGTAGGCGTTCCTTTCCTTTCTAAACAACCTGAATTTCTCATCCATTGTTTCATCTTGCATATAGGTGTTGTGGTTTAACCAGGCCGGCAGCTAAACACCACGCAGCCATTCGCTCACCCTCCCCCTCCCTCTCTGGGACGGGGGAGAGAAATGGAAAGTGAAGCCTGTGAGTTGAGATAAAGACAGTTTAATAAGACAGGAAAATAATAATAATAATAATAATAATAATACAATGATGATAATAGTACTACTACTAATAATATTTACAAACAAGTGATGCACAATGCAATTGCTCACCACCCGCTGACCGATGCCCAGCCTAACCCCGAGCAGTCCGGCCCCCTCCCCCCGGCTAGCCACCCCTATATATTGTTCAGCATGACGTCAGATGGTATGGAATACCCCTTTGGCTAGTTTGGGTCACCTGTCCTGGGTCTGTCCCCTCCCAGCTCTTACTGCACCCCCAGCCTGCCTGTTGGCAGGACAGAGCAAGAAGCTGAGATGTCCTTGGCTTAGTATAAGCACTGCTCTGCAACAATTAAAACATCGGGGTGTTATCAGCACTCTTCTCATCCTAAGCCAAAACATAGCATTCCACCAGCTACCAGGAAGAAAATTAATTCTGTTCTAACTGAAACCAGGACAATAGGGGAAACTAATGCTGGCACAGATTGGTTTTCTGGACCAGCCTTGGGACCTGTCACAGTGGTTGGAGTGGCTGCTGGGTCTGTCACAGGGGATGGAGTGGCACTGATTATGGCTCGGTAAGCATAGGCCAAGTCCCAGCATGTCTGGGATTGCCAGAGTGATGACACACGTTGTTCAAGCATTCTGACTGTTTTAGGATTCTGTACTTTTTCAGGGGTGAAGTTCCAAAGCACTGGAGGTGCCTCGTGTTCTAGGTGTCAGCCCATATCATCCCACATTTCCTGCCACTCATAACTATTCTGCCTCAGGACAGAACTCTGGATGGCATTCTTAAGTAGTTGTTTTGCCATAAACAAAGCCCGAAATACATTCAGGAGACATAACAATGGGAGCATGCAGGTTTGAATATTCCAAGGATATTCAAAATTCTCAAGGGTTATTGTAACTAGCCTGGAGGAGAATGGGAAGGTGAAGAAGAAAGGCAAAGTGAAGAAGCACAGGGAATTATCCGCCCTTGTATCCCCCATAGATCCACTCCCTAAGAAGAAAAGGAAAAGACTGTAATTATTAATAGTCTCCAAAAGATGATTCCTGAAGTACGAAGATGACAGCGATGCTGAGTGCAAATACGAGATTAGTCTCACGGCCAGTAATTTTATCATATCTTTATACTGTACAATTATATGGGGTGACTGGTTGGGGTGTGGGGCAGACAGCTTCTCAGGTACGAGCTGGGCATTGGTCAGTGGGTGGTGAGCAATTGCATTTTACATTTATCTTGAAATATTTGGTTCTTTGCCACTTTTATTCATCTTAGAAGGTTTTCTAACCACCTCACTTTCCTAGTAAAGGCTTCTTCTTATTTCCATCTTACACTTATTCATGTTGATCTCACAAATTAGTTCTTGGCCCAGCATTGTCCTTTTGCCTGCAAAAGGTATGCCCAGATGGAGGACCTCCTGCAGCAGGTGGCCAAGCTGCAGGAAGCAGTGAGAAGGCTGCATAGCATCAGAGAGGCTGAGACAGTTGGATTCTAGGACAGTCTGCAGGGGACACACAGCCCACAGCCAAACAGACCAAAACTCCCTCACTGACACTCACAGAAGGGAGGGGGGGCAATAACACTGGAGGATGGAAGCTGGCAACAACCATGACCAACAGGGAGAAGAGTCTCCCCCCAAAGCTTGAGGTGCCCTTACAGAACCACTTCACCCCTCTGCTGGCTGAAAAGGAAAGACCTGCTGCAGGGTGCAGCTGAGTAAGACAGCCTGGTCTGCTCCCCATGTAACTAGTCCAACTAAGAAAAGGCAACAGGTGATAGTAGTAGGAGACTCTCTTCTGAGAGGTACAGAGGCACCCACCTGCCGTCTTGATCCGCTCTTGAGGGAAGTCTGCTGCTTACCAGGGGCTCGCAGGACTGGTGTCACAGACAGGGGATCAGCTACTTAGAAAATGGGACTCACTTTTGAGAAACCTGGTCTGCTGGGGACTGATGGGGTCTATCTGTCAGAGAAGGGGAAGAGCATCTTCGGTCACAGGCTTGCCAAACTGGTGGAGAAGGCTTTAAACTAGAGTTGCCAGGGGAGGGGAACCTCAATCCATCCCGTGCATCCCAGTTTGATGCCAGTGTCAGCAATAGATGTCCAGAACCTAGAGAATGGGCATGGGTCAGCAGGAGAGCACCTGAAGAGCAGCACAAGGGAATTCCAGCCATTCCAGACAGTGTCAGCTTCATCAGGGGCCCAACTTAAATGTCTCTAGGTTAACACAGGCAGCATGGGGAATAAACAAGAGGAGTTAGAGATGTACACATGCCTGCAGGGCTATGACCTCATTGGTATTATGGAGATTTGGTGGGATGGCTCCGTTATAAATGAGGTCTCAACTCAATCTGAATTTTGTAATATTTATAAAACAAATATTTCTAAAAAGTATAAAAGGCAAGTAAACAGCGCTGGGTATGTGGGGAGTCTATGCTCCACCAACATGCACACACAAACATCAAACATTCTAAATATACAGAACATTGCTTTACATACTAAACCCAAGTATGCCTATACATATGTACAATCAGGAAAGGTAACAAACAGTCCTCTAAGTTCCATGACTTAACAGTATCCATTTTCCATTCCTTTTCTTCAGGCCTTATGTATCCTGTTCTTCCCAGATCGAAGAAAAAGCATATCCATCTCCTTTTCAAGGCCAATGAGGCCTGGGTCAAAAGGCACGTTCAGATCAACAGGGGGCGTAACAGCAAAAGCCTTCAATGGCTGTAGCAGCAGAGGGGCCCATGGCGTAGCAGTTGGATCAGTAAAGGAGCCCACAGCTCCCTCACTATCTGGCAAACCACACGTTTCTGACTGTGGCTCCACATGGCTCTTTAAGGCTTCAGAGATTGCTCGCCAGGTGCCGAGCAATCCCACTGCAACCTTGCCATTTTTAGTTGCAGAGTCCCACACCTCGACCTCAGTTTGGTCCCATATTTCAGGCTCATAAACTGTCCAATTGTTAATAAGGAGAATAAGCTGTAAGGCTACCAGGACAGTCTTTGTTCCTAAGGACGTATGATTCCCCATAACGCGCAACTGCTTACCAGCGAGAAGCAGTTGTGTGCACAGGTCCGCTTCTCTCAGCTCGAGCTTCTCTCCAGCTCCAGTGCGCCTATTTCCAGCGACTTTCTGTACGAGCTTCTCTGAGCGGTTTGCTGAATCTGGCCGAACCTATCTTCATGAGGCAATCAAAATGCCTGTTCCCGTCCTGGTCTCCATTCTGCCAGCCTGTTCCTCTTCACTTCTTTTTCCTGCTTCTTTATTGATGACATAACTTCATCATGCTGCCTTTTTTTTTTTTTTTTCCTTCCTCTTCTTCTTTCTTGAGGGCAGGCTCCCCTCTTATACCCTTCTCTCCACAGCAGTTCTTTTCAAAACAACTTTTAATTGGTCAGACAACGTTGAATATAACAACAACAGCAAACACCCAGAAACATCCATGCCTTAATGGCTGGAGAACAAGAGACCAGCTGGAGAACAAGAAACCCTGAGACTGCATGGAGTCTCCTGAATCACCCTTCTTTGTTCCCTCTAAACTCTTTTACATTCCTGATGGCTTCATCGTTAAGAGTCTGATGTTTTCATCAACCATGGGGCTTGCCCACCCCCATGGCCACATTCCCAAATCTCCCCCTTCTTTATTAATATCAACCATTTTCTCGACACGAATTACCACTCCATATATAACAGCTCCCATCACTGAAGTATTAGGATGGAAGGATACAGGCTCTTTAAGAAGGACAGGCAGAGGACACAATGAGGGGTCATCATCCTCTATGTCAATGAGCAGCTGCAATTCATGGAGTTCTGCCTTGGGATGGATGTGGAGCTGACAGAGAGCTTATGGGTCAAGAGGGCAGGGACAGGGGACATTATAGAGGGAGTATGCTACAGGCCGTCAGATCAGGAAGACCAAGCAGATGAGGCCCTCTATAGACAGATAGAAGCAGCCTCACATTCACAAGCCCTGGTCCTCATAGTGGACTTCAACCACCCCAATATCTGTTGAAGGGACAGTGCAGCAGGGCATAGGCAATCCAGGAGGTTCCTGGAATGCAATGATGACAACTTCCTTCTCCAAGTGATAGAGCAGCCAAGGAGGAGAGGTGCTATGTTGGACCTCATTCTCACTAACAAGGAGGGGCTGGTGAAGAATGTGAAACTCAAGGGCAGCCTTGCTTGCAGTAACCATGAAATGGTGTGGTTTTGCATTCAGAGGTGTGGGAATAGAAATGTTGTTTTTGCAGAGTTACATTGTTTAGAAGGAGGGAATGTGGTACTGAGATATGCTTACAGTGATAAGAAAGTTTAGCAGGCAACCTTGTAAAATGCAGACAATCAGACTCCTTAGGACAATTAGGTGAAAATCACGGTGTCAAGTCAAGTCAGATAAGTGAAGAAACATTACCACTTCAAGCAGTAAAAATGTCAAAAGAAATTTGAAATTTAACAGGCCGGCGACTGAAGGCCATGCATTGTTTGTGAAGCATCAGATAGATTGTGAATCTGGATTACCCACTCAGTGGGGAAACAGGGGAGGGTCCTGCCATCAAAAGGTATATAAACTGTGTTTTGGAACTAGTAGATGCGCTCTCTCCTGCTTGTGGGGCGCCCGCCATTGCAATCGCGAATAAATTACTACTTCACTGAGATCCTCGCCTGAGCCTAAGTTATTGGCTACGGAGTGTTTCTCACAGAGGGCAGTGAGGAGGGAGCACAGCAAGCTCACTACCCTGGACTTTGGGATAGCAGACTGGCCTCTTCAGGGATTGGCTTGATAGAGTATCATGGGACAAAGCCCTGGAGGGAAAAGGGGACAAAGAAAGATGGTTAATATTCAAGGAGCACCTTGTCCAAGCTCAGGAGGGATGCATCCCAACAAAGAGGAAGTCAGGCAAAAACACCAGGAGGCCTTCATGGATGAACAAGGAGCTCCTGACCAAGCTTAAAAAGAAAAAGGAGGCCTACAGAGAGTGGATGCAAGGGCAGACAGCCTGGGAGGGATATAGAGACATTGAGCAACCAGGCACTGGGTTAGAAAAGCCAAAGCCCATTTAGAATTAAATTTGGCCAGGGACATCCAGGGCAATAAGAAAAGGTTCTATAGGCACATCGCTGATAAAAGGAAAACTAGGGAAATTGTGGGCCCTCTTTGTAAGGAAAGGGAATACCTGGTCACCTGGAATATGGAGAAGGCTGAGGTACTTAATGACTATTTTGCCTCATTCTTCACTGGCAAGAGCTGCAGCCACATATATTGGTCTAGGACAAGTCTGAGATTTAATACTTTGATATAAGTTAAAGCTACTTTGATATAAATCAGTTTTATTACACAAGCTGCTCAGTTGTTTCTCAATGACCCCATCCAACAGTTCAGACAAATTCAGTCCTTTCACAGATGATAATGCCTCTCACCAATGTTCACACCCTTATTTGTGTATTTCCATATCACAGAATCACAGAACTGTAGGGGTTGGAAGGGACCTCAAAAGATCATCGGGTCCAACCTCCCTGCCTAAGTAGGTTCCTTAGAGCAAGATGCCCAGGTAGGCATCCACACGGGCCTTGAATATCTCCAGAGAAGGAGATTCAACAAACTCCCTGGGCAGCCTGTTCCAGTGCTACGTCACCCTCAACGTGAAGAAGTTCTTTCACATGTTGGTGCAGAACTTCCTGTTGTGGGAATAGAAATGTTGTTTTTGCAGAGTTACATTGTTTAGAAGGAGGGAATGTGGTACTGAGATATGCTTACAGTGATAAGAAAGTTTAGCAGGCAACCTTGTAAAATGCAGACAATCAGACTCCTTAGGACAATTAGGTGAAAATCATGGTGTCAAGTCAAGTCAGATAAGTGAAGAAACATTACCACTTCAAGCAGTAAAAATGTCAAAAGAAATTTGAAATTTAACAGGCCGGTGACTGAAGGCCATGCATTGTTTGTGAAGCATCAGATAGATTGTGAATCTGGATTACCCACTCAGTGGGGAAACAGGGGAGGGTCCTGCCATCAAAAGGTATATAAACTGTGTTTTGGAACTAGTAGATGCGCTCTCTCCTGCTTGTGGGGCGCCCGCCATTGCAATCGCGAATAAATTACTACTTCACTGAGATCCTCGCCTGAGCCTAAGTTATTGGCTACGGAGTGTTTCTCACACTGTGCTCCATCTTGTGGCCATTACCCCTTGTCCTGTCCCCGCAAACAACTGAAAAGAGGTTGGCCAAATCCCTCTGTCTCCCACAGTTAAGATATTTGTAAGCATTAATAGGATCCCTTCTCACTCTTCTGTTCTCCAGGCTGAACAGACCCAGGTCTCTCAGCCTTTCCTCATAAGGAAGATGCTCCAGGCCCCGTATGATCTTTGTTGCCCTCTGCTGGACTCTGTCCAGAAGATCCCTGTCTTTTTTCGTACTGGGGAGCCCAGAACAGGACACAGTACTCCAGGTGAGGCTTGACCAGGGCAGAGTAGAGGGGGAGGATCACCTCCCTTGACGTGCTGGCCACGCTCCTTTTAATGCACATCAGGATCCCATTGGCCCTCTTGGCCACCAGGGCACACTGCTGGCTCATGGTCAACCTGTCATCCACCAGGACCCCCAGGTCCTTCTCCTCAGAGCTCCTCTCCAGCAGGTCATCCCCCAGCCTGTACTGATACATGCGGTTGGTCCTTCCCAGGTGCAGGACTCTATACTTGCTCTTGTTAAACCTCATTTGGTTTCTTCCTGCCCATCTCTCCAGCCAGTCCAGGTCTCGCTGAATGGCAACACAGCCTTCTGGCATGTCAGCCACTCCTCCCAGCTTTGTGTCATTGGTGTACTTGATGAGGGCAGACACTATTCCCTCATCAAGGTTGTCAATGAAGATGTTGAACAAGACCGGACCCAGCACCGACCTCTGGGGAACACCGCTAGTCACAGGTCTCCAGCCAGACTCTGCGCTGCCGATCACCACCCTCTGAGCTCGGCCAGTCAGCCAGTTCTCAACCCACCTAACTGTCCACACCTCTATCCCACACTTTCTCAGCTTTGCTATCAGGATATCATGGGAGACATTATCAAAAGCCTTGCTGAAGTCAAGGTAGATGACATGCTCTGCTCTCCCCCCATCATGGAAGGCCACAAGGTTGGTTGAGTACGACTTCCCTCAGAGGGAGGGGACCTAGGAGATGAGGAGGAATGGAAACAGGTCCCTGCTCAGCGTCACAGGCAACCCCCCTCCCTACCGGCCCCGCCTTCCCAGGTGCCCTTGCACAACAGGTTTCAGGCCCTGGAGCTTGAGAGACCGGTGGGTGAGGATGAGGTGAAAAGTCTACCCAGGAGGATACCTAGGGCGAGGAAATCGACTCCGCACCTCAAGACTGCCTCCACTAAGAAACAAAGAAGGGTGATCACTGTAGGCGACTCCCTTCTCAGGGGAACAGAGGGCCCTAATTGTCAGCCTGACCTTAATCTTAATGGCTCAGGAGTGGTCTGCCCCCACGTGCCCAAAGAGGAGCCGGCATGGAAAAAGATCATCCTGGCTGAACAGAGATCTGTGGCTAGAGCTCAGGAAGAAAAAGAGGGTTTATAACCTTTGGAAAAGAGGGCGGGCCACTCGGGAGGACTATAAGAATGTTGTAAGTCTGTGCAGGGACAAAATTAGAAAGGCCAAAGCTCATCTGGAGCTCAGTATGGCCACTGCTGTTAAAGATAACAAAAAATGTTTTTATTAATACATTAACATGAAAAGGAGGACTAAGGAGAATCTCCATCCTTTACTGGATGCGGTAGGAAATTTAGTGACAAGAGATGAGGAAAAGGCTGAGGTGCTTAATGCCTTCTTTGCATCAGTCTTTAGCGTCAAAACCAGTTCTCTGGATACCCAGTCCCCTGAGGTGGCGGAAGGGGAAGGGGAGCAGAATGTGACCCTCATAATCCATGAAGAACTGGTTGGCAACCTGCTACAGCACTTAGATGTACGTAAGTCTATGGGGCCAGATGGTACTGAGGGCTGGAGGGTACTGAGAGAACTGGAGGAAGAGCTGACCAAGCCGCTTTCCATCATTTATCAACAGTCCTGGCTATTAGGGGAGGTCCCAGTCAACTGGCGGATAGCAAATGTGACGCCCATCTACAAGAAGGGCCGGAGGGTAGACCCGGGAAACTATAGACCTGTCAGTCTGACTTCGGTGTTGGGGAACCTCACGGAGCAGATTATCTTGAGTGTCATCACGTGGCACTTGCAGGGCAAGCAGGCGATCAGGCCCAGTCAGCATAAGATTATGAAAGGCAGGTCCTGCTTGATGAACCTGATCTCCTTCTATGACAAAGTGACGCACTTAGTGGATGAGGGAAAGGCTGTGGATGTGGTCTACCTTGACTTCAGTAAGGCTTTTGACACAGTGTCCTACAGCATTCTCCTCAAGAAACTGGCTGATCGTGGTTTGTATTGGTGTACGCTTCATTGGGTTAAAATCTGGCTGAATAGCTGGGCCCAAAGAGTTGTGGTGAATGGAGTTAAATACAGGTGGAGGCCGGTCCCCCAGGGCTCGGTGCTGGGGCCAGTCCTCTTTAATATCTTTATCGATGATCTGGATGAGAACATCGAGTGCACCCTCAGTAAGTTTGCAGATGACACCAAGCTATGCGCGTGTCAATCTGCTCGAGGGTAGGAAGGCTCTGCAGGAGGATCTGGATAGGCTGGACCGATGGGCTGAGGCCAACTGTATGAAGTTCAACAAGGCCAAGTGCCGGGTCCTGCACCTGGGGCGCAATAACCCCATGCAGAGCTACAGGCTGGGAGAGGAGTGGTTGGAAAGCTGCCTGGCAGAGAAGAACCTGGGAGTGATGGTTGATAGTTGGCTGAATATGAGCCAGCAGTGTGCTCAGGTGGCCAAGAAGGCCAACGGCATCCTGGCTTGCATAAGAAGCAGTGTGGCCAGCAGGACTAGGGAAGTGATTGTCCCCCTGTACTTGGCTCTGGTGAGGCCGCACCTCGAGTACTGTGTTCAGTTTTGGGCCCCTCGCTACAAGAAGGACATGGAGGTGCTCGAGAGAGTCCAGAGAAGGGCAACGAAGCTGGTGAGGGGTCTGGAGAACAAGTCTCACGAGGAGCGGCTGAGGGAGCTGGGCTTGTTCATCCTGGAGAAGAGGAGGCTCAGGGGCGACCTTATTACTCTTTATAAGTACATTAAAGGAGGCTGTAGTGAGATGGGGGTTGGTCTATTCTCCCACGTGCCTGGTGACAGGACGAGGGGGAATGGGCTAAAGTTGCGCCAGGGATGTTTTAGGTTGGATGTTAGGAAGAACTTCTTTACGGAAAGGGTTGTGAGGCATTGGAACGGGCTGCCCAGGGAAGTGGTGGAGTCACCATCCCTGGAGGTCTTTAAAAGACGTTTAGATGTAGAGCTTAGTGATATGGTTTAGTGGAGGACTTGTTAGTGTTAGGTCAGAGGTTGGACTCGATGATCTTGAGGTCTCTTCCAACCTAGAAATTCTGTGATTCTGTGTGATTCTGTGATTGGTGCAGTTGATACAACAGAAGGCAGGGATGCCATCCAAAGGGACCTGGACAGGCTGGAGAAGTGGGCTCATGTGAACCTAATGATGTTTAACAAGTCCAAGTGCAATGTGCTGAACCTGGGCCAGGGCAATCCCAGACATGAGCGTAGACTGGGAGAAGAACTTGAAAGCAGCCCTACATAGAAGGACTTGGGGGTTCTAGTTGTAATAAATGACTGAGTCCCAAATACGATTCCAATCAAAATTTACAATTTATTAAACGAATCAAATCCCCTATTGACACGAATTGCTGGACCATTCCTTTGCAAGATACAAGAACTATATACATTAACCACTGTTTTACTTAGACTTGTGGTTATACAAGGGTATGTAAGACAGAAGATCACATTTCATCATATCATGTGGCCCTAGCATTGTTCCATATTGACATGAATCAGATGAACAAATTTCACTTGTGAATGAAAAGCTAGACATGAGCCAGCAGTGCATGCTTGCCACCCAGAAGGTCAACTGCATCCTGGGCTGCATCAACAGAGGTGTGTCCAGCAGGCTGAGGGAGTTGATTGTCCCCCTCTACTCTGCCCTTGTGAAGCCTCACTTGGAGTACTGCGTCCAGGTCTGGAGCCCCCAGCACAAAAACATTGTTGATCTGTTAGAGCGGGTCCAGAGGAGGGCCATAAAGATGATCAAGGGGCTGGATCACCTTTCCTATGAAAAAAGGCTGAGAGAGCTGGGCATGTTCAGCCTAAAGAAGAGAAGGCGCCGGGGTGACCTTATTGCAGCTTTTCAGTACTTAAAGGGGGCTTATAAAAAAAGATGGAGAGCAACTTTTTCTTAGTCAGATAATGACAGGACAATGAGGAACTATTAGATTAGAGGTTAAAAGGAAATTCTTCACTCAGAGCGTGGTGAGTCACTGGAACAGGTTTCCCAGAGAAGTAGTGGTTACCCAATCCCTGGAGGTGTTGAAGACTGGGTTGGAAGGGGCCTTAGGCAATCTGATCTAGTGGGTGGCATCCCTGTCCATGACAGGGGGGTTGGAACTAGATGATCTTTAAGGTCCATGTATCATGACATGAATTGCGTGGTTTTCTTCCATGTACTGTAGGGATCATTTTGAGCCCTGCCGTGGTAGAGAAAACCTCCTCTTCAAAAAGTGTTAAGATATTTTTATAGAACATTGCTGCATTTATTTCCATTTTGCAAATTTGGACGAGTTTCTTTAAAAAAAAAAAAATAATATTGATGCAAGTTAATCAAAAATATTTGGAAGAGCCCAGGCTGTTTTAAAGATGGAAGAGGGAACTTGAATGACACATTTTGTCTCTTCCAGTATCTCTCTTCCTTCTGCACTTCTCTCTTTTTTTTTTTTTTTTTTTTTTATTATTTTGCCACTGGAATAAAAAAGAAAATGAAGGAAAAAACGTTCATTTCCAACCAAAGGCTGAAGAAAAAATCCAGCAAGCTATGTGGGTAGTAATCATGAATGTTAACCCAGTGGGAGAAGGAGTGGACCCCTTCATGGCCTCGCTGATTCAGTTACTGCCCTCCGAAGCCAGAACCAAGGCTGGGGCCATTCCAGTTCCTCCTGTAGCACCATAAGTTGAATGCTGGCTTGCAAGGGAGCCTGACTTGGAAACACCACAAAACCACTGAGTTGCTCTTTTAACCTCACCCCTGTCCAGCTGACCTGCAAGGAGACGGGAGCTATTTTCTAACAGGGAGAAACACCATTGCTTTGGTGCAGAGAGAAGACTGAGGAGACCTTATTGCAGCCTTCTGGAATATAAAGGGAGCTTATAAGAAAGATGGAAAATTACTTTTTTACCAGAGTTTGTAGTGACAGGACAAGGACTAGTGGTTTTAAACTGGAAGAGGGTAGATTTAGATTGGATATAAGGAAGAAATTTTTCACAGTGAGGGTGGCGAGGCACTGGAACAGGTTGCCCAGAGAAGTTGTGGATGCCCCATCCCTGGAGGTGTTTAAGGCCAGGCTGAGTGTGTATTTGGGCAACCTGACCTAATGAAAGATGTCTCTGCCCATGGAAGGGGGTTAGACTGGATGATCTTTAAGGTCCCTTCCAACCTAAACCATTCTGTGATTCTATGATGACTCTACTAAAGTGGTACAAAAGCAGTGCCTTACTAGTAGATGTTGCATACAAGTGAGATTGGTAACAGCCTGGCCCTTATGGGTTGAGGAAAGTTTAATTCCTCAGGGATACTAGAAATGAACAAATAATTTGTAATAAATAATGTAATTATGATTTTCATCTCTTTCTGATTACAAATTGTCCATGAACAAGTCACAGTTTATCAAAAAATCACTTTTCAAAGTACATGGGGTACAACCTGTTCTTGTGTTACTTTTTAAAAATATTCAGTACTCAAAATATGAGTTGTTTTGATTGAGCACAGATGTCATGTGGTACAACTCTATTACACCCATGCATGATCCCATACCTGTGAGTCAGGTGCAAGGCATGAATGCTGACAGTGGCACACTCAGGGAGCTTCCTGGAGGATTTCTTCTCCATAGAGTCCTCCAGTATAGCGGCTTTCTAGTGTGAAGCCCCCTAAAAATGCAGATGAGTTGGAAGGAATCCAGGTAGCCATGACCATGTCAGGGCAGAATTAGAGCTTTCCTCAATGTACATGTTGGGGACACATTTAGCTTTTCGCTATCAGGGTCTGTTCTGGTCTTTATGAGAACATTCATAGACTTCTCCAGTGACTTCTCCAATGCAAGATAAAAACAACCTGAATCATCCCCCTCTTGTAAATTGTGCATTGCTGTGTTTTTCATGGATGCTGAAGTAAAACAGAGTTGTCCCTCCCACCCTTTTCTCCCTGTTCAAGAGGCACATCATTCTGGGCCTTCTGGTTCCTCACTCATCACTCAGGAATTCCCAGGGATAGTGCTAATGACTCAGCCCATTCCCTGAGCACTTAAAACTGGAGTTCGTGATGCTACTTGATTTCAAGACATTTAACTTCTCCTTGTACTCTCTAAGCTTTTCCTAGGCAGAGAATTTGTTCCTTTTCTTGCTAGCATTATTTGTGCTATTTGCCAGCTCATGACAATTTATTTTTTTTTGGTGAAGACTTCCCACATCTCTGAGGCTGTGTCACAAATACTGTTCTGTCAGTCTTTCATGTTTCACTCCTATAAATAAGAAAAAGGTCATTGGTGCAGGACCTTGAACAAGGACCTGCCAAAGTACTGGAGACCACAGAAGGCAGCAGGTTACGCGGTCTTTCCTGGATCCTGATGAAAATCTTTTTTGTTGGATCATTTCTGCTGTCTTTCTTACTAGGTACTTCATTTTCCACAGCATGCCTTCTGGAGAACACCACATCTCTTTTTCTGACATTCTGCCCAAAACAGGGAAAAATTACTGCCCTCTGTATATATTACATTAAAACAGAGTGGAAAAAGGGCATTAGACAAGCTAACTGTATGTCTGTATATGTCTGTAATAGCAATGTCATAATCGCTGGTTAGTGAGGTTTTTCAGAAACCCTTGTTGTAAGTGCATTTCTCAGTTGCAGGGTGAATCAGTCTCAAGGAGATCTTTTTCTTCCTTAGATTTGAGAGAATTTTGCTACATCTCATGGGTTTTAGTACCACGTCCTCCATATGCTGCAGTGGAGAATGTGAAATGGGATGCGTTCATGAGTGCCATATGTGTGCCCATCTTGATTCATTGTGCAATGTGGGGATGAAGACATGTCCAAACCAGAGGATACAGGAACACAGGATTTTTCTGGTAAGCATAATCAGAGTGTTCAGACTGCTGAAAGAATGCAGGGATGGGAAAGACTCCCAGGGCCAGCAAGTCCAGTTGTTTCAGGTGACAGTATTGCATTGCCTGTTTCTAACCCTACAGAAGGATTACTTAGGATATTTGCTCCTACTGGAAGACAGCTCATGAACTTCTTGTTTTCAACTCAAATGTATTTGTTGTCAAAAGATACACTTAGCCACCCTTACTTTCAGATAAAACTTCTGAAGTGAAGAACTTGCCAAAAACTGTGAGGTCAGTTATGGACAGAGCTGAGAATAGTAAAGAGCTTCCCAGCTCAGTGCCTGATCCATCCAGTTTCATTTCACATTATGTAAGGAAGTTAATTGAAACTTTGGTGTCTTTTTGGTGTTTTAGCATTCTGCATCTCCAGGATGTGCTGATTTCATTGTAGGTAGCACAGAATCTACTGTTTTTTTTTTTTTTTCTTTTTGTTGTTTTTGTTTGTTTGTTTGTTTGTTTGTTGTTGTTTTTTGTTTTGTCTTGGTTTGTTTTTTTGGTTGGTTGGTTGGTTCTTTTTTACCTCAACTTAGGGATTTGTGAAAGTGAACTAGTGCTGTCTTCTGGGAAAAAAAAATATATATATATATATTTTTATTTTAGCATCTTCTTTGCTTTCATGTCTCTTCTATGCTAGCTGGTAAAAGCTGGAGAATCACCATCCTTTTGTTATGATATGAAACTACCAATGACATTCTCTGCTATGATCCAAAACTGTTGATCATAAAATCACAGAATCATAGAATCATAGAATGGCCTGGGTTGGTGTGTTGGGTCTGTCTGAACTGGAGTCACCTTTTCCCTGCAGCAGCCCACACAGTGCTGTGCTCTGCACTCGTAGCTGGAACAGCACTGATATCACTCCAGTGTTGTGTCTATTGCTGAGTAGTGCTGGCACAGCATCAGGACTCCTTCCAAGCCCCCAAAAGCCAGCAGGCTGGGGGTGGGCAAGTGATGGGGAGGGGATATTGCCGGGACAGCTGACCTAAACCAACCAAAGGGATATTCCATAACACCTGATGTCACACTCAGCAATAAAAAGGGGGACACTTTGTGGGGGAGGGGTGTGGTGGTTTTAACGTGCTGGGCAGCTAAACCCCACAACCGCTCTCTCACTCCCCCTCTTTTTAGATGAGGAGGGGGAGAAGTAAAGCAAAAAACAACTCACGGGTTGAGATAAGGATAATTTAATTAAAGGGAAATAATAATAATAATTAAATAAAGATTATTATGAACTAAACAATTTAACTAAAGGGAAATAAAAAGGGAAAGGGGAAAAGGGAGGGGAAAAGGAAAAATAAAAAGAAGGGAGGAAAACAAACAAATAAAACAAATGAAGGCTATGTGGAAGTGCGGACGAAAGAAATTGCTCTCTACTTCCCACAAATGAGCGATGATTGACCACGTCCTTGAAGCAGGGCCTCAACGCGTGTAGCCGGTGTTCGGGAGGAGGACCGACGTTTTCACAACGAGAGCCCACCCCTCCCCTCTTCTTCCTGTTTCCACCTTTTATTGCTGAGTGTGACATCACATGGTATGGAATATCCCTTTGGTTGGTTTAGGTCAGCTGCCCTAGTGATGTTTCTCTTCTCACTTTTTGCCCACCCCCTAGGAGGGTTAGAGAGAGGCCCTATGCTGTGCCACTGCTGCTCAGCAGTAGACACAACACTGGTGTGATAACACTGCTGTTCCAGCTACAAGTGCAGAGTACAGCACTGTATAGGCTGCTGCAGGGAAAGATAACATTCCAGCCAGACCCAGTACAAGGGGGCTGTTCCTCCTGAACAACCACTACGCATTTTGAGGCCCTGCTTCCCAGGACGTGGCCAAACATCGCTCGTTGGTGGGAAGTAGAGAATAATTTTTTTTCCCTCTCTCTGTGCTTCTGCGCGGACTTATTGTTTCTTTTGTTTCTTTTTTCCTCCCCATTCCCTTTCCCTTTAATTAAACCTTTCTCATCTCAAACCTCTAGTTCTCTGTGTTGTATTTTCTCCCTCTTCCTCTTTGAGGAGAGGGGGAGTGAGAGAGCGGTTGTGGTGGAGCTTGGCTGTCCACCTGAATAAAACCACCACAGTTGGAAGGGATCTCAAAGATCATCTAGTTCCAACCCCCCTGCTCTGGGCAGGGATGCCACCCACTAGATCAGGTTGCTCAGGGCCTCATCTAACCTGGTCTTGAACACCTCCAGGGTTGGGGAATCCACAACCTCTCTGGGCAACCTGTTCCTTACCACCCTCTGAGTGAAAAATTTCTTTCTAACCTCTAATCTCAATCTCCCCTCTTTTAGTTTAAAACGATTCCCCCTTGTTGATCACTACACATTTCAAGTGAGAATCAGATAGTTTAAGTTCTTTATTTTTAGGATTTTGGTTTAGTTTCCATGCAATCTGATAAAAAGAGTTGCTGTCACAATCTCACATGCTGGGTTTACACCATTATTATCACTCTCTGTAGTATACGTTCATCATGAAACTTCTGTAGATTAAAAGTTTGCAAGCACATACTAAAAGGTAGGTACTCAATTTAACAATGCTTTCCCATGTGCTATCAATCTGCTTCAAAGAAATGGTTTTTATTTCAAGGGACACTGCTGCTCACCTTCCAAGATAAACTAATTTTAATCTAATCATTAAAATCTGTGTGTAAGTAACATACTTCAATTACAGTGCCCAATATTGCTAAAGGGAAAAGATTTTGGGGTCTGAGGTTTTGGAATACTTCAATTTCCTTAGGGGAAACAGTGGGGGAAAGAGATTCTCATATAAAATGAGGAGAGTAGGAAAGGGCAGCTCCTGTCTCTTTGGTGGGGGGTGTTTCATAAGGCTGATGCCATACATGAATAATTCTCTGAAATGTTTTTTATATTGGGAAATCAAACCTGATAGATTTGCTTCACTTCAATCTATAGATGAATTGATAAAAAAAAAGAATCACACTTGTGCCCAGGATATTGACAGCCTGCTGTTCTTGAGCATCTCTGCACATCAGCTGCATAAGGAGTAGCCAGCCCTTCATTCTTCACTGGCCATGAAGCAGGAACAGTGTAACAGTGCTGAACACAGTGGAAAAGGCTGGAATTCTTTGTTTGACTTGGCTGCAGAAATCAAATTTAAGAAAAATTGAAAGAACATTTTATTTCAGCTTCATTTTTAATTTGATTTTGATAAGACTGAAGTTGTTTCATTTTTAAGAAGTCAGAGTGTTTCCTTTGTATTGAATTTTCCATTACATTGCCTTTCAGGTGGCACATGCACTTACACCTTTGCTGAAGGGTGGAACAGTTGGTGGTAGCTGGCCATGAGGCTCTGAAAAAGAGGAAAGACATTACTGCAGATGACAGTGTGAGGAATGTTTTAACAATTCGTGTCCATAAAGAACAATTCTGTTTGAAATGTTTGAATCCTGTCTGCCTCTGGGCCCTGCACTGGCAATTCAATGCTTGAACCACAGCTGCAGTGTGTCCCAGTCTCCCCCTCATTCCTCATTCTAGCCAATTTATCACTTCTTAAATTTATGAACCTGTTTGCTTTTGTTATTCTGGACTTCTATTTCTAACACTGCTATAGATGTGTCTGTGAATGGCTGGGGAAGAATGTTTTAATTACCCGTGTGTCTGGGAGTTTCAGAACAACTGATAACAACTAGTGACTGTTATGGGATACTATGTGGATCTTTGGTATCTGGTTAGGGGGGGGGCCGAGAAAGAAGCTGAAAAGCGGCTGGGAGACAAGATTTGAAGAAGGTGTTTTGAAGAAGGTGTTCTGTAAACTTGGGATGGTGCCCAGTAAGTACAAAGGGGAAGAGGAAGACTGCGAGCCTTCAGCATGGAAGACCCCTAGAGACCCCCAGAAGAGACCCCAGAGGAGACTGCGCATGCTCCAGTAGGAGGGACTGCACCCCGGAAGCTAATTTTAATAATCTATTTTTTTTAGAAGTAGTAATGAATATGTATTAGTCTAGGAGCATAAACCAACTGGTGTGCGTCCTGGTGGAGCGGAGACTCCCTGTGCACCCAGCGCTGTTTGCTTACCTCTATTCCTTTATATTCTTTCAATAAATCCTATTTTTATTTTAATCCTAATTTGAATCCTGAGCCATTTATAACAATTTGGGGGCTCGTCCGGGATGGCTATAGTTCCTGAATTCTGATTTAATCTAGGAGAGGCGCCCCACCATTTGGTGGCTCCTGTTTGAGTCAGATCAGGACTAATGCCATCCTGAACCTGAATAAAGGTAAGCAAAGAATTTGATTTTTTGAGCTCCCCTGCCGGCTGTGTTTTTGTGCCCGTAATTCTGCACGCGAAGATCCGGACGAAGACGACAGGGTCATTTGGATACCGTCTGGTTGGGTTCTGGTGTCCGGAATCGAACCGGATGAAGACGACAGTCGTTTGGATACCGTCTGGTTCGATCCCAGATGAAGACGCTTGTGGATACCGTCCGGTTGGACTCTGGACGAAGACGACTGATTCGTAAGATACCGTCCGGTTGGGTAAAGGTACGGTTGACCGTGTTTGTGTGTGAGAGTGTAACTGAGACTTCTAAAGTCAGCGTGGAGGTCTTTTTGTTTTCTCACCGGTTCTAATCTCCTGTCGGGGGGGGCTGGGCTGGTGAATGGAGTGATACGTGGGTGGGTGATAGGTCCTAAACCCCCTGCAAGACACTCTCACTGGGGGCAACCAAGGGCTGTGGGAATTGCCACTAGTAAAATTCCCGGATGGGTCAAATAAAATCGAAGACCAAGGACCAGAAAGGGAGCAAATTACCAGATATATGACCAAAAAGTCCATTATGAATAATGATTAGAAATTGGAACAATAGGGGCCCCAGAAAATTAAAGAGTAAATTGAAAATGATCCAGTATTATATGATAGAATGACCAAAAGAACCCTTAAGACCCCATGTATTTTGATCCACGGAGGACGGGGTCTGTCAGGCTTTAAACATTAATAGTAGAATACCTGTGGATCCGGAAAAGAGCAAGCTGAAACAATGGAATTAGAAATTAGAGAGCAATTGATTAAGAATGAATATGTGCTGCATTTGTGCCTGTGCTGCACTTATACCACCAGATAACAGGAGCCTCTCGGACACCGAGAACCAGATCAAAAACAACCTCATGGTTCAGATTTTAATCAAGGGGTCTGAGATAAGGAGGACTGTTCACAAAGGGACAGGTTAGGAATATGTATATGTATAGGAATGTTCATGTATATGTAACTCTTTACTAGAGCAATTTGCCACGTTAGGCGTGCACGACTCTGGTGGGACTACCCGCCCTGTGCTGCATGGAACTGAGTAAACATACCTACTTTACAATCTTACTGATGGTGGAGTCAGCTTTCTGTGAGTCATTTTGGAGAGCCAGGCAGGAGACACTCTGCTCGGCTGCGGGATCAGCTGCAGCGCGGACGCCCCTAGGTGCACCCTGAGCGTTTTGCTCGGAGGGGACTCCACACTCGGCTGCTCACCGCAGGAGCAAAGATCTCCTGAAACTGCAGACAAACGGTATGTTTTCGGCTGCTGGAGGGATACTAACTGGAGTGTTAATAATTGTATGTGTTTTTATGTATGTATTTTGTGTTGTATTTTGTGTTGAAATTTTGTATATTGTAATATTTGCATATTGTACATATTTTGTGTTGAAAGTATTTGTGTAAGTGTAAGGGTTTGAAACAAAGTGTTACAAGTCACTTCACGAAGAACACAGTCAGAGACAATACTTATTTGGTTGGTTATCATTCTAAGTTATATTCCTGTGGTATGAATGAGATGTGCTGGAGGCCTCCGTGTGCGATTGTGCTGTGTGAGTGAGACGCAGTGTTGCTGCAAAGCGAGTGCAGAGTTCCGATCCGTGGTTCTGTACTCTCTGCAAGGGGAGTGGGCAGAGATGAACGAAGTGCTTGACAGACTGAAAAGAAGTGCTGTTTTATCCAAGTTTGAGTGGTGGTGCCTAATATATGGGCCCGGTGTATCTTGTGTATCTCGTGTATCCTATTTTTGCTCTTAAATGTTTTGACTGTGACAAGAAAAAGGCAGGAGCATGATCTGACTCTACTGGTGCTTTCAGCTGTGCTTCCTGCAACATATGAGGCCCGCACAGGCCGAGACCTGGACTCACTGAGACCTGAACAGGCCGAGAGACCGGAGCGGCGCCGAGAGACTGGAGCGGCGCTAGCAGACCAGAGAAACTACGGAGGGACTACCGCTGGACGGAGAGAGCCCTGGGACGCTGCAGAGCCACGGCCGGCTCTGAGAGACAAAGAATAGACCTGACAGAAGCTGCAAAACGCGGGGAAATTCAAGTAATTGCGGAACATCCGAGATCGAGTTGCTACGGGAGATCAGAGGCGTCAGTGGACACCGGCAGTCGACTCTCACCGTGAGGCGAGTCGGTGCAGAGCAGAGGGGCGGACATCAGGACCCTTCAGCCTGTCTGATGTAACCATGGAGGCAGCGGCAGCAGCGGCTGTGCTGCTTCACTCAAGCATTCTTTTTATAAAAGGTTTATCTTGCAATGCAAAAAAGACTATTAGTCCCCAGACTGGTGTTGTAACCATTACTAATGACGACTTAGCTCTATTGCAGGGCAGGAGTGCAGAGACGCAGATTACACTGCCAAATGACCACCGGCAGGCTCTTTCACAAACCTAAGGTTGCAGCTGGCACTGCCTGCAGCCGTATAACAGACGTTACACTCTCTTTCCTAACTAGTAATCATGTGTCTCATCCAGTTGTGGTGAATGGTCAGTGGCAAAAAGAAAAGGAGGATGCCACTGACACTAACAGCATGGGTAATAGGAGTAGTATAAGTGACACAGGTGACGGTGCGGGGCGCTCTGCCTGCTGCTCGCCTTCGCCTGACTGTGCACTGCTGCCGACGGTGCTAGAGTAAAATGTGAAGACTGCTCAGATGGCAGTGATGAGAGTGCTTGTGTGAAAAAGATGTGTGCTAAATCTTTGTGTGCAACAGTGGTCAGTGTGTGCCAAACAGATGGCAATGTGATGGGGACCTGGATTGTGAAGATGGGTCTGACGAAAGTGCTGAGCTGTGTCATATGAGAACAGTGTCATAGAAATGTGATGGTGAAAAAGCCTGTGACAGTGGAGAAGATTAAGAGAATTGTGGCAATGTGACTTGTAGTGCAGCAGAGTTCACATGCAGTAGTGGACAATGTATTTCCAAAAGCTTTGTCTGCAATGGTCAAGGTGACTGCTCCGACCACTCGGATGAATCTTTGGAGCAGTGTGGCTGCCAGCCTGCACCTCCAGTGAAGTGTTCTGTGAGTGAGGTGCAGTGCGGCTCAGGTGAATGTATCTACAAGAAGTGGCGATTTGACAGAGATCCTTATTGCAAGGATGGAAGTGATGAAATTAACTGCCCTTCTTGGACCTGTGGACCAGACCAGTTCAGATGTGAAGATGGGAACTGTGTCCATAGGAGTAGGCAGTGCAGTGGTGTGAGAGACTGTTTGGATGGCACTGATGAAGCAAACTGTATTCAGTGCTCTGGACCTGGCAAATTCAAGTGCAGAAGTGGAGAATGCATTGATATCAATAAAGTGTGTAACCAGCAGAGAGACTGCAAGGACTGGGGTGATGAGCCCCTGAAGGAATGCAACATAAATGAATGTGACTGTCCAGCTGGGTTTGAGTTTGTAAACAAGAGAAACTGTGGAGGTATTGATGAATGCCAAAACCCTGGTATCTGTAGTCAAATCTGTATCAACCTGAAATGTGGCTACAAATGTGAATGTAGCCATGGCTATCAGATGAATCCTGCTACAGGAACCTGGAAAGGGCCATACGGCAAAGCAAATTAGATAACTGTTATTTAACTTGTCAGAAGATAAAAAAGAAAGTGTTTCAACAAGCAGCCATGGGAGGGAAGAATCACTGAACCCCCGATGTGAGGGACTGTACCTTGTTTTACTGACTACTGAAACAGCTGTGAGAACTGCAGAAAGGGACCCACGCATCCAGAATAAAAGGACCAGTAACTACTGAAACTTGGAGGGTTGAGTCCGCTCCTGGGAAACTGAAACTCAAGCTAAGGGAGAACTAATATTCTGGCAACGAGGCTCTGCATGAATGAAGGATGCTAAATAAAGGGGACAAGCCTAAAGGGAGAAAAGGGAGGAGGCAAGACCGGGGCAGGACCCTCCACTGCGGTGTGTATGGTCTACCGAGGGAGGCAACCCCTATGGGTATTGACTGCCGAGTGAGAGGGCCTCGACCGGACTTCTCCCACACTAAGATCAGGTTGTCCCGAGAAAATAACATAAAAAAAACCTTTTTTTTTAAACCTATATAAAATTGTGATTCGTTTTACAGGAGCTGGATCACCCTGACAGGCCGAACGGTAACACAAGCCTGAAGTGACCCTGAAAGCGGGCCTAACTCCTTGACTGAAGGCGTTTGCCTATTATGATCCAGCTACATGGGCAGAAGACAGATCCTGGGACTATAGGACCCCAGTATATATACTTAATAGAATAATTAGATTATTAGCTGTAATAGAAATAGTTATAAATGATGAGAACTGATTTAAATGAGTTATAAAGATGAGAACTGCTTTGTATCAAAATTGCCTAGCTTTGGATTATTTACTAGCACAAGAAGGAGAAGTCTGTGGAAAATTTAGCTTTAGTAATTGCTGTTTAAAGATTGATAAAAAGGGTGTTTCTTCCTAGTAACTGATAGAATGTTATGTTCTGGTTTAGGATGAGAAGAATGTTAATAATATGCTGGTGTTTTAATTGTTACAGAGCAGTGCTTACACCAAGCCAAGGACCAAGCCAAATTCAGCTTCTCACTGTCCTGCCAGCAGGCAGGCTGGGAGGAGGGCCGGACTGCTCGGGGTTAGGTTGGGCATTGGACAGCAGGTGGTGAGCAATTGCATTGTGCATCACTTGTTTGTACACATTATTACTAGTAGTACTATTATCATCATTATTGTTATTATTATTATTGTTATTATTTTCTTGTTTTTATCTCAACTCACAGGCTTCACTTTCCCATTTCTCTCTCCCATCCCAGAGAAGGAAGGGGGGGAGGTGAGCGAGCAAACACAAACCTGGAAGGATATGGAATGGGATTTATTTTCATGGCTGCCTGGTGGACCATGGGTTAAAAGAGTGTTATTTTTATTATTATGTGGTATAATGACGTTATTATTTGTACCTTGTATGATACCTTGTCTTACACTATTAATACGCCGGGTGATAAATAGTACATTGGTAATAACTTCATTAAAAAAAGAAGGGAATATGTCAATTATGATGCTTAAGAATTGGACCCTCCAAGAACAAACTGATGAAATCCAATTATTAATAACAGAAGAGACACGAATTGGGGATATTGAAAAGAAGATAAGGGATTGTGAGGAATGTTTTAACAATTCGTGTCCATAAAGAACAATTCTGTTTGAAATGTTTGAATCCTGTCTGCCTCTGGGCCCTGCACTGGCAATTCAATGCTTGAACCACAGCTGCAGTGTGTCCCAGTCTCCCCCTCATTCCTCATTCTAGCCAATTTATCACTTCTTAAATTTATGAACCTGTTTGCTTTTGTTATTCTGGACTTCTATTTCTAACACTGCTATAGATGTGTCTGTGAATGGCTGGGGAAGAATGTTTTAATTACCCGTGTGTCTGGGAGTTTCAGAACAACTGATAACAACTAGTGACTGTTATGGGATACTATGTGGATCTTTGGTATCTGGTTAGGGGGGGGGGGCCGAGAAAGAAGCTGAAAAGCGGCTGGGAGACAAGATTTGAAGAAGGTGTTTTGAAGAAGGTGTTCTGTAAACTTGGGATGGTGCCCAGTAAGTACAAAGGGGAAGAGGAAGACTGCGAGCCTTCAGCATGGAAGACCCCTAGAGACCCCCAGAAGAGACCCCAGAGGAGACTGCGCATGCTCCAGTAGGAGGGACTGCACCCCGGAAGCTAATTTTAATAATCTATTT